>NC_137548.1:1220000-1612862 GCF_963082525.1 Nesoenas mayeri | reverse complement strand
TGACATACGACCTTGTTGTCCAAAAGGAGGGCATCGTTCAGTGTGCCGGGTCCGTCTGTCCGGTTTTATAACGCAAACCATTTGCATCCCTTCAATTTGCTGGTAGAAACACACAATTGAGAATGCAAACCTCAGATGGTGTAGGCTGGTGTAGAGGTTTCCCAAATCTGAACCCCGGGTACTCCTGAGCAATGGGATTTATTGTGAACACCTGATGTTGGAGCCTCCTCAACATTTCTCAGGTGGGAAAGGGCAATAATATAGCCCAGGAATAGAGGTGATACAGTCCATACTTACCTTAAGCCACTGAGTCTACATGTACATTTTGCTGAATTCATAATGGTTCTGCTTGTAGGAATTTATTGTTGGTCTCATGCCTCCCATCTTTGCTAATTTTATTAGAGCTAGAGAGCTGAATTAAAAGTACAAGAGCTGAAAGCCAGAAGCACCAGTACTGTGGCAATCAGTGCCTGTATCACATTTTAATAACAAAAAATGGTGGTTTCTGGGTATTGGTAACAAAGAACAAGGAAGAGCATTTCTCAGTTCTGCTGCATTTGTCGGCAACTGTGTGCTGAAGCACCCCTGTGAAAGACAGCCCTTCCAGACACCATGGGAACAGTCTGATTACTAGGGGTTTGTTTTGCAGTACTTTAATTGCCAGCCATGCTTGGGGTGAAGTTTGCATTTCCCAGCACCTCCTTGCTTAGCAAATAAAAGAGCCAGAAGAATGTGGCACCCCGGCAGATGCTGCAAGCGCTCTGGTAGAAGTTGGGTGGTAGTGTTTAGCAGGTGAGTTAGACTTAAAGATCACAGAGCGGTTGGGGTTGAAGGGACCTCTGGAGACCCCCCAGTGCAACCCCATTGCTCACGCAGGGTCACAGAGCAGATCACACAGGTGGGTCCAGGGGGTTTGAATGTCTCAGAGCAGGAGACTCCACACCCGCTCTGGGCAGCCTGGGCCAGGCTCTGGCACCTCCCAGCAAACAAGTTTCTGCTCATGTTCACATGGACCCTCCTGTGTTTCAGTCTGTGCCTGTTGCCCCTCACCCTGGCGCTGGGCACCACTGAACAGAGTCTGGTCCATCCTCTGACACCCACCCTGAGATATTGATCCCATTGATCAGATCCCTCTCAGCTTCTCTTCTCCAGCTGAACAGCCCCAGCCCTCTCAGCGTTTCCTCATCATGAAGATGCTCCAGACCCCCCATCATCTTCGTAGCTCTTTCAGGAAGGAAACCTGGCGAGCAGCGTTCCAGGCAGCTCTTTCTTGATGCACAGCCTCATTATTTTCTTGCCTTGTTACACCGAGGTGTGTTCCAAGTGCTAATTACAGCCCCATCAGCTCAGGACCACCGCAAGGTTTTAGACATCCCTCTAATACCAAGATCCCAGCTTGGCAGCTTGGTCCCAGCTCACCTTTTGCAGGCCAAGCGCTGGGTTTCATCAGAGCTGAATTTCCCACTTCTCTAGTTAAAAGATGATTTTAAATGCAGCTGCTATTTTAAGCCTTGGCCACCTGCTGCTGGCCTGATCTGAAACGATGTTGGTTTGCCTAATAGCTTGGGATTTTTATGCAGTAGGTGTTGGGACTGCAGAGTCCCTAATAGCATATTTTAGAGTTCTGATGGATTTTTAAATAGCCTTCTCGCATTAAGGCAGGCTTTCCTGTAATCCACGTTTTCCAGTAAAATAGAAGCCTGGTTACCTACTGATTGACAGTTTTCAGTGTTCCTTCCCTCCTTTTCACTCTCCCCTGCTCTTTGCCTTCATCACTGTATTGAGCTCGGTGCACAAGGAGGCAACAGGACCTTTGCAACATCCTTGGTGGGATGGGGGAGAAGGAGCAGGAGGGGTTTAGGGGTTTTACATCTGGAAACCTCATTCTATGCAGCTCCTGATATAAAACTGAAACTGCATTCCCAGAGAGTATGCTTTGCTTGGGAAAATAGCTTTACATAATCTCCCCGCAATAAAGGAGAGGCCAGAGAGCAGTTGTGGTTGTGCACGTCGCCATGAATTAAATGCTTTGCTACTTGCTGGTAGGATTTTAGGGGAGCTTTTTTCCTCCCCAGCTATTTTTCAGTTTACACATGCAAATATCTGGCAGGTCACTGAAATGGAACATATAGGAACTTCTACTGCATGCAGATTTTCAGAAGAAAATCCTTACATTGCTCACGTCTCCTTTCCTTTGTGGAAGTATCTGCGTTGCCTGTGCTTAGCAAAACTACAGTTAAAGTAAGTTGTAACATACCCTCCTGTGATACCCTGATACTGAACTCGGTGTTTGGAGCAACTCATAACATGTAAGACCATGTTTAGTGTCAGACTTTAATGTGTCTACCTTGACTTGAGTAAAGCATTTGACACAGTGTCCTACAGCATCCTCACAGCTAAACTGGGGGAGTGCGGTCTGTACGATCGGGTAGTGAGGTGACTGTGAACTGGCTGAAGGGAAGAACCAGAGAGTCGTGGTCAATGGGGCAGAGTCCAGTTGAGGCCAGTATCCAGTGCAGTGCCTCAGGGGCAGTGCTGGGGCCGGTGTTATTCAATATATTCATCAATGATTTGGATGAGGGAATAGAGTGACTGTCAGCAAGTTTGCTGGTGACACCGAGCTGGGAGCAGTGGTGACACTGGAAGCTGTGCTGCCATCAGAGACCTGGACAGGATGGAGAGCTGGGCGGGGAAAATGTCATGAAATATTACAAGGGCGAGTGTAGAGTCTTGAATCTGGGCAGGAACAACCCCAGATTCCAGTGTAAGTTGGGGAATGACCTATTAGAGAGCAACATAGGGGAAAGGGACCTGGGGGTCCTGGGGACAGCAGGGTGACCATGAGCCAGCACTGGGCCCTTGTGGCCAGGAAGCCAATGGGACCTGGGGTGGGTTAGAAGGGGGTGGTCAGTAGGTCAGAGAGGTTCTCCTGCCCCTCTGCTCTGCCCTGGGGAGACCACACCTGGAATCTTGTGTCCAGCTGTGGCCCCTCAGTTCCAGCAGGACAGGGAACTGCTGCAGAGAGTCCAGCGCAGCCACCAAGATGCTGCAGGGAGTGGAGCATCTCCCGTGTGAGGAAAGGCTGAGGGAGCTGGGGCTCTGGAGCTGGACAAGAGGACACTGAGGGGGGACTCAGTGCTGGGGATCAATATGGAAAGGGGCAGTGTCAGGAGGATGGAGCCAGGCTCTGCTGGTGACAACCAGGGACAGGACAAGGGGCAATGGGTGCAAACTGGTACACAGGAGGTTCCACTGAAATGTGAGAAGAAACTTGTTCCTGGTGAGGGTGTCAGAGCCTGGCCCAGGCTGCCCAGGGGGTTGTGGAGTCTCCTGGAATCTTGTGTCCAGTTGTGGCCCCTCAGTTCCAGCAGGACAGGGAACTGCTGAAGAGAGTCCAGCGCAGCCACTAAGATGCTGATGATAAGGAGACAGCTCTGACCTCAGAAACAGGACAGGTGAGTTGGAAAAGTGACCTGTGAGATGTGCTTTGGGAAGAAAGTGGCAGGATCTGTGTCTTTACCTTCTCCAAAGGCAAATAGCAGGAGTGGCTGTGAGTTGCCCTGAGCCCGATCGTGCTGTGCAGGTTTGGAGAGCAGAAATGCAGCACTTGGAAGGAGAGGAGGAGATGTTGTAAGAATTGAAGCAACTCTTCTATTCTAGGGCTTTGTGGTCCGGGCAGTGCTGTATCATAGCTCGCAGAAGATGGGAATCGATGGAAAAGGTCAGAGGAGCAACAGATGAGCAGGAAAGGTTTCTGATGCCAGAGTAAAATGATTCATGAGGATTGTTCATGGCAAAAAGGAGGCGGCCAAGGAAGGGGGCAGTTAATAGGAGCCTTCAGATGGGCACAAGAAAAGGAGAATTTTTTTCTGAAGATCTCCAGAGGATCAGACAGACAGTAATTGGCCTAAATTGCAGGGAGAGATGTAGGTTAGACAGCAAGAAAAGCATTCTGACGGGGGAGACGGGCAGGCGCTGAGCAGGAGCTGCAGGGGACAGGGAGCATGTGTGGCTGGGGCCGCGCCGGAGTGGCTCCGGGGCTCAGGAAAGATCAGCCGAAGCTGACGAGGACTTTTCTGACCCATTGTGCCAGGACTCTGGGCCCAGCGTCGGTCCTGAGCATGGCTGGGATGTGGTTGTTTCCTCGCACGGCTGGGATGTGGTTGTTTCCTCGCACGGCTGGGATGTGGTTGTTTCCGCGCACGGCTGGGATGCGGTTGTTTCCGCACACGGCTGGGATGCGGTTGTTTCCGCGCACGGCTGGGATGCGGTTGTTTCCTCGCACGGCTGGGATGCGATTTTTTCCGCACACGGCTGGGATGCGGTTGTTTCCGCACACGGCTGGGATGCGGTTGTTTCCGCACACGGCTGGGATGCGGTTGTTTCCTCGCACGGCTGGGATGTGGTTGTTTCCTCGCACGGCTGGGATGCGGTTGTTTCCGCACACGGCTGGGATGTGGTTGTTTCCTCGCACGGCTGGGATGTGGTTGTTTCCGCGCACGGCTGGGATGCGGTTGTTTCCGCACACGGCTGGGATGCGGTTGTTTCCGCGCACGGCTGGGATGCGGTTGTTTCCGCACACGGCTGGGATGCGGTTGTTTCCGCGCACGGCTGGGATGCGATTGTTTCCGCACACGGCTGGGATGCGGTTGTTTCCGCACACGACTGGGATGTGGTTGTTTCCTCGCACGGCTGGGATGCGGTTGTTTCCGCACACGGCTGGGATGTGGTTGTTTCCTCGCACGGCTGGGATGCGGTTGTTTTCGCACACGGCTGGGATGTGGTGGTTTCCGCGCACGGCTGGGATGTGGTGGTTTCCCCGCACGGCTGGGATGTGGTGGTTTCCCCGCACGGCTGGGATGTGGTGGTTTCCGCACACGGCTGGGATGTGGTGGTTTCCGCGCACGGTTGAGGTGGCATTTCTGCAACATTAGAAAAGATCCATTGGGAACACACAGAAATTAGGTAATTGAATAACTGAACTGGGGAAAAAACCCAACCCCTCCCTGCCCCTAAATATCCCAAACCCCGCAAAACATAGGCATATATCATATTGGGTTATATTAAGCATTATGCGTTCTTAAAGTACAGCTCAAGAGAGTTGCAGATAGACTGCTGGTGTTATTTCTTTTCTGTGTGTGAAATAATAATTAGTTTCTTTTGAAAGCAGAAAATGCAAACCAGCGCAGAGGCCATTATTTACTTTATCTTTGCATAAATTCGCCAATGCTTAGAGGAATCTGTACATGTTATTTAAGCTTTGGACGTGAATTCCCACGTACTTACACTGCTCATTTGCTGATTATATTCCCGCCGGATCCAGGAGATGTGCTGAAATGAATTAAAACACAATTGTGCCCACGGTGTTTGTGGAACAGCCCAGCACCAGTGTGGGCTGCGAGTGTGCGAACGGCACGGGCTGCTTTTAAATGAAACAGCTGAGCATGGAACGAGTTAAAATATCCCAACAGAGGGATTATTCACCAGCTGTTTGATTGTTTTCCTCTGGCATTATCTGCAAAGCAATTACGCATGAATAAAAACTTCTCGAGGCGCTTTCAAGGAAATATTGACCACTAACGTTTTAATTAAGGCGCATTGAAGTAGCAACATTGGAATCAACAATTTGGACAACAGCAAAGCAGGTTGGGTTTCAAAAAAGGAGAGGCTTGTTTACCATCCTCCTAATACCACATCCCGTCTGTACCCTTGACTGAAGTGGCAGTTTAAACTAGCTCTGTGTGGTCATTTCCCCCCGCTTCATCTTTAAAATAATAATACAAATTGAGAGGCAATTTTAAAAAGTTTTAGCCCATCATTTACATGGAGCAGTACGGGGTGTATCTGTCTCTTTGCTGGTGGCAAAGCAATTCAGCAGGGCTGGAGAATCAGCATTTCTCCACCATTGTTGCCAAGATGAGAAGAGGTGGATTTGGAGAGGGAAGAACTGTTGTTGTGGAGCTCATCCTGGGTGTTAGTCCCTTGGTTCAGTTTAAGCACACCCCAGTAAAGCTGAGACGCTGGGTTTGGGTCTCGGAACTGCTGAGGAGTTAATGGGAAAATGAGGCGTTCCCTGTGCGATGAGGGATGGTTTGAGCAGGAGCTGCCCAATATAGGACCGTAGAATCATTTCAGTTGGAAGAGACCCTCAGAATCATCGAGTCCAACCATAACCCAGCCTAACCCTAGCACTGAACCATATCCCCAAGAGCCTCCTCTAAACACCCTTTAAACATCTCCTGGGGTGGTGATTCCATCACTTCCACCAACCCCTGAAAACCAAATGCTTACAGCACTGGCCCTGCACCTGGGGAGGTGAATGAATTATATAGTAATGTATAATGCGAATGAATTATATAGTAATTCACCCCCAAAAAGAAACACGTGGTTTGCAGGAAGACCCCAGGAAACTTTCTGTCCCAGTTGTGTTTGGGTTTGATTTATTTGTTTTCTCTAAGGTGTTTCCAGATGCTGTGGTGAGGATGAGATAGATAACCTGAGTGCCCTTAGTCCTCCGTCTGACTTAAGCTGAGCCTTGTGCTCCATGCATGCTGTTCATGTTTTACCTGGTGTTTACTTGCAGATTCTTGTCCATTATGGCCAGTGGTGTCTGGGGGACCCAGTTTCCGGCAGATCCTTGTCCCCACTCCTCCTGCAGGCACCTTTCTGAAAGGAGAGACCCTCATTTCAGCACTTAATCCAGTGTTTTATTAACATAAACTGTGTGAAAAACCTTAATGTAGGGACAGAGACACAGATCTTCCCTTTCCCAACGCTGCAGCCCCAAGCCATTACTCGCCATCTCTCTGCAGATCAATCGATATTGCATTATTTTCTGGCAGATGCAGTAATTTTGGAATAGTGCTGCTTCCCAGCACCACCTTTGGGCTTTTGGAGAGGAAAGGGGAGGATCTGAAACAGGAGTCATTAGCCACTACCTGCTTTTTGAGTAATTACTGTAACAGTGGGTGTTGGGAAATTGGTTTATTGCTTTTGGCACTGTCCCCTGCTGGGGTTTCCAGGAGATGGGCACTGGTAGCACTGGTATTTGGAGATCCTTGCCAAACCGCATCTGTCCCTGTTGAGTTTCCTGATGAGCCTTAGACGTTTGGTTCAGACATTAGGTATTTACGTCTATGTTTTGGGCTGCACAAGTCAGGAGGGTATCGGCAAAGCAAGTCTCGGATCAAGTATTTAGGCCTTCTTAAGTAAACGGAACAAGAAGCTCTTCAAAGACATGGTAGCATTTAACTTCTGAGGCCACAGAAGAACATTTGGAATTTACCCGTTATAAACAAGGATGTTTATGGAAGAAATCTTCAAGAGATTTTGGGACCACTGACCATGCACACTGAGTTTCTCTTCCATCAGTAAGATCAGGATGTTTTTTTGTGAATGCTACCATAGCTGATCCATTGGTACGTGGTGGGATCCATGTGCCCATGTGCAAACGTTCTTGCCTGAACCACTTATTTAATTTTTTTCTTTTTTTTTTCTTTTCTTTTAACAATAGGCAGAGAGCAATGGGCCCTTAACTCATCCTGACGCACACAGGTATCGTGTTTAGATGAGTCTCACTCACATGCGTTTTCTAGCTCTTGTGCCCTAAGCTGGTACTTCCCTGCAGCACCGAATCCCAGAGTGTCAGGGGTTGATTGAACTCAATGATCTTGAGGGTCTCTTCCAACCAAAGTGACTCTGACTACAAACTTGATGCTGGTGCCTTGTACACTTCACTCCAGAGTTTGTATCTAGAGCTGATGCCCTTCACATGGAGGTTTCTGTAACACCAGCATGAGCTTCCATGACTGACAGTTCAGTCATTGAACATCAGAGACTTGGTAGTTCTTCAGAGCCGCCTTCTTACATCCTGCCAAATTCAGGGAGCAGAGGGAAGATGGTTCTGCAAGACCATGATTCTCTGTGCAGTGAAGTTACTGTCTTGTGTTCTATGTATCTGCTTGGTCTTGAAGACAGAGCTGTCACAGCCATGCCTTGATGGCACCTGAGGAACAGGAGCAAAACCCTCATCTCCTGAGGCAGGTCCTTCACAGAGTCCCGGAGTGTCAGGGGTTGGAGGGCCCTGGAAAGCTCATCCAGTGCAATCCCCCCATGGAGCAGGAACACCCAGATGAGGTTACACAGGAAGGTGTCCAGGCGGGTTGGAATGTCTGCACAGAAGGAGACTCCACAACCCCCCTGGGCAGCCTGGGCCAGGCTCTGACACCCTCACCAGGAACAAGTTTCTTCTCCTCTTTCAGTGGAACCTCCTGTGTTCCAGTTTGCACCCATTGCCCCTTGTCCTGTCCCTGGTTGTCACCAGCAGAGCCTGGCTCCATCCTCCTGACACTGCCCCTTTCCATATTGATCCCCAGGAATGAGTCCCCCCTCAGTGTCCTCTTGTCCAGCTCCAGAGCCCCAGCTCCCTCAGCCTTTCCTCACACGGGAGATGCTCCTCTCCCTCCAGCATCTTTTGCTGGCAATGCCAGCATCTCTTACGGAAAACACCCAGTACAGCATCTCTTATAGAAAAAAAAAACTTGGTGTAGCATCTCTTACAGAAAAAACCTGGGTACAGCATCTCTTACAGTGTCACTGGCAGTTTTGCATATAGTGGGTGGTGTTTTCCTCCTTTTTTAGTAAGTCTGCAGTAACTCGTAAACTCAGATTTACTGGGCATTAAGGAAAGGTGCAGTTTATCATCAGCACATGGAGCCCACCTTCATGTTGTGTGAATTAATCTGTATGAAGAATAGAGTTGTTCCTTCTGTGAGGTTCGTGGCACTGGCACAGCCTCACACCAGCACCTGTGGATGGACAAGCCCTGGGTTCTTTAGGCTTCGGTGAAGTGAAATTTATGCTGAAAAAGTGGATGCGCTTTGGGAAACGTTGAGCAGAAGGAGACAAGTAACCACTCTAATGTGTAAAGATCCCAAGGAAATCAATTACTAGAAAAAGGGGGGGGGGTTTTGTTCCTTTTTTGAATGAAAAAACTAAAAGGACCGTTCTGGGCCTGTGAGAATACTGCCCCTTGAAATAATCACAAACTGCAGCCTAAAGATGCTCTAGTGGGTACCACTGGGAGCTGAACCTCCCGTCCCTCTCTCCTGTAGCGTTTGCCGTTATTCGCAGCATTTTGCCCCTAACTCGAGGAATTTCTCCAGCATGTCGGCAGGATGGGATGGCAGATGTTGCACTTTAATGACCTCCTGTCCTCAGCATGGAGATCAGCGAGGGGCGCGGGGTCCCATCACAAGCGTTCGGCCGCATCCAAATCTCGCCCATTTGCGATATGGGTGATGACCCGAGTTTTACAAATATGGTCGTTATTTTCCAGACTAGACCGACATTAGATTTAACTTTTTAAATGAGCTATTATGCGTTAGGTAGGGGCAGCGTAGGTGGTAACAGGAACTGAAAGAGATGGTGTGTTTGGAGTAACCAGAATCTTCTGGAATCAAGCTGTGACCTTTATTGCTGTTTTGGTGGGTTTTGTGTATGAGGAACACAGGCAAAATAAATGCCATCTTAAAAAAAACCCAAACCCTCTACTTCTGTATGAGACTAGTCTAGAATACTAAGGATCCTGGACTATCAATATTTTAAAGGAAACAGTGGCTTTGTTTGAATGACTATTTGATCTATTTGATCTCCGGCCTTGTAACAAACCCCACTGACCCAAACCAAGAAACGAACATCCCTCAACAACAAACCAAAAGAAACATAGTATTTTATCAACATTTCTAGTGCTTTTAAATAGCGTTTATGAAATATATTAGCCACATGCTTGCATTATGATTTTATTTATTTCCGTAACTCAATTATGGTGGAACTTGTTGAAAGCAAAGTCACCTTGAGGAAAGTCAATACTGGTCAAAAATACTCTTTTTCTTTTTCCCCCCATAGTGTTGCTTTTTTAATCCCTATAACTCAATGAAATCAGTATCTTGAAAGGAACCTTTGGAGCAATTCAACTGGCTGTGCATTTGAATTAACCGCTTACTGAAACGCATCAAGGGGCATTACGGCTCTCAGCGCTGTTTCTTCAGCCTTTCTGCAAACTGCTCTGTTTGCCCTCACATCCCATTCTCGACGTTTTCTTAGTGGCTGCACTTGCTTGTGTCTCATTTTACTTAGAAAATGCTGACCATTTTTATTCTATTAAAATAGAACAGTTCCATTAAAACAGAATAACTTCCCGAAGCTTCCAGCACAGCCCATTAGTGTTTGCTGACCATCTTCAAGCCTATTCATTATTCTCAAAGAATTTATTAAGCATTGTTTCTTATTTTTAAATAACTGAGGAAAAATAAGTATCAACCTATTCTGTGATTGATTTTATGACAGGCAGGAACAGACTATTTCAGTTGGAAGGGACTTACAAGAATCATTGAGTCCAACTGCCTGGCCGCTTCAGTGTAGACCAAAATTTAAAGCATATTGCTGTCAAATGCTTCTTATTAGCTGACAGGCTTAGAGCATCACCCACCTCTCTGGGAAGCCCGTTCCAGTGTTTGCCCACCATCTCGGTTCAGAAATTCTTCCTTAAGTCCAGTCTAAACCTCCCCTGGCTCAGCTTTGAACCGTTCCCATGAGTCCTATCACTGGATACCTTTATGTGGTATAAGGATACAATGGACCAAGGGATCCATTACTCAAAGGAGTATGTGGATCCAAGTGTAGTTTTGTTTTTCAAGGACCTCTTGGAGCTGGTGTCTTAGGAAAACTTGGACACAGTGCTGAGCAACGCGCTTCTAGTTCACCCACCTTTGAATGGTCGATAAGGGCTATCACCAGAGATCTCTGCCACCTCAACCCTTGGGTGATGCTGTCAAGTCTCCTAATTACTAAATTGGTGCAAAATGTACATTACACTTTCGTTTTTAAACTGGACTAAGTTGTAGATTGAAAAAAATAAAATGGAACTGTGTTTGAAGATTGTAAGATGCCACGTTTCAAGATTTTCTTGTTACTGGTTTTATACGTACTGGATCAAACAACTTTCCCGTATCTTTATCCTCACCGATTACTCAGATAGCTCAAATTTCCTTGAATGGGAGAAAGCGAAATGGCTGTGACACACGGCAGGAGCAATGACACCCAAACTCAGCTCATGACTTATATGTTCTCAAAACAACTCTCTGTTCACAGTAGGCCAAAGAGGTTTATACGTAACCTTCTCTCTTACGTGCTCAATGTGCAGTAGCATCAGCTGGTCATGGATTAAGTAGCTGATGGATTAGATTCCTTGTTTCTTTGCACGGCATCAAAGAGAATCAGTCTTGCAACCCGAAAGGCTTGTGCTTGCGTGACGTGCGCTATTCAGCATGAGAGACCTTCTCGTGGCTTCAGCCGTGGAAGTAAGAGGAGCTGACACCACGCTTCCCATCTTCCCGCCGTGTCACCCAGCAGCGCGGCCATTCCTCTGGCTGCTCTTAGTCCGTGTGAGAGGGGTGGAGAAATAATGTGAAAATATAAACGTCCCCCTATTCCAAGCAGACAGATATTGAGCATCCTGATGAAGGTTTTTATTGACTTTGATTTGGAAGGAATTGAATGGGAGTTGACAAACTCTACATATAAACCTCCTCCATTTACCAGATCTTTGTGGGAGGCACGTTTACAGCCATCTGTCAAGTTGGGGCTCCTTCCTGGCCTGAGTGCAGCCAGGGCTTGTGTAACCCTGGCCCAAGTCCCATTAAAAAAACCCTAATAAATACTCTATTTGCTATTTTTGTACCCAAATGAGCTGAAGAAGAGCAGGAAGCTTCATTCTGTGTCTGCGTGGCTCAGCAGAGCTGGGAGTTGCTGCCGTTGCTGTCGCTGTAGAACTAAACATCCCTATTTGGATGGTGACACAGAAGACACTAAGTTTGAGCAGCATGTTTTTCAAGGTAACCAGACCAGTTCTGTAGTTCATTCCTAACAGGAGCTCACCCCACGTGATAACGGTTGGTTTGAATGCTCAGAGGCAGGGGTCACGCTCTGTACATCCTGCTCATCAATGGGCCCCTTTGGTTGTGTTAATTAATCTGGGGGTGACAGAGCTCCTGCCCCGTGGACACTCGGACCCTGAGCCATTGCTATAGATGCACAAGTTCATTGAGGAGCTTCCAGCAACGTCACCATCGTGTGGATGCAACGTTGCGAGAGACTCCTGGAGTCTATAGGAGGAGAGCAAGACAGAAGTTCTGATGCTGTAGGACATAGTGGGCTCCTTCTTGGCTTCCTTTGCAGGAGTTTTGTATAGAGAAAATACCCATATAGGTCTTTGGAGGCTCCCAGCTGCAATCCTGGCTGTTGGAGGGCTCTTGGAAATGTCTTGGAATAAGGGGAATTCATTCCCTGTAGTAGATGCTAATTAGAATGCTAATGGACAAATAAGTCATTCAGTTCCTTCTATAAGAACTGATATGCAATGGTGCCGTTAGTAATAATAATATCTATAAGGGCAGCATGAATAAAAATCTCACTTTTCTTCAGTCTTTTGTCAACCTCAGCGTCATTCACTTCAGTTTCAAACCTCTTGCAAGGAAAAGCTTAATTTAATTTTCCGAGTGATCTTTGGTTAACGAGCATTGATTTGGTAGCTGTGCATTAACACACCAGTGTAGGTCGTGCCGCTGGTGTTGGAGTTCGACTTGCTGCAATTCTTTTTGCTCTCTGACCTGAGGAGCTATAAAAGCACCTCGAAAGGTTTATCATTCTTGGGAAACTATTTAGCAAAGAGTTGTTACAAACTGAGTAAGAATGGTTAAACCTCAGATATCTCAGAATAAGGGCCTGGATGTGTATTGATGGAACAAGTGTTGCTCTTTAATTCATCCTGTGGTCTACATTGCTTTACGTGTGTTCATTTCCATGGGACATGAAGTGTATTGTGGCAGTTTCATAACGAGGAACCAGCTAATTTAGTCTGCATTTGAAATTTCGGAAGGATCAGGAGAAAACAACAGCAGGTCCCTAGAGAGCGACTGAAGAGCCCCAAAGAGAATTTCCCATTGACCAGCATTAGTTTGGTCGGGTGGCCCCAAAAATGACTTCCAAAAACTGATGTGGAACCCATGTTGCTGCACTCGATGGGGCCTCAGTCGCACAACTATAACACTGTTGTCACCCAGGGGTGGAGCAGTGAAGTTGTCACTTTCTTCATTAGCTTAAACAATCATGGAATAATCACAAGGCTGCTGCCATGGCATCACTTTAGGATACTTCTGTGCATATTTCCTTTAAAAAGAGATTATTCTCTTCCATCCCGTACGACTGGGGGTATTTGGGTGCTTTGCAGGACTGTGCTAAGCGATGTGACTTGCATCTGCCAAACACAGTTTGTCTGTTGATTATTTACACCAAATAACTTGTCCATAATGCAGGGCGTGCTCTGCCCTGCTTTCATTTGCAATCACTCCCCTTACAAGAAGACTCTGATTTGACTCAACCGTTGCTCTTGACCCTAAATATGCTGCACTTTTTGAATCCGGGGGTTGTTCTCCTGAAATATCACCGAAGCACAGTGTTATAAAAGGGATTCTAAAAGGTTTCTTTTGTGTGTGCTTGTTTATTGCAAAGCGATGGGTATGGTGAAGACACAGGAGGCACAAACCAGCAGTAAGAACAGCCATACGAAACTTTTGGAAAATGTTATTAAAATGACAGCAATTTAAAGAAAAGCAAGGTAAGAATAAAGCAGATGTGAGGTCGAGCCTGTGGCTCCCACAAAAGGGCTCTTAACTCTCCTATTCCCATTTTCCATCAGTCTTATTGCATCCCAGTGTGTTGCTGACACTCGTTATCTTCTGCAGAGAGAGTGGAGAACATGAAGTTTTCCTTGGGCTATTTAATTGTATGTCTTGGCAAGTGTAGGATTGGTGCTTGTTGGTTATGGAAATTCAAACAAGCCTCACCAGAGCGACTTACAAAGTGGTTCAGTGGTAGGACAAAGGGGTTTTGTGTCTGTTTGTGGAAGATTTATGTGCTGTTGTGGGTTCCCAGCCTGTCCAGCTCCCACCAATGTGCTCTGATCCCTTCTTGGTCATCAAAAATCAATGGGAGGTGCAGTGAAGTCAGTGGTCACACATTAGTGGTTCTGTCCTTAGCTTGTTGTATCAGAAGGATGCAACTGATACACGGGGTTTTGTTTAAAAAAGGTGCTTTATGTGGCTTAAATAAAGACTCCTCTTTGATTTTGCAATTGAAGCAGGAGTGTTTATTCTGGGTAAGAATGTCAAGGTGAAACCCCTGAAGCTTTTGGGGGCTGAGGGGATCCTGTATTTCATAGGAGATGGAAACATGGGCCTGAGAACCATGGCCCTGAGGGTGGTGAGAGCCTGGCCCAGGTTGGCCAGAGAGGTGGTGGCTGAACCATCCCTGGAGACATCCCAGGCCAGGCTGGACGGGGCTCTGAGCAACCTGAGCTGGTGCAGATGTCCCTGTCATGGCAGGGGGGCACTGGGGAGGTCCCCTCAACCCAAACCATTCTGTGATTCTATAAAATCACCTTTGGAGAGATTTGCGAAAGCACAAACACGTTTGGTGACCCATTCCCATTGGGATGCCAAGGTGTTTCCCCTCTGATATCTCCCCTGGACACCCCAACTCAAATGCACGATCCTTGCAAACTCTGATTCTTGTTCTTCAGGGGCTCACTGCTCCATCTGTGTTGCTTTGTGATTCGCGAGGGGTTTGGCCGTGGTGCAACCCCCTCACTGCTGTTATTGAGTTGTGCTTTTCTGTCTGCAGTTCTGTTAAAGGCTTTACTGGATTAGGGATGCTTTGAAAGGGGCAGTTTTTAAATCATTCAGAAGTGGGACTATTTTTCCATTGCGATAAAATATGTGCATGCATGTGATGATGTCAACTATAGGTGAATATTGCCATGAGAATAATTCACTTATGGCACTACAACTATAGTTCTAGGGGCTGCATTAACGCAGAGCACTGACAGACAGTTTGCATTGAGAATAAAAAGGTTGTAGATAGAAGTAGACAGAAAACCAGTGAATCACGGGGGTGGTGCTGGTCAGCTGGAGCGAGAGCGGCCACAGCACACCCACCCACTTGCTGTTTCTGCGTGTCCAAAGACATAGACCTTGTACAATAACTGCTGAAACAGCTGCCTAACACGTACTGACAACCTGGGTTGTGGAAATGAAGAAGTGAAGATGAAATACGCACGCGTGCAGGAATGGAAATGCAGAATTTCTGTTAGGACCAGCCAAGGAAGATTTGTATTTTCACGTTGATGTTTAATTAGCCCTGAATAGCTGCTGAGGAAGTACCTTGCGCAATTTGTTCAATATAATACTCCAGACATCAGTATTTTTAACTAAATAAAATAGCTGGCTGTTAATTACGGAGTAGTAATTCTATACTAATTCTATACTATGCAGATTTTATTTTCCTCTTTGAACAAAAAGTGTCGTACGAGTGCTGTAAGGTTATTTGAATGCCTTTTATGCTGTTGCTTTTCCAAATGCAACCTGTGTGTAACACATTATAATAGCTCTAGTTTGGATCAGTCTGAGATGAGTACATGGCAGATGAGGTTCAAGATAATTGATGCTGTAAATATCCCTCGAGTGGAAAGCTAGACCGTATTAATGGCTTGGAAATTCTGTTTGCAGGAATCTGCTTTGAGCTGCAATAGAAATAGGCCTGGTTTATATAGAGCATTGGGTTTATGGCTGACAATGGCTTTGAAATCACGAACTGGAATGCTCCCCTTGTGCCAGCTGTTTGCATCTGGAAACTTCCCTGGCATGTGGTTTGTTTTGTGGCAGCTTCTCAGGTCCTTCACCTGCAGAACTGTCCACAATTGTGTGGAATTACAGCAGCAGAATGAAGAAAAATTAGTTTCTTACAGATATGTTGTCAAGAGTTTTGATTGCGGGGTGACAATAAACCCTGGCAGGTGTATTGTTAACCCCTCTCCCCCTTCCCACTCAGGACAGGCGATTGGAGGGAAAGAAGGACAGAGAGAAGAGAGCTGGGAAAATCCAAAATGTTTTACTAATGCTGCTGATAAAATAGAGAAAATAATCCAAGCTCTACCAAACCAATCTGGAAAGTGCCGGCAACTGCAGAGCCGGCAGCCCAAGTCCTGGACTGGACTCTGCAGCCAACCGGAGCTGGATTCAGTCTGGCACTGGCCTCGGTTAGCAGGGACGACTCGCAAGGTCCTCTGCTAATGTCGCCATAAGGAAAAGGGATGAGATCCTGGTGATCTCCCCCTTTTCTATGAAGTGTCAGGTGAATGGGATGTTATACTGGGTTGGTCAGTTGTTGGTCACCTGTTTCTCGTTGCCCCTCTCCCGAGATGTCCATCCATCCTTATCAGTGACCTCGCATCCCATTGCTGTGTCTACCAAACATGGATCTGGCTTTCAGGAAGATGCAGCTGATCTGAAGCTTTAGCTGACAGGCACATTCACTACAAGATAAACCTGGTTTTAACAAACCCAGGACATATGACTCCTTCCTCCCTGCATGTCCAGCTCCCTTCCTTCTCTCCCCGAGACCTGCTGTTCCCCATATTCTCCCTGGTATCTTGGATCTATAGAATCGTTTTGAATGGAAGTGAGAGACCCTCGATATTGAGTTCAAGCGTTACCCCTCCCCTGGCTCTACCCCGTGTCCCTGAGAACATCATCTCGGTCTGTTGAACCCTTTACTCCAGCGCCCGCTTCTCCCCACGTGCATGCAGCAATTTTATAGAGTGCGCTGGAGGTTAATTATCTTTGGGATCTCAATCCCCATTTGAAATTTTGCGAGAAGAAGCTAAAAAGCCGGGAAGATTTTAGGGAAAGTGGGTTTAGCAGATGGACAGTCAAATGCAGTTATCTAAGGAAGCGAATCGCAGCTGCTCTTTGGGATTGAGCCGTGTTCACATGCTATAATAACATTTCGGTATGAATTTTTGCTGATGATGCAAAGTTGATGGGCGTCATCAGTATGGAGAGAAGGGAGATGTGGACTAGGTGGCCTCCTAAGGGTCCTTCCAAGGTGGATGGGATTGTAGGTGATGCTCCTCAAGTGGACTGGCTGGGGTTTTCCTTCAAGTCAGCAGAAAGTCATTTGTCTGCGGTTAGTTAAATATTCTGGGCAGGTTCACTTTCCTCTTCCTCTTTGCTATAGTTTTGTTTGATTTGTTATCTTCATTTGCCTCCAAGGAGGTTCTTCCATGCCCTCCTTTTTTCATCACCCGCTCACCGTTATTTATGTCCTCTACTCCTGGCTTGCTTTTTATTTCTTTCCCTAAAATGCATGTTTGTATTCTGTTCAAGTAAAACTAGGGAAAAATATGGTCTTCTTTACAAGTCGAGATGGTGACAAAGTATGCGGAGCATGGGTGAGAATTCTAAACTGACGTTTTTAATGGTAAAGAGTTTAAGACTGGAAAATGAATGTGGGTCGTGGAAGAGCAGAACATGCACAGAGCAGGGGGAAGGAAACGGCACTTTGTGGTCTGTCAGATACTAAAATTAGCTTCATTTTCTTTAAAAAATGAAGGTGCAAGTATTATTTAGGTATGGGATTATACAGCCAAAATTACTTAGTTTAAAAACTCTATTTGTGACAGATATTCCATGTGCCGTGCGGGTCAGACGGCCTTTAGTATTAGTGCCTGTTTCTCCTGGCTTGATTGCTGAGTCCTTTTTTGCTTTGATAATGTAATCTTCTGTTCTGTTTCTTTATGGATGCAGAAACTAATACAAAAAGAAGGTTACCTGTTTAAAACCCAGGGCTAGTAACAAGGCGGTTATTGGAGAATTCCTCCTCGAGCAATCGTACGCATCACGATAAGAATTGGTGTTGCTTGAAGACTGGCCAAGTCCTCTGTGTTTATAGCTGAATCTTAGCTCATAAAAGGGAACTAAATCACCAGGAGGTGACAATCTTGTAGCGGAGCCATTCGTTCTGAGAGCTGTTGGAGCGGCTGTCCTGTTCCGAGCTCTCCTTTCCACCCCTGTGTGTGTGAACAGCGTTAACTCTTGTTCCTCATGTGCTGGATTTGTGGGCAGTGATGCTTTATCAGTATTTTTCACTGCTGTGTCTGTAGGTTGGGGAAGCAAAGGGTGCTGACGCAAGTGCAATGAAAAGATAGTTTAAATAACTCAATTTCTTGATTCAAGTGTCCTTGATTTAATGATAATGATCTGGAATTCTTTAATCAACTCTAGTTTTTTTTTTCTTTTCATAAAATGTAATATTCGAGTTGACCGTGACATCGGGCTAGTTTGGCCTCCTTTATCTTACAGACCTTTCTGTTTGGGGATTCTTTTTGCAGCTGTTCTTATAGGGGATGTAATAATTAGTGCTCCACTAAAAGCATCTGCTCTTGGTTTGCAGAGGTGGGAATGCCCTATAAACCCAGGTAGTCTGTTCAGCTGCTTTATCTTCAAACAAATAAGCCTGATTCTTCCCCATGCCGAATGGGGCTTCCTTCGGTTTCCAGCCATTGTTGCCTGTTGTATATATTACCAGTAGCCAAAAAAGCTCTTTTGTACCTGCTGTTCTCCCACCATGAGGTGCTTACATCCTATGATACAGTTACCATTCAGTCGCCTTTCCTGAGAAGCTAAATGCGTCTCTTTACATCTTTTACTGCGAGCAGAAGTCACAAGTGCTTTCTCTAGTGCATTAAGTACTTTTCTGTCGCTCTTTGCTTTGCTCTTTAATTTCTTAATGTTGCTTAACAGTGGCTGATACCAGGTTAGGATCCTGTACTTGGCTCACCAGCTCTATAGGTGACTGGGAATTCTATTCTTACTGCGTGCACTGATCCCGACAGCCCCGTCTAATCAGGACTGTGCCGAGAGGGCTTTGCCGCTGTCTCAGGCCATGCCACGGTATGGTCTTAGATGTATATTGTTCTGTGCGAGCGTCCGACTCTTCATTCTTTGGAAAATCCACTGATGTTTATCCATGTATGCGTATGGACGCGCGGGTGAAATTCAATATTGTGGTAACTCTGGCTGTTTTCTGCTGTATATGCAAGACTCTCCATATCTGCTGCCCATGGACTCCAACACTACCTCAGCCTCATAAATACTGAGGATGGGCTCAGTTTGGTGTCCTCTGGCCGGGCTGTGTGCCCTGTGCCATCCTCCTAATGTCGTTAGGACACACTCATACAACCAGTTTATACCATTTTCAGTGTATAACCTCATCAGAAGAACAAAGCAAACGTTTGCTCTGTAAAACATCACTGAGTGGTGATTACACGTCTCCTCTTGGATTCTTTTTTGGACGGCTCCAGCCCTGGGTGAAGCATGGCCAGCAGGAATGGTCTTGTTCACCATTGGTATCGTTGACTACTAAGGTCATTCCATTTGTCCTTTTGTGTTTGAGCATGTTAGTAGCCTTGTAGCATGTTTGATCTTCCCAAGCAGGGATTGGAAATCAATAGAGGTGCGTCAGGGCTTTCCCAAGGTCGCACTCTTGGTCTCGGGGGAGCATTCAGGAGGGTTGTGTGTCTCACAGCATCTGGCCCTGTCGATGCTCCCCCTTTCCTACTGGTGTATCTGTAGCTCACATGCAGCGCAGCGCTGCAGATGCACCGTAAATCTCTTTTAAAGGGCTGTAGAGGGAAAAATACCTTATGTGGAGCTCTAGGTAACTTGGCTCCCATTATACAGCTTGTTTGGAGCTCGTGCCTCCATACCGAATGTACTAACATGTGGCATGTAAACCAGCTCGTTGTCCCTTCCATAGGTGTGCAAGAAATATACATTTGTTGAATTTGTGTGCGTTTTCTGGATCACGTGTAACTGGTTTATATCATGCAGTGCCACAAAGCGCTTCAAACCTGCGCAATTATTTCAAGCTTGTGCTGGGTCAAGGAAGCTCTAGCAAGGAAAATAGCTTGAAAAACGTGGTGCTTTTCTATTTAAGAATAACTTACGAGTTAGGCAGACTAAATCTATGCGTCACTGCTGTCTCCTCTCTGGCTGTCTTGATGAAGCAGATTCAATCAGTTTAGCAGATGCGTGTTTTATTATTATCCTGACTTCCAAAGCATCGCTTGCTTTGAACATCCCAAGACAAAGGCAGCTAATTAACAAATGAAATCAGCAAGCTGTGTAGTCCCAGCAGCTGAGAAAAGATGAGGCAGCAAATGTAGGCTGTGGTCCTGCTCTCCGTTGGGATGTATGAGACCCCTGGAGCTCAGCTGGGGTTGCAGGACATGGTCCGTGCTCACCAATGACGTGATGCCTCCAGTGCTTGGAGGGGATATCAAAGGATCTGCCCCACTTCTGTGCATCTCCCACACCAACATCTCTGACCGTGGTGATGCAATTCACAGTGCATTTAGATTAGACCCATTTTGAACAGCTTCTACTGGCTTTTCTATATGTTTTTTCTCTTTTTTGCAAGCTCGGGGATGTGCAAAGGGAATTCTTCCAATACGCTGTTTGGCATGCGCGTGCCATCTGGGTTTTTTTTGGTTCAATTCAAAGATTAAACACTGAAAAATTGAACCTAATGGTGGCATAAACCTCTGTGGAAAACATACTTCTGTAATTATTTTCATTTTGATTAATGCACTTTGACTACATAGCAACACCCGTGACTTCAGTTCGACTTAAAGAACGATTCAGTTACTTAACTCTATCAACCCAAAATCAACTTTTTAGGATTTTTTTTGATTCCTCTTGTAAAGCACATAAGAAATTCATCTTACTGAGCTTCCCCATGCTCAATCTTTGCCCATTGCAGTAAGATCTCCCTGTTTCTTCAGTGGTTTCTCCTCTTTCGTCGTGCCGGGTTCGTAGTGCCGCACCTGGAGCCCATGGCTGCCCTCCCAGCCCCTGCGTGTTCCAGAGCTTTGAGGGAACGACACCCACAGGCACTCACACACACGCACAGAGCTTTAAATAGGCTTTTTAAAAGTCTATTGGAAATGTGAGTGTCATTTGGTAACAATTCAATTAGACATTAAAACACAGCTCTGGAGAGCTTTCCCAAGTGGACGTGAATGCCACTGCAATCCAGGTGACTTTCAAACCGCCTGTCCATAGGCGAAGAATTTGGCAGCTGTATCCCTCTGCTGTAATAACTCTGCAGAACACCTTGGCAGCGTTCTAAAAAAGCATATTTTGTATTAAGTTTGCAGCTCTCACTCTGCCTGAGCAAAATATAGTCTTATATAACAGCCCAGTAAAACATGTGTCTGAGCCTGGCCGGCAGCAGGGCAGACGGTTCCGTGTACGCTCAAGCCTCCCAACAATTGCAAGCATTATTTTGTCTCCTATTAGCGCTGCTGCTTTTGCTTTGATGCAGCTGTCGATGGAAAGGAAAAAAAAAAAAAAATGAATCAGTCAAGTTCTGCAGTGCAAATTTTGTATTAATTGACCATTATGAAATGCTTTGGCAGAGGGCTCACTGCATTTGCATTCCCAGCTTGAATTCCTTTGAGATTTCCTTATGCTCGTACCAAAATCCATCTCCTCATAGTACAGTGCCATGCAGAAAGTGGGTGCCTGCCTCTCTGTTGTAGAGAAGAACCTGTGTTGGAGATGATGAGCACACATCCAGCATGGACCCATTGCAAGACAGCGCATAGCATGGGTGATTTCATAGAATCATAGAATGGTTTGGGTTGCAAGGACCTTCCCAGCTCCCCCAGTGCCCCCCCTGCCATGACAGGGACATCTTCACCAGCTCAGGTTGCTCAGAGCCCCGTCCAGCCTGGCCTGGGATGTCTCCAGGGATGGTTCATCCACCACCTCTCTGGCCAACCTGGGCCAGTGGTTCATCACCCTCAGTAGACTCATAGATGATGGCATCATAGCTTATGGTGTCATGGAGTACTTTAGGTTGGAAAGGACCTCTTGTCCAACCCCCTAGTCCAACCAGGGCCAATGTGATAGTTAAATTAGGTTGCTCAGGGCTGTGTCCAGTCAAACTTTGAAAGTCTCCAAGGACAGTGTCCCACAGCCTCTCTGGGCACTTGTCTGATTTCATAGGGAGTTCATTTTCACTTACAAGCAGGAGGAATCTCTCTGAGTGAAACTTATACCTATTGGCTTGTGGTCTTTTGCTTTGCACCTCTAAGAATTTGCTTTCATCTTCTCTACAAATTCCTGGTAGTCAGTCACAGAATCCCAGTATGGCCTGGGTTGGAAAAGCCCTCAGAGCTCATCCAGTCCAACCCTTGGTCCAACTCCATTGACTAGATCATGGCACTAAGTGCCATGTCCAATCTCAGTTTAAAAACCTCAAAGATATAAATTAGATCTCCCCTTCATCTTACCTTCTCCAGACTAGCCAAACCCAGCTCCCCCAGCATCTACTTGTGTGGCACCTGCTCCAGCCATCTCGTCATCTCGGTGGCCTCTGCGCTCACTCCAGCTCCAGTACATCCACATCTTGCCCTGGGCGGTGCTCAGGTTGTTGTCTCACAGCTGCAGGGTAGAGGAGAAGCATCGTTTCCCTGGACCTGCTGGCCTCATTCTTACTGTTGTAGCCTGGGATGTGGTTGTCCACCTCCTGTTGAGCTTCCTCAGTGGGCCCTCCAAGGCACGTTCTGTCGAGGTGTTGGTTACACACTAGCAGGTCTCGCAGTTGACTTAGGTCCTGTTTTTTGGCTTTAGGTCATTTAGTGTGTCCAGTCTTTAATAACTTCATAAAAAAGAAGGTGGGACAAGACTTGGATTCTGTGTGTTTCACCCAGGGGATGCACGTTCCTCTAAGGATGAGATATTTGAGGAGCTGTCCCCCGACTTGGTGTTGGACACTCTTGGCTGCCAGTCATTGTTCCTGGTCTAAGGATGAGCTTTAATAGGCAGACACTGGCAAGCACTTGCGTGTGGAATGTTTTGTTGTTGGTCACAATACAAGGAACAGGTGCTTTGGCCTAGAAATTCAAGCAAGCTCATTTCCTTCCTTTTATTTTGTGTTACATGAGCAGAGGACACGACGTTTCAGCTGTCTCATTCCTTTTCAAATGCTACTGTGATTTAAAATAACCTTTAAAACAAAAATGAAATCTCATTAGAAAATGCCACCCTAATTTGGAGCAACGGTTTCATAATTTGTTTCTCTGATATTAAATTAAATGTTTTGTAGAGCAGAATGAAGGTAACATTTACTTAAAATCCATGCATTATTACAAGATATTATTGCTCGAATTATTCCAAATTTTGGAACATGTTTTGTTTCTAATTAATCAAGAGACACTCAGGCTTTATTCTCGTTATGCAAATCAAAATGTAAGCATCTAAAGCATCATTTTTAAGTGCAAACTGCTTCTCGGTGTGGACGTTTGAAACATGCTCATCCGTTCAGAATGTTAACAGTGGGCTTCCTTTAATAATCCCATGTGCCTCAGCTCTAGCTGTTAAAAACTTATCAACCCCCACATTTTTTAAGAACTGCTGTGCTGATGGTCCATCTTGCACAGCACACTGTGGTGGTTGCAGTGGTGTTTGAGTGATACTTGGAGAAAGGACACAGGAGCAAAATACATGTGATTCTTCCCCAAATCACAGAATCCCAGCATGGCCTGGGTTGGAAAAGCCCTCAGAGATCATCCAGTCCAACCCTTGGTCCAACTCCAGCCCATTGACCAGATCATGGCACTAAGTGCCATGTCCAGTCTCAGTTTCAAACCCTCCAGGGCCGGTGAGTCCAGCACCTCCCTGGGCAGCCATTCCAATGCCTGACCACTCTCTGCACAGAATTGCTTTCTCATCTCCAGCCTCAGTTTCCCCTGGCAGAGTTGAAGCCCATGGCCCCTTGTCCTATTGCTGATGCCTGGGAGAAGAGCCCAATCCCCCCCTGGCTAGAACTGCCCTTCAGGTAGTTCTAGAGAGGGCTGAGCTCAGCTCTAAGCCTCCTCTTCTCCAGACTAAACAAGCCCAGCTCCCTCAGCCTCTCCCCATAGGGCTTGTGTTCCAGTCCCTTCCCCAGTCTTGTTGCTCTTCTCTGGACCCTCCAGCACTTCAATCTCTTTCCTGAGCTGAGGGTCCAGAACTGAACACAACACTCCAGGTGTGGCCTCCCCAATGCAGAGCACAGGGGAAGGGTCACTGCCCTTGTCCTGCTCACCACGCTGGTTTGGATACAGGACAGGACACCATTGGCCTTCTTGGCCACACTGTTGGCTCATGGCAGTTCACAACTGTCCTTGTGTCCAAGACCTTGGAAGAGGCACTGGGGTTTGGGGGTGGCATTGCCCTCGACACCAGTGATCATGCTGAGCTTTGAGCACCTCATTCTGCATTTCCCTGAACCGTGGCCTCAAATGTGATGAATTGACCTTTGGATAGTTACACGAGACTTTGCAAAGATAGGGTTAAATTTATGAATGATTAATTAAGGAGTACTTAAAGTGTAAGTTATATTTTGTTTTGAGGAAAAAGCACTGCTGCTAAGGTTCTGAAATGATTTCAGTCAAGGCCGAGTTGCACATGGGAAGGTGGCATTGCGATGTGGAGCAGACTGGATTGGTGCAGAGATAATTAGGCAAATTGTTCCCCCTCAATATGGGTAAGAGTGTCGTGACTGCAGGAGCCAAACCTGGACGTACCTTGGAACCACAGGGACTAGACTTAGAGAAGCAACCTTGGTGTCCAGCCTCCAGCTGCTCAAAGTTCTGCCCAAAGCTCACTAGAGAATTCCTGATCATGTTGTTTGGAGATTGAATGTTCATAACTAGTACATAGCGAAGATGACCAGTGCTTTTTTTTTTTACTCTTTCCTTCTTCATCATAATTATACCTTCAGGGAAAGCTCATAATAAACAGGGCTGAAACGCTGCAAACAAGAATCTACTTGTTCCTGATGGAATAAAGCCCAGATTCATTAATTAGACATACTCGCATTACAAGGGCTATCGTTATTCCTTCCCTATACGAGTGAATTCTGTCATGGGGATCTAATTTTCTTTGAGCTGATGTGGTGGGAGTAATTATATGATATCTGTATTTTAATCAGGAGAAGTGTGTTCTAAAGCCTGTGATGAATTTACCTTCTTGAAGTTAAATGGTTGTAACTGGAATAAGGGGATATGCATTAAATTACTGTATTAAATTGCTGCTTTAAAGGAAAGAAGGAAAACAGATGCATGCACATGATCTATGTTCTAGTGGATCCTACCATTAGGATGCAAATTAGTCTGTCTATTTATTTCTAAAGCTTTATAAACTATTTTGTCTAAGTGACATATTTAAATTAACATCCCATACAAGAAACAAGTACTAAAGATGAAAACCAGATGAAACCTGAGTATTAATGGAAACATAACAGAAATACAGTTGACATTATCGTATAAAAGATACCGTGTGTATTGTCATCTCCGAAAGCCTGGGTTGTAAATGAAGATGTAGTTGTGCTGGGATTCTGCTGCAGAAGTCCTAAAGGGTGTTTTGTAGCTTTTAGAGCTGTGTTGCCTGTTTTGCTCTTGATGTGTATACAAGATTATGCACATGCTTTCCAATGTTGAACAGTCATAGAGTCAACTGAGGCTTGACTTTTTCTCATTATTTTTTATTCCTTTTGTCTTTTCCAGATTTGGACGATCCAATAGTAACCGTCCACCAGAGCATCGGGGAGGCCAAGGAGCAGTTCTACTATGAGAGGACGGTGTTTCTCAGGTGCGTCGCCAACTCCAACCCGCCCGTGCGGTACAGCTGGCGGCGCGGCCAGGAGGTGCTGCTGCAGGGCTCGGATAAAGGAGTGGAGATCTACGAGCCCTTCTTCACCCAGGTATGGATGAAGAGGTGGCGCTTGGGTTTCCATCTGCACCGGGTTTATTGTTACGGGATCTGCTGGGTTTGTGGTGTGGGGAAGTGTCCATGCCCTCCAGGTAACTCCACCTCAGCACATGCACCCGTATGTTATCATAAGACTTTTCAATATAAATGATGTCTTTGATTTTTTTGTAAAATTATGAAATGGGGAAGGAGCAGGAGCCCTTTGGAAGCCATTTGGCCTGGGCTCTGCCAGCCCAAACCTCTGATTTGGCCGCTCTTTCCTAATCTTTTCCAACACAATGCAAAGTGATTCTGCAGAGCAGTTGCAGCCTAAAAAGCTTTTCAAGAAGGTTAAACTCTATAGCAATTCTCTATTTTGTTTTTTAATTCTATTCTGCCTTTCACTTCTTTGGATATAAGTTTTTGTTAAAGAACGACGCGCTTAAAAGATGAGGTGGCAATAAGGGAAAGAAGCGCTTTCCTAAGCCACAAAGGCAGACTGGGCCAGATTAGATCAGATTAATTTATTGTTAGCACATTTGCACAGTCTCCGAATAAAAAGGTGACATATCCTATTGTCTGTGGACAAAAGTGTGTTGGGCGCGTTTGCAAAAGAAAAAAGGCAAAAAGGAGAAGAAATTGTTTTGGAAAATCTCGAGCAATAACAAGTAAAGACAGAGGTGAAAACTGCCTGGTAATTTGGTCTTTGTAGCACAAAGCAACCTGCAACTTTCATAAATAATTTTCAGCTAATGATTTGAGAGCACCTTCATTTTTCCCTTTTATTGTACTTGACAGCTCTATATTGCTGCCGTGACTTGGTGTTGTACCCAGAAACACGGAGCCCGGAACCTTGCAGAGATGAGAATTAGATTACATAGGCAGGTTATTGGTCTCCTCAACGTGATGAGATTATTTTTAATTTCACATATATGGACCCAGTTTAGCAAAACTGGGGCTTGTTTGCTTGGACTCAAGTGTATAAACTGGAGTTTAATTAAAAAGTGAGAAACTCCTTTGACGGGAGGCTTTTTGTTTTATGTTTCAATATGGAAATGCCAATGATTACCTTCCCTATCATCTAATAAGAACTTATGAAATATGTCACATGAAATTACATGTTAAAATATATTTATTTATTGGTTACCAGGAGCATTCTTCCTGTCTGGGCTGAATTAATGGATAAATCAGCTTTTCGTGTTGATAGACGAAAGCTTATCCATAATCTTTTCACATCCATTGGAGGTCAGGTTGAGTGAGTGTATCTTGCCGTTGTGCCTATGAGATCCGATATACGTTTATAAGAGGAAAAGATGTAATTAAAGGTTCAGGAGTCATAAATGTCTACTACACATCTCAGCATAATAGATTCTGTTTATGGTAGGGTAGAAAACAGTGAGAGCTGATGGGAAGAGGGATGGAGAGATTTGACTGCAGAGCATCAAGAAATAGGAATTTGAGGTGGATTATCAACCTGGAAATCAAATGTAAAGGAAAACAAGTTTGAACACAACTAAATTTTCTAAGGTTTTGTACCTAAAAAAGGCACATTTTTCTCTCTGGTATTTGACTTTTTTTATTAAGTCATAATGCACCTGGAAAACTGGGCATGAGCAAATGAATTCTTGAACTTGGAACAGGGGTTTTTGATGAGTCGAGTAATGTTGGTTACTTATTTTATCTGCCATGAGGAAGAACAAAACAATGAACAAACATGCGCATTCTCCTCTGTGGGAGCGTTTGAAACGCTCAACTTTGCAAACTACAAATCTTGATGCAGAATTTTATCCTGAGAGTTTGCGTCGTCCACATCGCACGTTGTAATTGCGCAGCCTGAGTACCAGATTAAATTTGCTGGATTTACAATAATTATGCAATTAGGCATAATTGGACTAATTATCCAAAGCGATGAAGAAAATCTATACGTTTTTATAAATCCCTGCAATCTGGGGACATGATGGAGAACAGCATCGTGAGTTCAGCTCGGAGCCCAGTGCTGGGGGGTGAATCGATGGGGTGCAGCCGCCCCGTGTTTCCACGACTCCCCCACTTTGATTCGTCTAAACCGGGTCAGACTTTTCTAAACCTCTTCTAAAAGTAGGATCCATATCTTTAGGCGCAGCCTTTCAAAGGCTTGGTCTTTCCAACACTCCATCGGCCTGTGCTTAATTTTAATCACGTAATTTCTGTGGGACTGATTGCACGTACAAAGCACTTGAGTTCCAATACTCCAAACGTCTACCAAGCTTGATTTCAAGGACTTTCTTTTCTTTTCTGGCTAGCTCTAGCTTCTCTTTTATTGTAATTTTTTTTGCTGGATCTATACATACATTTTCACAAACTACCATTTTTTTTCCTTATGTAGACCTGGGCAGTTGGCACCCATGATATTGTTAAAAGCAATGAAATAGATTACTCAAGCTGTGGTAATATTACAAGTTGCTCAGCCTTAACAGGACACACAATAATGAACATTTTCCAAAGTTTGCTCTTCCGCTGCTTTGCGAGCCCATTATTCAGAGCATCTGCATCCCTGGGCTGGGTTTTGCCATCACCTTGTCTAAGCACGAGGCATTTTTAGCTTATCGCTATAAACGCAAGCAAAGACTTGAAAGCAAACAGCTTGAAAGCCTGGGGAGGTTTGTTATGGTAATGCTGGAGTGAATAATGTGCAGGTATTGACACGTATGGATTTGTCTGGTGTTTTTGCAGCCCTGACGCCGGCCGCCCCGATGGGCTTTGCTCTGTGCTCTGACATCTCTGCGCGCTCAGGAATGTGCATCTAACGCTCCCTTTGCCTTTTGCTACTGTTTTGCTAACGATACTGGAAGATTTTACATACGTATTTCACAACTCACTTTTCCTCCCGAGTCCCTGGTTCTGCAGTGCCCGTTTCACGTAGCACTGCAGTGCAAATCTCATCTTTTCCAGTTTTCCGAAGGAACTCCTTCATTACATATCTCGTTCAGGTCCCTGCTCCATCATTTACACCGCTGGCTAAAAATAAACTCCATCAGCAGCTCGTTTTCAAAGGAAAACAGCAGGATTTCTGTACCTTGTGATTTTTTTCATCATGTAGATTGTACCCTAAGATATATTATCCTGAATAATGCTGCGATTTGAAAGCCTCTGTCAAACTGATTTCCATCTTGCTGCTCTTTTTCTTCTGCGTTTGATATATAAGTGGGGCTACAGTTTTAGGTTATGCTGCCTTTCTTTTAGGTAATTAAACAAAAGGTGTTTTCTAGACCACTTCAGCATCTGATCCTAATTAACCACCTCCGCATCTCCCTTTTGTCTCCAAGGATGTGATGTAGTGCTCAATTTAGGTTATGGTTGGACCCAATGGTCTTGAGGGTCTCTTCCAACCCAAATGATGTACGATTCTAGAGCCGGGCTGCGTGTATCCCAGGTTGTCCCTGCGCTCAGTCCCGTCCTCATGCTCTCTCTTGCGCACACAGGGAGAGACGAAGATCCTGAAGCTGAAGAACCTGCGCCCTCAGGACTACGCGAATTACAGCTGCATCGCCTCGGTGAGGAATGTCTGCAGCATCCCCGACAAGATGGTCTCCTTCCGCCTCTCCAATAAAACAGGTGGGTCCCCGCAGCCGCCTTCGCCGCTCGTTCGATGTCCCCGCCGTCTTCTCCGCTTTGGTGTCATTCTCTTCAGGCACACGTGTTGTGACAGGTAGGAGCCGTTCAGGAGCGAGTCAGAGAAGCCGTTTGCAAGCGGTTTACTTTTTATCGCCCAAGTTGGGCTTCGAAGAGGAGTTTTGATGTATCGCTCTCAATATTTATGGCTCTTTGGGTTTTATATCGGGATTTACGTTTTCCCCCAGCGTCAGGGAGGCTCGTGGTTATGTATAGAATTCAAAGGAGATTCTGCAGCAAGGGAAGAGGAAGGGCCAGCTCGGTCAAGGCTGGATGTTAAAACAAATACTCAAATGCTGCTCGCAATGCTTTGTTGAGAGCTAATTAGTTTGGCTCAATAAAATATTTTAGGGAAAAAAATCAACCTTTTTCTATTTTTACATTGATTTAAACAGTCGGTTTTATATGATTGATTTGATATATTCTTACATCGATTTCAACATTGATTTCTTCCATTGATTTAAACACAGCTGTTTTCTTTCAGATTTAATTGGCTCAAATGAAAATACTTGAGCAGTTGTGTCAAAAGGCTTTGCAGGAGGATAACAAGGCATTTAGCTGCAGTCTCTGCCCGAGCTGGCTTCATGCTGTGCCATTTCTTGTGCGTTTGTTCCTCTCTTTGGGCTTGTCCCTGACCAAGCAAACAGTTGCGAATCTCCTTCTCTTCCTAGTTCTATCAGTGCTGTGTGTCTCGAGAGCCTCGTGCCAGCAGTTGCTCCCAAGAAGTTCCATTGGGAATGCTGCTTTCCAGGAGGATGGATGCTTCAGATTTTCACTCTCCTGAAGGCTCCGTGTCCAGGATCCGCAGAGGACACAGACCCTGAAACAGTTTATAAACCCGACGCCCAAGAGCAAAGTCCTCAGCTTAGACTTCTAACTAATTAGAAATTTCAGAGAAGCATTTTCTGGAGAACAGTCCTGCAGCAAATGTTGTAGCGTTTGAAAACTTCAGGTTCGATTAGTCTGGGTTATGCCTTAGTAGCGTATGCCTCTGGGCAATGAAAACAGGTAGTGAAAGGAGACAACAGCTGAGGCATTGACATGCTGAGCGCGTCTCAGATGATCTATGAATTTTATTTGCACTTGCACATTTCACGTTATTTCTGTCCTCGTGGCTTTTGTCCAAGGAGTTGCCTTCAGCTTGTGCTGAGTTTCTGGTTGGAGAGCAGGGCCGTCCAAACTGCGCTACGTACCGTTGCTGTACAAACCCACGCAAAGCACATCACAGCTCAGCTTCAAAGCAGGAGAGGGATTGCACTTGGCTTCAAAGGTACCTGGCAAAATGGTTTGGAAGCCCTTAAATTGCTTTCTCATTAGTTTTGCCAGGGAAAAATAATAAGAAAATCGTAATGTGCGGTTTGTTCTTCATTAGTTGCTCTGATTTCCTACCAGAAGAGGCGTGAAATCCTGTCTGCCATGGAGAGGTGGAACTGGTAGGTGGGAGCAGCTTCTCTCTCAACACTGATGGTGACAACTCATCCACCTTCATCCATGAGGACAAAGGGTGAGAATTGTTAGCACTCCCAGTTGGCAGAGCAATAGTTTTGCTGTTGGAGCCAGAAGTTTATGTCACAGTAATGGGGGAACATCAAATAGCTTAAGTATTCGAAAATGAGGACAGGTGGTCATGATCTAATTTTGCAACAAGGATGAATTATTTCCAACTTACAAATGTCGTGTTTATTTTGGGAGAAGGGTGTGTTGGTACATTAACAGCACTTGCTCTTCTGGAGTAATTTCCAAAGTAAGCAAGCCTGAAAAATTACAAAGATTTACACTTTCTCATGAAGAAATTGGTGGCAACCATCATCAAGGGCAAGATTACATATGTACAGTAATTACTGTAACAACTCATTAAAGACAATGACTGATGTGTTGATGACTCTGAGACACAACTTTTCTCATTGGGTATGACTTCATCCCATATAGAAGTTCATTGGTAGAACTCCACCTGGTGTAACTTAATAGAAGTTACGTAGATTGTAAATCCAGTGTAATCCAGGATAAATCCCAAGCAATGAAAATCAGAACCTGAACTTGATACGTGTCGATGTGGTTTTGATTTAGAGCTGGAGGCATGTTATGGAGGTGCCCACCTAATGGAAACAAAACAGAGGCAAACAGAAGTGTCTGCAAGGTGGCGAACATGCCCCATATTTATTGTAAATAATCTGCCTGAAAGTGAATTTAAATTCAGCTGCACGTTTTGGGATCACGATGTAACATTGCTGGCGGTTTGTCTGTTCTGCGTACACCAGGTCGATCAGAATCACTGGTGTGAGCAGGTTCTTTTGAACGTGACTGTTCACTGATGGGAGAGGTGACCGAGGGGACAGCTGAGGTTGCGGCAGCTGGGGGTTTCCCTCTCATTCCAGTAGCGATTTGGCTCGCTGGACACAGGGACAGCTGCATGGTGTGTCAGGCTCCCCTTGCTCAATTGGGAAGGCCTTTCCGTGCCGTGGATGCGCGCTCCAGCTTGGGTTGCTCAGGGACATGGGCTGGCCCAGCAGCCAGATGGGCTTTGCGAGGGCTCGTGGACCATCCGTGTGCGGTGGCTCATTATTCACCTCCGTGGATTGACGTGGCGCTCGCGGGGAAGCGGCTGCGCTGCAGGGATTGATTGTCACCGTGCAGCGGGACCTCTGCTCGTGCTGGAAGAGGTGTGCAATGATTTAACTCTTGCTGTGTGCCCGGAAACCCTTACTGCTCTCAGTGTCCTGCTCTCTGCATCCAGGGCCACCAGGGCTACTGGAGGGTGTCCAGAGGAGGCCATGAAGTTGCTGAAAGTTTGGAGGGGAAGCCGTATGGATAGCGGCTGAAGTCCCTGGGTTTGTTCAGCCTGGAGAAGACTAAGAGGAGACCTCATGGGCTGCAGGTTCCTCAGCAGGAGCAGGAGAGGCAGGGTGAGCTCTGCTCTTTGACAGTGACAGAGCCCAGGGAATGGCAGCAGATGTGCCAGGGAGGGGCAGTGGGACATGAGGAAAAGGTTCTTCCCCAGAGGTGCTGGACACTGAACCCAGGGAGGGGTCACAGCCCCAACCTGACAGTGTTCAACAAGAGACTGGACAACGTCCTCAAACACACAGGGTGACCTATGGGGTTGTCATTGCAGGGACAGGAGTTGGACTCGATGATGCTCATGGGTCCCTCCAGCTCAGGACATTCCATGATGCTATAAAGTTCTCACATATGACAGTCAAGTCACCTGATGAACCTTCTGCTTGATAATCTTCCTGTGTTGTTTGAGTTCGGTGTCAGAGGCGCACAAACCCATTTTCCTCTTATTTTCCCTCAGACGCTCTCAGGTTTCCCCCATTCCCTCAGCAGCAGCTGTAGGTGACTCAGGCCTGAGCACAGACACTTGTTTCACGGAGCATTGCAGAGCCAGGAGCTCCGCTGGTGCTCTCTGAACCGCAGGGTCACCCACACGTGTGTTCTGTGCGCACCCGAGTTGAGGGCTTGATTTGAGGAACACCAGCCCGAGTTGAGAGCTTGATTTGAGGAACACCAGCCCGAGTTGAGGGCTTGATTTGAGGAACACCAGCCCTGCCTTTGGGTGAGCAGCTCATGTTCCTGTTCACTGCCGCCTGCCAGCTTGTCCCTGTCACCTTTTTGTTTTCTGTGCTCGCTCCGTCTAGCTGATTATTTGATTGCATGTCGTGGCATCGCCAGAGTAATAATCAATGACTGTGCTAGAACCCATCCAAAGGAAACTTTCTGCCTATTTCTCCTTGAATAATTAGAGAGAGAATGAAGCTGATGCCATCAGATGAACGTGTATTCATCAGTATACTTTGGACCTGATGCAGGTTTAAAGTGTGGCGCATAGATGTCATTATGCACGCTCACACCCCCTTCATTTAACAGCAGTGTCTTAGTTGCATCTGTTCTGAGTCCGAAGCCGCAGATGCATCGTACACCTGGAGGTGCCGCGGGTGCGTTGGCATCATTTCTCAGATGCGGGGATTTCTTTGTTCCAGTGCACACCAGCTGAAAATACAAAGACCAAAGTGGATGTTGTAACGAGAGAAGCTGAGATCATCTCGGAAGCGCGTGACCGTGCGTATGCTGGAGCCCAAGATGACAATTAGCAGTAATATTGTACAGCAGCAGGTAGAGGCACTTGTTGAGCACAGGCCCGCTTTGTATCTAAAGGCAGCTATTACTCTGCAAATGTGTTATCTAAATAGATGAGACATTTGAAGGGAAGCAGCAGCGCCGCGGAGTGATTCACCTGCTGGCAGATGCTGCTGAGTGGCAGGAACAGAAATAGAAGCCAAGACGTGAGGAAGAGCAGCAAAGGGGCTAATTTTGCAGCGCTCGTTTGTTTTTAGTAGGCTGAGCCCCTTTAAAATCGGCACGTAGAAGTTAATTTGGACAAGTTGATGCAAGCAGGAGTTGTAAAAGCAAACGCAGCTGCTGTGCAACAAAATCTCGGGATTATTCTGACGAAGAGGAGCAGCTTGGATCCAGGCTCTGGGAAGAGGAGCAGCTGTGAGGGTGTCACACTGTATCATGACCTCCACACTTTCTGTCTATATTTCTTATTTCTGTTGCTCTACTACATCCATGCTCTACCCAAAAAGAAATGAAATTGGTCCAGTTCTGGGTCCTGTTCTCCCCATTGGGCTTTTCTTGCTGCGGTCCCATCTCAGCCCAGTGCCTGGCAGGGCACTCACACGTCTTTTCCCCATTCAAGTTTTTCACCCTCTTAGTGTATTTGTATTCCTGAAATCAGTGAAGTTTTTTCCTCCAAACAGTTCTTGCAGTTTGAAACGGCAAGAGGCACAGAAGTCAGAGCTGGCAGGAGGGCGCAGTGTTACAGGTCGGGTCCAGTTTGGGGCTGCCCAGACCAAGAAGGACAAGGAATTACTGGGGGGAGTCCATGGGACGGACACAAAGATGCTGATGGGTCTAGAGCATCTTTGTGATGAGGAGACACTGGGGGAGCTGGGGCTGTTCAGCTGGAAAAGAGAAGCTGAGAGGGGTCTGATCAATATGATCAATATCTCAGGGTGGATGTCAGAGGATGGACCAGACTCTGTTCAGTGGTGCCCAGTGCCAGGGTGAGGGGCAACGGGCACAGACTGAAACACAGGAGGGTCCATGTGAACATGAGCAGGAACTTGTTTGCTGGGAGGTGCCAGAGCCTGGCCCAGGCTGCCCAGAGCGGGTGTGGAGTCTCCTGCTCTGAGACATTCAAACCCCCTGGACCCACCTGTGTGATCTGCTCTGTGACCCTGCGTGAGCAGAGGGTTGCACTGGGGGATCTCCAGAGCTCCCTTCAACCCCAACTGCTCTGTGATTCTGTGTGTAATCTCATAGGAGTGAGTCTCAAACACCTTTCACATCCCCTCTTCTCACTTATGAGTGTTTTGGAATCACTACCTTGATTTCTCTCTTATATCTTCTCATCCTCTTGCCTTGTCTTTAATAAGACCTTCGATATGACCTCCCAGCGTCCTCATATCCAGATCTATGAGATGTGAATGATTAGTAGAAAATTGTCTGGACTTTGAGCTTGAAGAGCAGCGTGATGTCCAACTGGCGGTCATTTGCTCACGTCATCCCTCGGAGATCCAAACTGGGAACCATAATGTACAAAATAATTATGAAGGGCCAAAAGAGGGGTCTTGGCAGGCTGGAGAAAAGGTGAAGCAGCTTCTGTGGTTCAAGCAAGCAGACTAAAAGGCAAAACGGTGTCATGGAAGTCGTCGTCTGTGTAAGAACTGAAGTACGGCTTAAAGAGCGATGGCCCTGCCTTAGCCTGGACCACACACTGCGCAGGAGGTGCTGCTTTTGAAGGTGCTCAGCAGGAGCAGGTACGGTCTCCTTTAGAAACACAGGAGCTGTGTTATTCCAAGCGTAATTCTGCTCTGTGTCAAATAGGAGTTATTGACAAGGGATATTAAATCTGCCACCAGTTTGCATGTGACTCACTAATTAATCTCCTGAGCTGGGAAAGGTAACTTCAGATATAGCCAGCTCTGAGTCACCTAAATGCCCGGATCTAACAATAACATGAACAGATCCTTTGAAGTGCATTCATTGTTTCAAAGTCTCAGAGAAAAGGAATCATGTTAACCAAGAAAACCACTGAAATTCAGGGCTGCTTCTGATATTTCTTCTAATATGACTGAGTAAAAGCAAGTAGAACCTTTACCTTGATCTACAGAACATTTTTGGTGGCACAGATTAATTTGAAAATGAATATTAATTTGCATATTAGCAGCTGGTTCAGGCTGCTTAGTGCAGGTGATCATTGATACATAATATTGAGGCCAATTTTTGGCAGCCTCCAATATAGAACTAATCCACAACAGTAACTTTTACCAAGAAAGATGAGTATTTCAATATGTGGTATTTTAGCTGTATGACATAGCTCATTCAGATCACAGCTGAAGCTGGTGTTCTGTCTGGCGCGTGTGGTGGGGAAGCAAATTGGAAAAGGCTTAATTCACTTCTAATCTCTTCATTAAGCAGTCGTCTGTCACGATGAACTCGCTTTGTTTCCTTTCATTCAGATAATACAGGGTAAAGAGAATGATCTCCTTTTGACAAGAAGTATTTCTTTTAGCATCCCCTGGCATTGTCAGGGTGTGTGACAACAAGGTGTGATCCTGCACTGAACAACTGCTCCCCAGGAACAAGCGCCAGGAGCAGAGGAAACGGCCTCAAGTTGCGCCAGGGGAGGTTGAGGTTGGATGTGGGAACAATTTGTTCCCCAAAGGGCTGTGGGGCATTGGAACAGGCTGCCCAGGGCAGTGCTGGAGTCACCAGCCCTGGAGGGCTGGACAGACGGACATGAGGTTCTCAGGACATGGGGCAGTGCTGAGGTGGGTTATGGTTGGACTCCATGATCTTGATGGTCTCTTCCAACCAAAATGATTCTCTGATTCTATAACATTTTGTATACGTGAAGATGGTTTTCTTGTCCCATCTCTTCTGTTGGATGATGAAGCTGGCTCCTTATTCTTTGTCTATGAGTCCCATCATCTCTGCCTCACACTGTTCCTGTTGATCTCCTCTGCCCATCTCCTCGGTGAAGTTCAGGACATGCAAAGCACTCCAGCACACGCAGCACCGTAACCGTGGGGTTCAACACAGGGCCTGTTCCATACATTTCCCAACAAAGTTCTTGTTTATGCATCCGTGCATGAGAACTCCCTTTTAGCGAGCACACATGGACAATATTTGCTCTGTGTCCAGATCGCTGCCTGCAACCCTGAGGGGCCTTTCTCCTCATTAGCCAGTCATTCCCAATCTACTAATGGCATGGGTGATTGTTGCTGTTGTGAGATGGGGTTTTTCTCACCTCAAGAGCAGTCTGGAAGCCGAGATGTCTGTAGTGCTCTGGCTGCTCAGGGAGTACTGAACCCCAAAGAGCAATTCATCCCATCTATTTCTGGAGAGCAGGAATTGTGCTTTGGGGGTGCTGGTATCTCATCGAGACACATGAACTCGGATTGCCTGCCTGACTTTCGGATGGTTGAATTTAGCCGGGATGAATTTAAGCCTACGTGTACAACCCTGCATCTAAATATAGTGACGAAGGGGAGGGTTTGACGATGGGGTTAAGCTGATTGAGCGCTGCTCTGCCGCTCAAGGGAGGATCCTGCCTTCCCTTCATACCCTCTTGATAAAACGTCCACAGGATGAATAGTTGCTACAGTGTGGGAGCTGGGAGCTATTGTAGTTGTCTCCAGAGCGTAACCACCGAGGAAGTGCTCTGAATAGCAAACGTACCCGCCTCCCTCCCTCCCCGGCACAGCCATCAATGCCACAGCTGTGCGTGAACGGCAGCGCGAGCAGAGCGCGGCTCAGCAGAGCGCGGCTCAGCAAAGCACGGCTCAGCAAAGCGCGGCTGCTGCGGGGTGAAAGCAGCCGGGCAAACCGGGAATAGAGAGATGAGTCATCGGAGCTGCGTCCCCGCTGCCTGAAAAACTGACGATTTCAGGAAAAAAACAACTAACAGCTTGGAGGAGGAAAGCAAAGGCTGTTGAGGATAGAGGGGGAGCGCAGGGTTACCTGCCTGGCGCTCCAGGCCAGCTCACTTGCACATACGTGAGCATAGAAACACCGAGGTGTACTGAAAATGGGCCTGGTTAAATATAATCTAATTATTTGCTTCATTTCTTTCCTGTAAGTCCCCTCTCTGCTTCCCCTGCAATGTCGTAATTTTCCCGTTTTGGTAGTGTGCCTGGACAAAACGAGCTTGTACTTTATTCAACTGTTAAGGCTCTTTATTGTGGTGGCAAGCCCGGCAGAAACTGAAGAATGGAAGTTGTTGGTTTGATGGGGGTTGGTTGGTGTTGGTTGGTTGGTTGGTTGGTTGTGTTTTATCTCTGAGCAGGTAGCACATTCAGATTGAGCAATGATTGCTGATACATGGGGGACACATGCACCCCCAGGCTGAGCTTAAGACTCGCAGACTAAGGGGCGGCTCTGGCAGTCATGGGGGGAACGAACCACCCCTTGGGGCTACAGCAGCTCTGGGGGCTTTTGCAAGAGAATCCACCCCATATGTGTCAGAGTAAACCCTAAACCACTTGCAATACTGAAGGGTGGTTCGGGAATGTGTCACGTCTCTAATTGTATGTATTAAGTCAAAAAAAGCATATGTGCCTGGAAGAACCGGGATTTGAGAACTTTGTATCTTCTGCCTCTGGGAGTGCTGGTATTTTAAAGGCAGTGGAAATGGCGAAAAGAGCAAGTAAAACAAAGGTTGAGGTGGGTAGTAAATGTTGCTGTGTCTAAACATGAAGTTTTCTAGAACTGGAAGTCATTAGAGCAGGAGTATTTTGCTACTCTTGCCCATGGATTGCGTGCAGCACCTGGACAAGATGCCACTGAAGTTCAGAGCTCTACAGATCTGGTCGCTACTTGACAGTGACTATAAAAGTACGTTTGCAGTGAGGGTGATGGAGCGCTGGCACAGGCTGCCCAGGGAGCTGTGGAGGCTGCATCTGCAGAGAAAGTCAAAAGCCATCTGGACACAACCCTGGGCAACCTGTGGTACGGACCTCCAGAGACGCCTCCAACCTCAACCAATGGGTAGGGCTGTCAGCAGTCAGAAGGGTACGGCTGTCTCAGTAGCAACAGAGAGGGTAGAGTTACAACTGTTTGGGTTGAAGGACCTTCCCAGCTCCCCAGTGCCCCCCCTGCCATGAGCAGGGACATCTGCACCAGCTCAGGTTGCTCAGAGCCCCGTCCAGCCTGGCCTGGGATGTCTCCAGGGATGGTTCAGCCACCACCTCTCTGGGTAAAGCAGAAAAGGGTGGGTATATAAAAATTATTTCCATTGGTGTTCAGTTTTGGGGTGTATTTTTGTTTCATTTTTGATTGGAGATGTTTTTTAGGGTGCTGTTGGTTGGGTTTTTTTAAGGACTATTGATGGGAAGAAAGGACCTACCGTATTACAGCATAGTGTGGTAGTGTGGTCAATGAAAAGGGTATTTTTACCCTGTAATTTAAAATCTGGACTTCAGCTGGGAATTATCATCTATTCTTTTTTGAACTTGACTGAGTAAATAAGTACAGAAATGGTGCTCCCAGCCCAGCAGGGACCTCAAATGTCCTCTCTTTCTGCTCTGACTTGAAAGGGACTATTCATAATGTGTATAGTTAGGAGTATATGCATTGTATTCCTGCAAGAAATTGTGGCTGTAAATTAAACAGATGCATACACACAAGTATATATGAAAGTATAATTCAATTACGTTCTATTACTTCAGTTCTGCATATGAAATAATTCACAAAACTGGAGGAAATAATGTCTTTTCATTTTTATTCATCGTAGATGAGTCAGTTGTCAAGGACACGACTTTCTGCCTCTGCTTTGATATTGCTATTAAAGTATTAGTTTTCCTTTGCATTCCCAGTAATCCCTAAAGCCAATTGTGACATTTTCTCAAATCCATATACCCACTCTAAATACATATATTTATCTCACTGTAATTGTAACGTCCACTGGTGCCAGATTTTTTCCCATTTGCTATTGATGACAGATATCTTCTTCCTCCCAGTGTAGTATAGTACCTGTCTCAGATACTCATCCCAGGCACCAGCACTTTGCTTCCTCACCGCTCAGCAGAGCTCAGGATCGGGCCATTGATTAGAAGACGTTTCCAGTCTCTGCCCATGGTGCCGTGGCAGCTCCGCTTCAACTGGAAGCATCTTCTTGTAGAGCTGGGCTCTTAGGTCAAAGGTGCTTGGTAAAGTGGCATTGGTAAGGGTGTATCTTAGGGTGTTAATGATGACTTAGTGATCTGAGAAGCTGTTGCCCCAGTCACTGATCAAAACCGGTGAGCGTTGCACGCTGCGTTACTGCTCTGTGAGGGCTGGTGTGTGTTGGAGCCACGTTTTATAATTAATCTCCGCCTCTGTCATCGGTGCCTCACTTGTCTTGTGCACACATGTTAATGGTAGGTAAAAAAGAGATAAAATTGATGCAATTTTGATCTAAACTCTCCATAGTTACATGGCTATGTGTTGTGGCCCCGTGTGCTTCCCGTCGCACTTTGTCACCCGCGCTGCTGAGTTCACAGCCGGCTCCGCAGTCCGTGGAACGCACCGCACGTGCGAGCGAAACTTGCCCGCGCAAGCCTGTGAGTTGAAGTGGCTTTACCGAGGATGCAGCTGCAACGTGAACGGGGCCCGCGCGGTTTGGCTGGGCGTGAGGAGCGCCTTGTTCCCGCGGGCTGAGCTCGCCGCGGCGCTGTGGCCGCCTTTGTCCCCCGCCAAACCACCCACCGCTCGGCAAAGTGGGGCTGGTGCTCAGCAACCCCGACTTCGAAAGGGCAGAAAAGATGCAGAGCACTTTTGAACACTTGGCCGTGCCCATTGCCATGTCCAAACGGGATATTTGGAAAGCTTGTTCCGTGCGCTCACCCGTGGAGATATTTACCAAAGCTTGCTATCGTTTGATAATTAATTTTAACATTCCTATCAAAGAGTCGAAAGAAAGTGTCCGCTGGGCAGGTTGCCAGGCTGGGTCTCTGCTGGTGCCAGGGTGGAAATTCAGGCTGGGAGATGCTTTGCTTGTCCAACTGGATGTCCCAGCGTTCATCTCAATCCTGGTGGCGGGTGGTCACCTAAGCCAGACCTGAGCCAGGGTGAAGCTTTGGAAGTGGCTATGAGGGTCACAATACACTTTGTTTAGTATGGTCTCCCTTTGGCAGGGACGTTCTGGGTGCATTAGGAACTCTGTATAAATGTATAAGATGGCCTAGGTGAGCACCTCCTGTGTGTCTGTCAGTTTTATTGCACAGTTGTGTTGGTTCTGATGCTCAGCTTTCCAAATCGGTACTGATCAATGCTTACAACTCCAAAATCCACCACTCTTCAACTCTACATGAAACTGAGGAGGTCGGTCCTGTGTCTGTGTGTGCCCATCTGTGCCAGCGTGTCTCCGTGACCCGGGGGTTTGTAATGTGAACAGATGGAACGCTGGGGCTATGGGGGAGGAAACGAAAAAATTCAGGTTAGTTTGGAGAGGAGATGAATAGGAAGGAAGACAATGACAATGCAAGATTAAACTAAATCCAGAAGAACATAGCAGTGGAAAAGAGTGAAATACATCCCTACCTTTCGATGGGGTTTTGTGGGATCTGCAAGAGGTAAGCAGAAGCCGAGGGGCTCATCCTTGTGCCAGGAGGCAGCTGTTCAGCAGAGGGAACTTCTGGGCTGGTGCAGTCGCCCAACTTGTCTTTTGGTTGCACGTCCCCCTGCTGAGCGCTGCGGGCTCTGAAGCGCTTGAGTTGCACAGCGTCCTCCATGGGAGAAGAGCCCTGTGTACACGTGGCCGCCAGCCTCGGCGAAAACACATTTTATTAAACAGAATCAAGGTTGGAGGCGTGAATTGCTGCCTTACTGTCACTGCAATGCATGGCTTTGCAAATGCCCTCGGTTGGGACCGTGTGGAAGCTTGTTTGTAAGGATGCAAGTGGTTTCTTGAGCCTCACGTTTGTCTTCCTGCTCCCCTGGTTGGTGCGGATGCCATTGGGTAAAACCACTGGCACCGTGGGGGCTGAAGCATAGGAACGGTGTACATAGGAACGGTGTACATAGGAACAGTGTACATAGGAACGGTGTACATAGGAACAGTGTACATAGGAACGGCAAACCCAGCGCATTTCGGACTCGTAGCAGGAATACGCAAGCGCATGTACTCGTTTTTACAAGTGTGATTTAGTAAGAGTCAGATCCGTGGGAGAAGTCTTTATCTCCTCTTCCTTCTGACTCAATTACATGATTTCCTTCTATCTAAACAAATATCACAGCTTGAGCTGGGGCTTAATAGTGGGTCTCCTGGTTGGAGCTCAATCACGTTAGATGCTTTACAAATGCAAAGAATGTATTAGCGCATACATTGTCCTTTTGAATCAGGTCTCATGTTTGTCCTTAACAGGAGCCCATAAGAGACGTTTCAGAAGATGCATAGAGAAGCTGCAGTAGACAGATATATGATAGTCTACCCTCCCAGTCCAGAAAAATATACCATTTTATGCCCTGAAGCACGAGTTTAATTCATCCTTCAACAATATTTTGGTATAGTCATCAGCTATTATAATTGCTCGGGATCATCTTGTCATCTTTATAAATGCCTGCCCCATTTTTTTAATCATGCTGCCCCACGAGAAAATGAATTACACGTTTGAGATTCATGCTGTATATAATGATTAGCCCCAAAGTTTGCAAATAAATAGAGACAACAAATCCATTTTAGAGGGGGATTAGGCCAAAATTTCAGTTTTCTGAAGGTGCCGGGGTCTAAGAGGATTTGCAGAACACTGGGATCAATGGGAGGTTAGCACAGGGACGTTGTTAAGAACAACTGTTTCTGCCCATTCCCATCTGTAGGCTCCTGAGGCATTTGTAGATCCTGATCCTAAAGGTGGGATTGATGTCACCCATCTTCCACCATCTGAGGCTTACCTGTCCGGATTAAACTGATCCTTGGGCTCTGTCTGCAGCCAGCAGGGAGGAATGGGTGGTGCAGGGAAGGCTCTGCCCAGAAGATAGCTCGGGGTAGATAAGAGCAATTGGAGGTTGGCAGGACCTCCTGCTGTCACTGACACTCCAACAGGGAGCGATCTCACACGATAGCGAGCTCTGCTTCCCCAGCTCTGACGAGAGCTGCTCCTAAACGTGGTGTCTAACAGATGATTGCTCAGAAAATCTGGGAGAGAGAGAGATTGTACAGCACCCCTGAGCAACCCAGCCCAGCACTGTCCCTACTGCTATACGGAATTTTGTTGTTCACAGTATCACAGTATTTTTGGGATTGGAAGGGACCTGGAAAGCTCATCCAGTGCAATCCCCCCATGGAGCAGGAACACCCAGCTGAGGTTACACAGGAAGGTGTCCAGGCGGGTTGGAATGTTTGCACAGAAGGAGACTCCACAACCCCCTGGGCAGCCTGGGCCAGGCTCTGACACCCTCACCAGGAAGAAGTTTCTTGTCAAATTAAAGTGGAACCTCTTGTGTTCCAGCTTGACCCCATTACCCCTTGTCTTATCATTGTTTGCCACCGAGAAGAGCCTGGCTCCATCCTCTTCACACTCACCCTCTATATATTTATAAACATTAATAAGGTCCCCCCTCAGTCTCCTCTTCTCCAAACTAAAGAGCCCCAGCTCCCTCAGCCTTTCCTCACACGGGAGATGCTCCACTCCCTGCAGCATCTTGGTGGCTGCGCTGGACTCTCTGCAGCAGTTCCCTGTCCTGCTGGAACTGAGGGGCCACAGCTGGACACAAGATTCCAGGTGTGGTCTCCCCAGGGCAGAGCAGAGGGGCAGGAGAACCTCTCTGACCTACTGACCACCCCCTTCTAACCCACCCCAGGTCCCATTGGCTTCCTGGCCACAAGGGCCCAGTGCTGGCTCATGGTCACCCTGCTGTCCCCAGGACCCCCAGCTCCCTTTCCCCTACACTGCTCTCTAATAGGTCATTCCCCAACTTATACTGGAACCTGGGGTTGTTCCTGCCCAGATTCAAGACTCTACACTTGCCCTTGTTAAATTCCATCAGGTTATTCCCCGCCCAACTCTCCAGCCTGTCCAGGTCTCTGATGGCAGCACAGCTTCCAGTGTCACCACTCCTCCCAGCTCGGTGTCACCAGCAAACTTGCTGATAGTCACTCTATTCCCTTGTCCAAATCATTGATGAATATATTGAATAATACGGCCCCAGCACTGCCCCTGAGGCACTGCACTGGATACTGGCCTCAACTGGACTCCACACCACTGACTACCACTGCATTCCCATGTAATCCCTAAAGCCAATTGTGACATTTTCTCAAATCCATATACCTTTGTTACTCCTGTCTGTGCTTTGTGGTCCCACTCTGCGTTGAGAAGCAGCTGTTTGCAGCTGCACTGCTGCAGCAGCCTGTGGGGAGCAGGTAGAGTGTTCCTCCGGTTTAGGGGGAAAAGCCTTTCCGGATGGAGTCAAACAGGGAAGCTGGCTGGGAAAGCAGACCTGCAGAATCACTGTATGCTGTTAATTAACCCAAGGCAATTAATACAGGTCTTCCAGCAGGTGACTAAACTTGTGATTTAGCCCTGTGTGTTTCCACATCTAAGTCTGGGCAGATGTAGAGAAGTGAACACAAGCACCCTCCAACTTTGAGCTTTCTGCCACCCCATGGTGTACGTGGGCATTGCTGCAGTTACCGAGCTTTTGGGATTTTCACCATTTGCCTCCTTCATTCCCCGGCTGACTCTCCCTGCTGCTTTTGCCCTCTCCCTTTAATTTCTGAAATAACCAGAGCCATGATGAGAAACCATGGGTCACCTGCTCGTGTTTGGCCCATGAGCAGTTGGGTGTTGATGACCATCTTTCCCCATCCTTGTGCCCTTGTGGCCAGGAAGCCAATGGTACCTGGGATGGGTTAGAAGGGGGTGGTCAGTAGGTCAGAGAGGTTCTCCTGCCCCTCTGCTCTGCCCTGGGGAGACCACACCTGGAATCTTGTGTCCAGTTGTGGCCCCTCAGTTCCAGCAGGACAGGGAACTGCTGCAGAGAGTCCAGCGCAGCCACCAAGATGCTGCAGGGAGTGGAGCATCTCCCGTGTGAGGAAAGGCTGAGGGAGCTGGGGCTCTGGAGCTGGACAAGAGGACACTGAGGGGGGACTCATTCCTGGGGATCAATATGGAAAGGGGCAGTGTCAGGAGGATGTAGCCAGGCTCTGCTGGTGACAACCAGGGACAGGACAAGGCGCAATGGGTGCAAACTGGAACACAGGAGGTTCCACTTTAATTTGAGAAGAGACTTGTTCCTGGTGAGGGTGTCAGAGCCTGGAACAGGCTGCCCAGGGGGTTGTGGAGTCTCCTTCTGTGCAGACATTCCAACCCGCCTGGACACCTTCCTGTGTAACCTCATCTGGGTGTTCCTGCTCCATGGGGGGATTGCACTGGGTGAGCTTTCCAGGGCCCTCCAACCCCTGACATTCTGGGATTCTGTGATTCTGTGGTCCCTGGCTGGAAGGAGGAGAGGTCGATGCTGGTTTTACTGGGAGTGGAGGTTGTGCTCCCAGACATGGGGACGGCAGCAGGACTGGGCGTATTTCAGCAGTGGAAGGACAATGTCCACCAGGGAACTTCCAGTCTCTGCATTCCTAGGCCAGAACTTGGCAGCGTGTACATGACACAATATGAGTCAAACAGTGCAGCAGACCCTGTTCGATCCTCAGTTTCACAATAAAGCTGAAAATAAGAGGTTCTGTGTTACTGGTGCATTGTGATATCATGCTGATTATCTATAGGGTTTCAAGCAGAGACAACCATCAAAATAATAGCTCGTTGTTGCTTGTATTCATATTCTATTCATAATAGGTGTTTGACCCTTTACATGCTACACTGAGTTTCATTTGCTGGAAACCTTAACATCCCTTATGAATTTCTTAATGTTCTTTAGTTGAAATCAGGCTTCTAGCGGTACTAGTTGAGTGTGTTGCTGAGATTTTGTTTGTGTTTGTGTAGTGGGATAGGTTGTACTTAAGGGGAACATGTGGTGTGAGCAAAGAGGAATTGCGGTATGCAGACCATCATTTTCCTGTACTTACTGTTTCAAATGCTGCGATGAAAAGGATGTATCACAGCATTTTATCACATCGTCTGCTCTGTCTGTCTGCCTGAAGGACGGCAAAGGGCCTCCTTTCATCTGCGGGATTATGAGGCCATTGCGGTAAACAGCAGCACCAGGTTGGGTTGGCGTTGTTGGAGCTTTCATCTTTCGTTCTAAGTTTCGAAGCGTTATTTGTGGTTTCGTTGCTCCCTGTCTCATGACTCGATGTTCAGTGGGAGCCGAGAGGGTTCCTTACCCGAGTCGTTCAGGAAAATGGTTAAACTGGAGAGGGCAGGAGGGACAAAGAGGGGCCAGCTGGGTGCTTCCTCTTGGTTGGCCATGACCCTGCAGGTCTGGAGCTCAGCTCTGGTCGCACAGCAGGTATCTGGACCCCTGTTTCTGCCACCTTCACCCAAGCAAAATCTTCTTAAGCACAAAACATGACATACTGCCCAGTTTCATGCCTCTAATCCCAAAACAGGGGTCCATCAGCTGATGGATGCATCAACTGATGAAAGAATACCAGGTGGGGGACACAAGCAAAGGGACACGGTTAGTGGGCTGACTTGTTTTCTGTCTGTGTTTTTAGCCAGTTTCTTCACCTTTAAGTTGGTTACATGAACCCAGTAATTTATCGTGGGGAGTATATGTGGGGTGTCAGGGCGGAGGAGCTGGAAGAGGCGACTTTGCTCTGGTTCAGAGAAAGCTGATTCCTCTGGGCTGAACCAAACAGAACAAACTCAGGTTTTCTAGTTGACTCATGTATTTGCCTTTAGTGATTAGTGTGTATTCCTTTAATATTGAAATAAGATTCATATATTTAGCAGAACACACAAGAGAATATCTCTGTAATAATGAGGAGAGTGATATCGGTTTTGAGTGTAACATTTTTATTTCCATTTTTTTTATTGTCAGGTTTTCTAGGATTCTTTGCCCAGACTTTCAATCCTTCACATTTCTGCCTATGTTTATTTAGTGTTGCAGCTTTTCCTGTCCTAGTAATATGTATTTATATACTGGCTCATGCAGGTTAGGGTATGCCTTCAAGCAAAGGCTGAATTCGGCAAGGGCAGAGCCCTCAACACAAATAACAGGGGATGCCACAGCTCAGGTTATGATTTTAAATCCCAGCATCCAAAATGAATTGCCCTGCCCTGTCCCTTCGTACCGAGCATTTCTGGTGCTCGTCTTCTGCAAGTATTTCATGGAACAGAAGAGGCAAGAAGAGAGAATGAAACTTAACCACTTTCTTCCTTTTGAGCATCATCTTCCCATTGGCCTGTGCTGCAATGTAGCTCAGCTGCTTTGGTGGTGCTGCCCAAGGGAAGCCCCTCCAGCTGCTCATGGGATGTTTTATGGGGCTTCTCTTATTCTGTTATGGATAGGGACCCAAGTCTGCAGCTCTCCCACGTGTCCGTGGGAGCTGGAGCCCCGGTCCCACTGTCTGCCAGCCCGTGTAGGGAAAAAAGCCTCTGTGCTGGGTTCTGCAGTGTGAGGAGATGGTGTCCCTGGGGACACGGCTCCTCCCGATTCAGCAGACCCAGCTCAAACTCTACACATCAGCTCAGCTGGCAGCCAAGTCCCAAGGAGCTCACTGGGGAGGCAGGTGGATTAAGAGGGCTGGTTTTCAAAGGGTAGCATCTGACTTGAAGAGAACAACATGCTTTCCGTGCCAAATGAGGAGATTGTTACCAATTCCTTTCTTCCAGGGTTTAAAAACCAGCGTGTTGGCACCTGTCCCGTACATTGTATGTTACTTCCCAACACAGCTGCAGGGTTGTCCGTATGTAAATCCTCATCTGCAGTTTGACAGCAAGGTGAGAGGTCATGGGAGGCTGAGACCTGGGGTGTTCAGCTGGAGAGGAGACGCTCCGGGGAGACCTTATTGCGGCCTTTCTGTGCTTAAAAGGGGCTGATAAGAAAGATGGGGACAGACTTTTTAGCAGCGGCTGTTGTGATAGGACAAGGGGTGATGGTTTTAAACTAGAGGAGGGAGATTCAGGCTGGACATGAGGAAGAAATTGTTGCCCTGAGGGTGGTGAGAGCCTGGCCCAGGTTGGCCAGAGAGGTGGTGGCTGAACCATCCCTGAGACATCCCAGGCCAGGCTGGACGGGGCTCTGAGCAACCTGAGCTGGTGAAGGTGTCCCTGTCATGGCAGGGGGGGCACTGGGGAGCTGGTGTCAAAGGGTTTAGATTGCGGGGTGACAATAAAACCCTGGCAGATGTATTGTTAACCTCCTCTCCCCCCTACTTCCCCCTTTTTCCCCTCCCTCTCCCCCTTCCCACTCAGCACAGGCGATCGGGAGGGAAAGAAGGACAGAGAGAAGAGAGTTGGAAAAATTAACAGTGTTTTACTAATGCTACTGGTAAGAATAGAGAAAATAATACAAAATATACAAAACCAATCTGGAAAGTCTCAGCAACTGCAGAGCCAGCAGCCGAAGTCCTGGACTGGACTCTGCAGCCAACCGGAGCTGGATTCAGTCTGTCACTGGCCTCGGTTCGCAGGGACGACTCGCAAGGTCCTCTGCTAATGTCGCCATAAGGAAAAGGGATGAGATCCTGGTGATCTCCCATTTTATATGAAGTATCAGGTGAATGGGATGTTATACACAGTTGGTCAGTTTCTTGGTCACTTGTTTCTCGTCGCCCCTCTCTCGAGATGTCCATCCATGCTTATCAATAAGTTTGCATTCCATTGCTAGGTTTACCAAAACGTGTCTGGTTCTCCAGGAAAATGCAATTAATATGAAGCTTTAGCTGACAGGCACATTCACTGAAAGAGAAACTTGTTTTTTAACAAAACCAGGACAGCTGGGAAGGTCCATTCCAACCCAAACTGTTCTATGATTCAATGACTGTGCAGGATGAGAAACATGGTGTCAGGAGGAGCATCAGGCTGGGGAGCACCTTCTCAGAGGGCACATAGTTGTGCAAAGAGCGTTGTAGCTGAAGTGCCTTTGCTCATCCCAGTTTGTTGGTTGGGACTGGGCAACACCACAGACATAGCCCCGCTACACCTTCCTCTTCCTTTTGTGTTTTGCAGCATCCCCTTCAATTAAGCTTCTTGTGGATGACCCGATAGTGGTGAACCCTGGAGAAGCGATCACGCTGGTGTGCGTGACGACGGGAGGGGAGCCGGTCCCCAGCCTGACCTGGGTGAGGTCTGCTGGCGTCCTGCCCGAGAAGACAGTCCTGAACGGCGGCACTTTAACCATCCCTGCCATCGCAGCAGAAGATGCTGGCACCTACAGCTGCATCGCCAACAACAACGTTGGAAATCCTGCGAAGAAGTCCACCAACATCATTGTAAGAGGTAAGCCGAGCTGGCCAACTAGTGGCCTTTACATTGTAAGGTTAATTGAATCCTAATCTGACGGGGTAGCAGTCCTATGTTTCCAAACGTATTTCTGCTAATCTCTAATAAGGTACGAGTTGAATTAGTGCTGGTTTCAAGTAGCCATTGGCCCTTGCGCTTAGCTCAAATGTCTTAGCTGGGACATGAGTGGCATGGTGCCCCTTCGTATTGTAGAGGTGCAGCAGCTCTCCCATCCGCACCGGGGACAAATGGTCTACAAAGGGCACCGTCTTTCCTGGACATTGCCTGTGACACGCTGTCCTGGCAGCAAACGCATCCCACGCTCCTGGAGATGTCATTACCCACTTCACCTTCATCTTCCTCCTCATCGGCTGAACGTGTTATTGAAATTCAGGTTGCTGTGCACGCTGTGAATCTGCTGCCATCAGACGACTTGCTCCCCGGGTAGGAGCTTTAGATTAGTACTTATGCTTTAATTATACTGAATAGTGGGATAAATGTCTGTCTGAGATAAAAGTGAGAGAAGAGTACTTGCAGAACAATTACTGCCAGGTGGAGGGAAACTCTCCCCGCTTGTTTATCGTGTTCTGGATAACCCCGGGGACATGGGCGCTTGGTTTGGAGAAGGAGTTCGATTGCCTGATGGGCATCATCAGAGTGGATTAATCTACCTGAACTAAACAGTTCATCTGAAACCAATTTTCTATAATCTAATCTCCGAATGGTAGAGAAACATAAGCTCCCATTTTATAGGAACTTAAATAATAGCAGGTGATTAATCATACTCAGGAGAAACTGCTGTATAAGGAGCCAGTGGTGTGAATATTTTATGAGAGCCATAACCCCTGTTCACTTCTTATTGCCCAACATATCACGCTCTTCAGCAGGACGAGGAATGAGAAGCTATTTCTGTGCAGGGGTCAGGGAGGGAACATTGCGTCAGCCCAGGTCCGCAGAGGTTTATCAGGAGACATCCCCGGATTTATTTGTAATACGGTATTTCCATTTGAATTTCTGACATTTGACTCCGGGGTGCTGTCGTCAAGATGCCGCATTTCAGGAACACCGCATCGACTGCCATTTGCTGTGATTTACAGCGGCGCTGAGCTGGCGAAGGGGACACGCGAGCGAAACGCACGCTCGGAATAAGCAAAGGGAAAAGACAATCTGTGTGTGAAAAGAAATCTGAGTATTTTAATTGACCCGGCACCGCAGAGCCCAGAGGAAAAGCCAGAGCCCCTCACTCCCTGCACATACACATTTCATGAGTCACAGCATAATAATACGCCCTCACGCTTTTATTTCTAGAAGACGGTGTCTATGAGATGCCCAGGAGCTGCGAGATGTTCAACAAAATACCATTAAAGCATGTGAGGTGCGTTTTTTCTTTCTCTCCTCTGCTGTGTGGCCCTGTTAATTCTAATAGGGACCGCGACGAGGAGCGACCCATTAAATAAACGAAGCACAGCGCTCTCCTAGCCCCGTGCATTGCTACCTGCCAGCATTTCCCCGTAGTATTTCTGCTAAAGGGGAAAAACTGTCTTTTAGGAAAAAACATCTTTATTCCAGTCTTGGTTGATTTATCTTTACTAAATTGATACTGAGTTTAGGAGGGAAATAACAGAGAAATTTGTATCCGAGAAGCGTTTGGTAAATGGAGTTCCCATCTTCCGGCAGCTGCACAACCAGGCCAGGATTAGACAATAATCCCCTAATTTCACCCAGCCAGAAATGTAAAGTTGTTTCAAAGCACCGTCAGGACTCAGGTGAAATTGGTTCCATTTAAAATGCACTAAATTTCACTGTGCATTTATCTACACGTGCCCTTGCTGTACGTGTGCCATTCCATGATGCTGCCTTACCGCCAGCAACTCTTGGTTTTATAATGTTCTTTTCCTGGGCGTTTTCCTGTCTCTGTGACAACCCAGCACATTGAACTCATTGTGAGTGGTGCCATACGGCTGCCATGCATTTAAAAATAATTAACACAAAAATAATCTGTCTCAAGGTTTAAGGCAAGGCGGCAATAAGCCACAGCAGACACTCCCTGGTATCCCCTCACCTCCCACTGCCCCTGCCCTTAGATTGGAAAGATGATGAGGAAGATAAGGGGAGAGGAAGAGAGACTGAGACTGCAAGTTGGAGAGTTTTAAAGGGTTTTACTAATGCTACTAATAAATAGAGAATATATATACAAAATGTGCAAAACCAGTCTCAAGTGCTCAATGTGGAGTTGACGTCACTGCAGCAGCAGAGCTGGGCGTGCGGAGCTGGCGGCTCCAGCAGCTGCAGGCCAGGCGCCCCGAACTCCTGGGTCCCTCCCGAACTCCTGGGTCCCCCTGAACTCCTGGGTCCCTCCCGAACTCTCAACCCAGAACCTGTTTGCAGGATGCAGGGCCTGAGGCCTGTGGATCACAGACAGACAGACAGACAGGGTCCTCTCTAGATACCAGCCATGGTCCAAGAGAGTGTGACCCTCATGATCACCCTCTTATATAGGGGGTAGGGCGATTATGGGATGGAATACTTCCGTTGGTCAGTTCTGGTCACCTGTTCCATCCCCCCCTCCTCAAACACACTCCTCTCACAGCAGAACGGGGGAAAACTCATCAGTCTGTCTTGGCTCCCATAGTAATAAATCTGAACACGAGTTGTTCAGCATCCCATTGGTCTCTGATCAGCACCGAGTGCAGCATCCCAGGAGAAATATGCAGCTAAACTCAGAACAGCGCAGCCACCTAAAGAACTGAGCTGGTAGCAAAGTCACTAACAGAGAGCTGGTCTTGGTTTTAACAAAACCAGGACAATCTGCAACCAGAGAGCATCCTCAAAAAGAAACAGAAGTAAGTAAATGAGTAAGAAAAGTAATTTATTCTTTTTGGAAGTCAGGAATTATGTGGGTCAGGAAGCAGCAGAGGCAGCAGATGAGGCTGTTTAAAGAGCAGGTTCAGCACTGGCGTGACACCGCGGTGTGTTCGGGTCAGCTCTGTCTCCTCCATCCGTCTTTTCCGAGACCCTTCGAAAATGGGGATAAATAGAGAGAAATGGCAAGATGGCCAGATATGGCGGCTTGGGAGAATATTTATATCACCTGAGAGATGGTCCAAACATGCCCATGTGGAAGTGCTGTGAGGTCTCTGCCTCGCCAGGGTGTAAATAACTAGTAATGAGCGTTCTCCGCTTCTGCAGGTTGTCAATGGGGCAGAGTCCAGTTGAGGCCAGTATCCAGTGCAGAGCCTCAGGGGCAGTGCTGGAGCCGTATTATTCAATACATTCATTAACGATTTGGACGAGGGAATAGAGTGACTATCAGCAAGTTTGCTGGTGACACCGAGCTGGGAGGAGTGGTGACACTGGAAGCTGTGCTGCCATCAGAGACCTGGACAGGCTGGAGAGCTGGGCGGGGAAAATGTCATGAAATAGAACAAGGGCAAGTGTAGAGTCTTGAATCTGGGCAGGAACAACCCCAGGTTCCAGTGTAAGTTGGGGAATGACCTATTAGAGAGCAGCGTAGGGGAAAGGGAGCTGGGGGTCCTGGGGACAGCAGGGTGACCATGAGCCAGCACTGGGCCCTTGTGGCCAGGAAGCCAATGGTACCTGGAGTGGGTTAGGGTGTTGCTTTCCATTTGTCAGCTCCCAAGATTTATCTGGAAGCTTCCAAATATGCATAAGCGTTTAATATGTTCTCTGTTCTTCCACTGTCGCTTGAACGCCTCCCCTTCCAGTGAGCATTGGGATGGAAGATGTTTGTTCTTAAAACAACAAAAAAACCACACTAAAGCTGCCATTGCAGTCAGGAACCCATTTAGGCATAACAGTCTTTAAATGTTTTATTTTTCTTTCTCTTTTGGCCTGTATAACTTAAAAATAATTATAAATGAGGTGCGATGATAGAGAGAAATTGTTTTGGGTACCATGATGCGGTTCCTCAAGAGGCGCAGGTGTCATGCAATAGCTTTTATTTCCTGCATTTGTTTTGAACAGGAGCTCACCAGAGCTGACCGTGTGCTGCTTACCTGTCGAGGTTTTAGTGAGATTTTGTGAAATACATCCATTTTAAAGAACGCCGTTATCGTGTTAACTGCACCCAAAGTTATTGCAAAATAACTCATTCCATCAGGGGCATTGTCACCCATTGAGGTGTCTCAGGTCAAACCAGAGAAAGAAGAAATTCTCTTCTATTTCAGCCAAGCTGGCTGCTCACTGATTCTAATTATGAAAGTTTCTTTCTCAGTATTTTCTTTAGATTAATGAGTTCTTTAAATGATTGCGAGTCTGCTGGCATTTGAGTATTGGTGGGTGTTCTCATCAGTGGCGTCTTCACGTCCTGCTCTCAGACTGATGATTGCATCGGCTTCCCAGAATGTATGTCTTGACAAACCATTAGAAAGCAGAGGCTGCTCTGAGGGAATCTTGACTCCTCTTGGAAAAACTCGATACTTTTCTCCTTTTCTTAAAAGAGAATAAAACCTCCCATGCCTCATGTGTGTACTTTTTGCTGAGCTTGTTTGGAGGATGTTCTGGTTTTTCTATGGGAGAGGAAAAAACATGTTGTTCTGATGTGATGGAAATCGTTTGTCATGAAAGCCAGGATGGGGGAAATCTGGTGCACTTGCTTCCAAGTTCTTTCCCACCCAAAATATTGCTGTTAAATTGCTTTCATCGTGAATTTGTCACCATATCTCTCTGTCGGGCTCAACGAGAGGTAAATGCTAATCAGTCTTCCTATGGATATTGTGTTGATTAGAATTAGAACTTAGTTGACTTGCAGCCCTTGGGCCAACACGCCTGGTGATACGGACACTTCTCCATGTCCCACTCATGCCCAGCTGTGCAGGGAGGACTTGGCCTTGTTGGCTGGGCCTTGGTAGGTAGAGGTGGTGTCACCTGTGATGGGACCCCAGGCCCGGTTCCTCGCCTTGGTCTGGCATGGGACGTTGACCATCCAGCTTATCCCACGTCCCAGGAAACTCTTCTAGCCTGAGGATCTGTTAGACTTTGCTCTTGGAGGTTATTTTACTCCTTTAAAGCAAAAAGCATTAGAGAAACGGTAATTTTGGCCTTGTAATCCTTAAAATACTAGATAAAAGCATGATCGTCACGCTGCTGTACAGATTTGGGGTGACAATTGGAAATGTCAAAAGAGGTAGGAATCAAGATAATCACGTCTTCTAGAAAATGATACATTTTCAAACATGACTCAAGCTGGATACTCAGAACAAATGCTCCAAAGACACCGCAAATGGGATAATGGAAATAAAACCTCACTGTAGCTGCCAATATGTCAATGAAAAATTAAAGACTTTTAAAGCTGAAGGATGTGAGGTGTCTCCTCCATCCACCAAGAGAGCAAAAACTGCTGGGTTGCGTATTTGAAGGACACCTGAGCCTCAGATGGGGAACAGGTAGAGCCAGGTCTTAAAGTACAGAGCACCGAAATGATTTGGGTGTCAGCGCCAGCTCAGATTTGTTGCCTCGTCAGCAGATTCTCCCATTACCCGCTTTAAATAGATTCCATTGTGACTGCAATGGGGGCTTTTAATGCCAATTGACTCCGACTGTGCAACTTTTCCCTTCTGTGAAGAAGCAACGTAATGTCTGGAGTTAATTTTTCAAAGGGGTGGGATTCCCTGTCAGTTTAAATATAAAATAATAATTTTAAGTGACCTGTGCTCGACATGAGCACAAAAGCTTTTGCTGAACAAAAAGCACTCTGGGGAAATGCATTTGAAGGCTGAGATTGCTGAAAGCACCTATGCCATTATGCCTTTAAAAATGCATGTGAACTGTGTAGTGCTGATTACTGAAAAGAAGATTAAAAAAAAAGACGCAGATTGTGAAATAAATGAAATTTTTATTGCTTTTGTGATAGATTTAAAAAAGAAAATCCTGTAATGTGGTATTACTGCCGTCCGTTCTCACACACCTGCTCACCCAGCTGCCGTCCTGCAATGGCTCTTCATCCCGGAGCTTCATTTAGGAATTTCCCCAGTTGGTTTAGAGCTTTGGATCACATAAGGGATAACGATGGGTGTCTGGTTGTACATCCGCACCCCTGCTCTCACCTCTTCAAGTGCCAGAACGGAGGCGAAGCCCCCAAGTCTTATCCAAGAGGTGGAAATTGGGTTTTAGCGGCCCTGGTGACAGTTGTCGTGTGGTTTGCTGGTGTCACTGGTGTCGGTGCAGCACTGGTTGGGGATGTCGACTCCAAGCATAAATGTTGGATTTTCTGTGCAACGAGCAGAAGGACCTTTGTTTCCCTTCATTATTTCCCCCTCTGTCTGTGTTCTGGGCAGGTCTCACAGCAGACTGGTGGTACTGGTGCTTTTCTCATGGCTGGAGAATACCCAAGGCCTTGGCAACTATCTGTATGCACAAAACAGACATTACTACACCACAGAGAAGTGATGATCACCATTGACTTCCTAACGAGGGCCTGTGTGGGCGCGTGGAGCTGTGTTGGTGTGGGCTGCAGGTCACCAGCAGTGACGAGGTCCATGGGGTGCTCCAGGAGGGTGGAACTGCAGCAGCCCCCGTGCTGGGCTTTATCACCCATTGATGGTCGTGCTTTCCTTGGGGCAGACTAGAAACCAAGAGTGATTTCATCAGAGTGCCAAGGTTGTGAAATTCATAGTCTAGAAGGGCCTTTTCTGGGTTATCCAATCCAGCTGTCTTTATCCCCCAGGCATTCGTTTCATCTCATCTGTTCTATGGCCAGCTCCACCTGTGGTCATACAATCTCTTGATTGTCTCTTCAAGCATCCAGTGCTCAGTTCTGGACCCCTCATGCCAAGAAACCCTTGAGGTGCTGGAGCGAGTGGAGAGGAGGCAACGGAGCTGGTGAGGGGCTGGAGCACAAGTGTGATGGAGCGGCTGAGGGACCTGGAGGTTCAGCTGGAGAACAGGAGCTGAGGGGAGACCTTCTGATCTCTGAACTGCCTGAAAGGAGCTTGGAGCCAGGGGGGTCGGGCTCTGCTCCCCAGGAACAAGCGCCAGGAGCAGAGGAAACGGCCTCAAGCTGCGCCAGGGGAGGTTGAGGTTGGATTTAGGAACAATTTCTTAATCTTAAGCAATTTACTTGGTTTTTTGAGCATGAGGACACTTTATTCCAAAAGAATAATACCAGCCAACTGTGATTCTTCCACCAAGAGACGCACCCTGTGAGTGAGATGTCAATGAGACAGGTTTTAGGCTGGAAAACCTGATCTTGCAGTATGTTGCTACAATCACACGTTACCAGTGCGCTATCCTAAAAGTTTACAGCTCTGAGAACGAATGTGTGAGAAAGTTGAGCTTCAGAGTTTTATAAGTCCATTTATCTTTCTCATCTGCAAGAGCAGTCTCGGGCACACGGGCTCTCTCCCAGGCTGGGCTGGATCACGGATGAGTTCATAAAATGCTTCCATAGAAAAATGTGCATGGTTTATTGATTCTTCTGCCCTTTCACGAGGACTTCCCAGAAGTTTTTGTGTACAGAGATTTGATTGTTTTAGATATGTTTGTTGCTCCACAAAACACCCGGTGGTGCCTGTTCGGCAGCACGTACCACACGGGTATCTCAGAAGGGATTTCGGGAGATGGTTTGCGTTCCATCTGGCTCCTTCCGACCCCGGCAGAAGGTGCTTTGACCCTGAGATGTGTTTTAAGGCGCGCGCTTGTATTGTATCAGGCAACTGGGAATGAGGTTGGTTGGTCTCTGCCCAGTCCGACAAATCGTTTTGGAAAGTTTTGTACGACCCTGATTAATTTTTGAGGCATTTAGAAACCAAGTGTTGAAGGGAAATGCACCCACGTTGGAACAAATCCAGGCGCTAATGAAATCCTGCAGTGGGGTGAAGCTCCGCAGCCACACAAGACGCAGGAGATGGGGACAATTTGGTGCGGAAACCTTGCAAACGGGGGGTTTGCTGGTTTGCTCTGGCTTTTGGAAGAAAGGCAAGTGCTGGGTTTAATTTGCAGCGTGTGGGCAAAGAGAAGAGTGAAGATTTACAATATATTCCTTGTGGGCACTCAGGAAAACTCAGCAAGGCTTTTTTTGACAGCTTTGGCACAAGAATTAAACATGATAAAGGCCTTGGCCCTGGGAAACACCCAGCTGCAATGTTCAGAGGATGTATAATTTGTTTGGCAAGTGCACAGCCCACCGGGGAGTGCGTCAGCTTCCCCGAATTGGGGATTTGTATGCATTTTGTAGCATAATAGAAATTTAGGGCTTTTTTAATCTTTTTTTTTTTTCTGTTTGGGAGTTTCAGAAAGTACTAAATGCCAGCTGTCAATTTGTCACCCCTTCTTATTCATCAGCCTTTGTTCCTTCTTTATATTTGCTGTTTCACCCTTGTGTACCCACGTTGATGTTTGAGTCCTTGCCTGCCTGTGCTTGCCGAGCGAGGTGAGCGCGGCTGGGGCTGGGCTGGGGGACCCAGAGCAGCTTTGTACTGCTGTGACGGCACCGGGACCGCTCCGGGTTTGCACAAGGAGGCAGCCGCAGGTTGGGCAATGTCTCCACCATGGAGGTTTGCAGGCCCTGGACAACCTGGGCTGAGCTCAGCTCAGGCCCTGCTTTGCTTTGAGCAGGACATCGCTCTGGAAATGTCCCGAGTTCCGTTCCCACCTCAGTATTTTGAATACCCACCCGAATTTCTCTCCTCTCCTCTTCCCCTCCTCCTCTTCCCCTCCTCCTCTTCCCCTCCTCCTCTTCCTCTCCTCTTCCTCTCCTCTTCCTCTCCTCTTCCTCTCCTCTTCCTCTCCTCTTCCTCTCCTCTTCTTCCTCTCCTCCTCTTCCTCTCCTCCTCCTCCTCTCCTCCTCTTCCTCTCCTCCTCTTCCTCTCCTCTTCCTCTCCTCTTCCTCTCCTCTTCCTCTCCTCTTCCTCTCCTCTTCCTCTCCTCTTCCTCTCCTCTTCCTCTCCTCTTCCTCTCCTCTTCCTCTCCTCTCCTCTTCCTCTCCTCTCCTCTTCCTCTCCTCCTCTTCCTCTCCTCTCCTCTCCTCTTCCTCTCCTCTCCTCTTCCTCTCCTCCTCTTCCTCTCCTCCTCCTCTCCTCCTCCTCCTCTCCTCTTCCTCTCCTCCTCTTCCTCTCTTCCTCTCCTCCTCTTCCTCTCCTCCTCTTCCTCTCCTCCTCCTCTTCCTCTCCTCCTCTTCCTCTCCTCCTCTTCCTCTCCTCCTCCTCTCCCTCTCCTCCTCTCCCTCTCCTCCTCCTCCTCTCCTCCTCCTCCTCTCCTCTTCCACTCCTCCTCTTCCTTTCCTCCTCTTCCTCTCCTCCTCTTCCTCTCCTCCTCTTCCTCTCCTCCTCTTCCTCTCCTCCTCTTCCTCTCCTCTTCCTCTCCTCCTCCTCGCCTCCTCCTCCTCTCCTCCTCCTCTCCTCTTCCTCTCCTCTTCCTCTCCTCTTCCTCTCCTCTTCCTCTCCTCTTCCTCTCCTCTTCCTCTCCTCCTCCTCTCCTCCTCTTCCTCTCCTCCTCTTCCTCTCCTCCTCCTCCTCTCCCTCTCCTCCTCTTCCTCTCCTCCTCCTCCTCTCCCTCTCCTCCTCCTCCTCTCCCTCTCCTCCTCCTCCTCTCCCTCTCCTCCTCCTCTCCTCCTCTTCCTCTCCTCTTCCTCTCCTCTTCCTCTCCTCCTCCTCGCCTCCTCCTCTTCCTCTCCTCCTCCTCGCCTCCTCCTCTTCCTCTCCTCTTCCTCTCCTCTTCCTCTCCTCTTCCTCTCCTCTTCCTCTCCTCTTCCACTCCTCCTCCTCTCCTCCTCCTCTCCTCTTCCTCTCCTCTTCCTCTCCTCTTCCTCTCCTCCTCCTCTTCTCCTCCTCTCCTCCTCCTCTCCTCCTCCTCTCCTCCTCCTCTCCTCCTCCTCTCCTCCTCCTCTCCTCCTCCTCTCTTCCTCTTCCTCTCCTCTTCCTCTCTCTTGAGTATCTACTTCTGAAGCAGTTAGAAGACAAACCATGCTGTGCTTCACCTGCTTTGATCTCAGCTTCATCTATTTAATGCATCCTACACCGAGTAGCTTGTAAACTGAAATCTTCATTACAAAGAAATATACCTCTCCCCTTCCTTCTAAAGCAAAGCAGTTAAAGAACTAGAAGCTAATGAAGTAGAGCACAGGTGAAAACAGACATCTGCCACACGGCATCTCCGCAATAATAAATCATTTTCCTTTAAAAATTAGCAGCATTTATAAAAATAGAGACAAAACTTGAAACCTCTCCACAGTATTTGCATTTAAATTGAAAATGTGAATGCATCTGGTCTTGCAAGTGCCAAATAATTACTTGATATTAAAAAAAGGTTGGAGATGCGCTAGCAGAAGACGCTTGACAACTTAATTGTTCCGATAGCGACTGACGGTTAAGGTTTTAAACTTCAAACTAAAGCCATGTTGACAGAAGCAAAATGAACTGTTGGTGAAATGCTGAGAATATGTGTCTTGTTTTTAGCAAGTCTGGTTTTGGATAGAAAGGTGACTATAGGGAACAGCAGAACTTTGTCACCGTTATCCTGCCGTGGAGCAAGCGGTTACGGGGCTATAGAGATGAACCGTGAAGTGAGATTTCCCTGCTAGAGGAGGAATAAAAGCACAGTGTGATGCTGCCCTTGGCAGAGCCGGTGATTCCCACCAGCCAAGAGTTCATCTGAATAGCACAGAACAACGTAGATGCCACCGCTGTGCAGACAAGCTGGCGGGACCTGGAGGATCTCATTCCAGCAGTGCTGCGGGCTATGCAGATGTTGAGGGCTCTGTCCCATCCACTTTCTTCTCAACCACTTCAGCTTTTCTATAAGAGAAGAAGGTGAAGCCCGTGGCTGGACACAAGGTGGTCGCTCTGGGAGTTTCTGGGTCCTATTAACTGGCTGGAAGATGAAGCACGTATTGGCGGATTTGCACAATTTTGGTTTTCTGGGGAGTTTAGTGCTTTGTTTGGTTTCAAGAATAAGCAGGGAGGGTGGCTGTTCTTACTGACACACAGGGAAACGTGCCCTGCTTTGGTCCGTATGGTGGATCTGCAAACCCTGCAGGCCATAGCTACCATGACTTACTACTTGAGACCCAGTTTGAACACCCCAGGGCAGCTTCTTGAGACCTGTGGAGCAGGATGGGTCTGTGGGAAACTGCAGCGGGTCTGTGGAATCCTTGACAGAAAATATGAGAGTAGAGATCAGCCTTGAGATATGAAGATTTACCCTTGAGAAGGATGGGAGTAAAGGAGTATCCGGAGAGAGGAGAGATGGACCCGTGAGAGAGAAGGGGATAGGAGAATAACATAGATGATAGCAAAATTAACCAATGAGATGTTAGTGCTGTAGCTTGTAACCAATAGTGAAGAGACACATGAACTGGTAGAATTGTTTAAAAATGCACTTGTAGCAATAAATGGCATCTGTTACTTTCATCTTGAAAGAACCTGGTCCATGTCGTTTGCCTGTCTCAACCACGACATGGGTCTCAGGGTTGTTTGGAGATGAAGAGCACAAGTTGGATGCAAAGAGGTGTCCATTGCCCCGCAGTCACTCTTTGATCAAAACCCCCACAAACGCCGTGATTATAGCAGCTGTGTGTTAGAATAGCACGAAAAATCAAAGGGGAGAAATGAGAGAAGGAGACAGAAGGACTTTGAGAAGCCTCGGGGTACCCAGAGGGATGAGCTCAGGCACCAAGGCTGCTGGTGTGCCTGAAGTGCTTGCTACATGGTGACAATGAAGACAAGCAGATGGAACTGTCAACCGCGGCTTTTCTTTTCCTTATCTGTTATTTTAATTAGTGGCCAGCAGATGTATGAGCATTTAACCATATATTTTAGCCTTTTTTGAAATGTATCTTCTATAAGTACCTCTGTATTTGGACTTTGTATCCAACCATTCAACAACTGCATCCCATCAGTAAAGCCTCCTCTTCTTTATTGCCCACGAGGCACCCCGGCTCCAAACTCAAACCCACCAGCACATCCTGAGATCCAGCCTCACCAAAGCGAAGCTTTGCACCCCTGGCATGTCCAGGCTGGATCTCAGGTGTGTTTGGACATGAAGCCCAGATGTGGCTGTGATGGTCACAGCAGAACAGTGCGGCCTCAAAACATCAGGTTGTAACTCCCATCTCCTGCTTGTTATTGACATTTTCCATACATGGTTCCGTGTCCGTAACGATGCTGAATGTGATGGATGATAACCATTTATCACAAAGGAACACAAGTTCTGTCTATGTCCAGAATTGATGTGCAGGCTGTACCGACATCCCCATCAAATAGACTTTCATCATGGAGAGCTGGTATCTGCAAACTCTGTTACATGGAGTATGGGTTTGCTCTTCTCTTTTAGAATTGGACCAGAGGACCATAATACTGAATTATTTTCTTTTCATTATTTTCCTTGTTGGTTGGCAAAAGCAAACTTGAGTTTTCAGTGTTCCTCATAGACAAAATAACGTCAGAAGGTGTGGATGAAGTTTATATACACCACACTGTATATACTGTATAATACCACACCGTGGTATTCACCAGTTAGAAAGATATTTTGGACAATCCTTAAATTGTCTCCATCAGCTTAGCTGTTTGATGATATACTTTAAGGCAATATCCTGTAGAATATTAAAGACAATGCAGCTTTGTGCTCATGGCCAAAATAAACAGAGACTTAGTGTTTCTTTGGAGTTTATGGTGGGAACTTTGTTTTGCTGCTGTTGATTCAATAGAGGTGGATGTGTCAATGGAGAAAGAAACAGAGAGGGATTTCCATCATTCTTCCTTCAGAGGGGGTGACTTTAATTTAGTAGAGATCCATTTATGCTGGACTTGGGCATAAAAACAAAGGAAGCAGACAATAGGGACCACACCGCAGCTTCCAGGATGCCTTTGTTTCGTGCATTCTGCGTATTAGTCCAAGTTCGTGATTGCTTTGTAATTAGTTACATGTGTTGTTGTAATGTGGCAAAGCTCAAGTCACAGAAATGACGTATCAGCGTAATGATGGAAGTTGAAATGGGGCTTTTTCTCTGCTGTTTTATGTTTGAAACAGATTATTTTAAGGGAATGTAAATTCCTGCAGTAAAACACCACTCAATGTACTTCTATACATTTTTGTGCCTTTAATGGCAGTGAATTAAGTAATTTTGTTTTTTCCTTGTTTCTCACTGATGAGCTACCTACAATTTAGTAAAGATCGTGTGTTCTCATGGAATCCACCAAAGCACACCCAGGTGCTTCCACCACGTATATTAAGCACATCCATTCTGTATGTCGCACTGGTGTGTTTAAGCGGCTGCTGTATTTATCTATATTACAAAGCTGGTTCGTCAAGCCCGGCAGAGGTGAGCGGGGGCTCAGACAAGCAAAACCCCCACATTGCTCCTCGAGGGGCAGGAAGGTGAGTTTTCATTTCCCCCCACAAAACCTTGCGAGTGCGAGCGGCCGCGGTGGCTTCTTGGGATGTCCCGGCAGGTTGGGAAAAAGGTCCAGGTTTATGAATACATTCTACAAGTCTTTTAGCAACTATCCAAAATCTTCGTTGCAAGGCTGCGGACGTTTTGAATCGCGGTCGTGCGAAAGCAGGATTGCTTTTCCCATCCAGAAGACTGAGGAGATGAGGGACCTGGTGTGATAGGGGTTGACTTTCTTTCCGCGCCGCCCACCGTATATCTCTCTGAAGGACCAATGAATCACCCCGGTAATCATCTTTGGGGACAAAGATCACAGCAGTAACCTGGAGAGTGGCTTCTCAGTCTTTCAAAGCAAGGAGCCGATGTCTGGATGAACAGACTGCGGTTTCTAGGGAGTGAAGATGGGTTTGCAGCTCGCTTTGCAAGCCACCCATTCCTGCGGTGCTGCTTCTGTCTCTTCATCCTTTGATGTGCAACAGAAATCAAGGCAAAGGGCTTAATCCAAAGCACCGTGGAAGGAGCGTCATTCACTCTGGTGAACTTTAGATCAGATCGTTGGTCTCTTCCTTGCTGTTTCTTGGCCTTAAAAATAAAGTCAAGAATCTTTCCAATTAGCACAAATTCTCTTTCATGCATGCGAGAAGGAAACATTAGAGGTGGGGAACATCTGAGCAGTAGGAGGGGGTCGCTGCCGTGTCTGACCCAGGGGATGCGGCTGAAACACAGAACTCCCAACAGTTTTGGAGGCGAGCTGGGTGTGGAGCTGAAGCTGTTGGCATTACTTGACAAAATACCAGTTCTAGGTGCCCAGAGACAAGTGGCGTCATGGGTGCTGAGCCCACCAAACCAACAAATGTACTCATGGTACTGTGAGGGAAAAAGTTGATGAAATAGAACAAGGGCAAGTGTAGAGTCTTGAATCTGGGCAGGAACAACCCCAGGTTCCAGTATAAGTTGGGGAATGAGCTGTTAGAGAGCAGTGTAGGGGAAAGGGACCTGGGGGTCTTGGGGACAGCAGAGTGACCATGAGCCAGCACTGGGCCCTTGTGGCCAGGAAGCCAATGGGACCTGGGGTGGGTTAGAAGGGGGTGGTCAGTAGGTCAGAGAGGTTCTCCTGCCCCTCTGCTCTGCCCTGGGGAGACCACACCTGGAATCTTGTGTCCAGCTGTGGCCCCTCAGTTCCAGCAGGACAGGGAACTGCTGCAGAGAGTCCAGCGCAGCCACCAAGATGCTGCAGGGAGTGGAGCATCTCCCGTGTGAGGAAAGGCTGAGGGAGCTGGGGCTCTGGAGCTGGACAAGAGGACACTGAGGGGGGACTCATTCCTGGGGATCAATATGGAAAGGGGCAGTGTCAGGAGGATGGAGCCAGGCTCTGCTGGTGACAACCAGTGACAGGACAAGGGGCAATGGGTGCAAACTGGAACACAGGAGGTGTTCCAGCATTTGAAACAGTAAGTACATGAAAATGATGGTCTGCATACCACAATTCCTCTTTGCTCACACCACATGTTCCCCTTAAGTACAACCTATCCCACTACACAAACACAAACAAAATCTCAGCAACACACTCAACTATTACCACTAGAAGCCTGATTTCAACTAAAGAATATTAAGAAATTCATAAGGGATGTTAAGGTTTCCAGCAAATGAAACTCAGTGTAGCATGTAAAGGGTCAAACACCTATTATGAATAGAATATGAATACAAGCAACAACGAGCTATTATTTTGATGGTTGTCTCTGCTTGAAACCCTATAGATAATCAGCATGATATCACAATGCACCAGTAACACAGAACCTCTTATTTTCAGCTTTATTGTGAAACTGAGGATCGAACAGGGTCTGCTGCACTGTTTGACTCATATTGCGTCATGTACACGCTGCCAAGTTCTGGCCTAGGAATGCAGAGACTGGAAGTTCCCTGGTGGACATTGTCCTTCCACTGCTGAAATACGCCCGGTCCTGCTGCCGTCCCCATGTCTGGGAGCACAACCTCCACTCCCAGTAAAACCAGCATCGACCTCTCCTCCTTCCAGCCAGGGACCACAGAATCACAGAATCCCAGAATGTCAGGGGTTGAAGGGCCCTGGAAAGCTCATCCAGTGCAATCCCCCCATGGAGCAGGAACACCCAGATGAGGTGAGATTCTGTGAGACAAGTGCAGATCTTTCCATCTGCTTGGCCGGTTATCAGATGACGTTCTCGTTCACTGGGAACAGGTTAAAACAAAATCACTCCCACGCCTTCACCAAATGGGAAGGGCAGCGATGACAATTAGTAGAAGCCACTTGTGGTGAGGACGTGGAGGTCAGAGCTCACGTGGCATCCAGCTGCTCAGTGAAGGCTGAAATCAGTGATGTGCCCAGTTCTGGTTCTGGATATTGTGGTTGCCGCGGGCTGCACGCCCATGCAAACAGCAGCAGAGATGGTGCTGAGCGTTCCCAGTGTCCTGAGCCAGCTCAGGAACCAGCCAGTGGCCAGCAGTTGTTATGTGAAAGCCTGCAAGCAGTGCAGCAGCTAATGGATTCACTTGTGGTGTTTGATGCCATTCAGATGTCACAAAATGTGCATTTGTGAGATATGAACCTTTTGATGCATTAGAGGAGCGTTTTGGGTCGCTCGGGCGGCTGTGGGAAGATAACGACTTAACCTGATGAATGCAAATAGACCTTGGTTGAGATACTGAAATGCGTTTTGTTACTTTGAGCTGTAATTAGTGAGGAGGGCAAAGACAGTTTTGTGAGGAGTTTGAGGATGAAGAGTGTTTCATCTTTCTTTATTTGATCACATCATAGTTCTTTGGGGCCTCTTTGGAGTAAGACTGGCACTTTCCTGGATCTCAGAGTGCAGTTACAGCCTTATTTTCACATTTGCTGCTATTTCATAGCTTTATGTGTTGATGATGTTCTGAAGGCTCTGCTGGGATGCAGCTTTGTTGGCACATCTGCAGCAGCATCTCCCACGTTTGCTGGTTAACCCTGTGTCTCTTTTATTTGCTATATCTAACCTCATGGAAACCTTCCAGTGCTGCCTCAGATGTAACCAGTAGTACAGTGAGAAAAGAGTCACAATCCATTGCGTGTTTCAATATATTTGACATGCCTGGAATTTATGGTCCAAGAACCTACATGTTTCATGGCACTTGACCGTGCGTGCAAACCCATGTGCAGAATACACATAGAAATCACTTTTCTGTTACCTGGTGGATTTGTCAAGTCAGGTGTTCCCAAGAGGTCACCACATGACACAAGGTGTAAATCAGATGGATCTGAAGTCTTTTTGAAGACCAAATCCAACACATGTGAATCTAAGAGGACAAGCAGCAGCTTTGTGTTCCCAAGCCTGCTGAAGGCGCAGTCTCTCTGGACAGGTCTACTGACCCCATGTCATTTGGCCAAGGGCAACTCTGTTAGTTCTGGGTCTGAGACTGGCTTAATGGGGCCCTCTTTCGCTGGAATAACTTTTCTTTCAAAGACCTGAGCAGGGTCGTCCCAGCCCCACCTGCCTCTGCCAGCTCTAAACTCTGACTTACGGAGTCCTCATCTCCATCACAGCGTACCCGAGTGTGGTTCATCTGCACGAAGGGTTTTAGGTGTGGTAGGTCAGGAAGTTTCCACTATGTGAAGTGATTTGAAGTCTGATTGTATGGAGTGGGAGCTCCAGCTTCAATCACCATTTCCTACAAAGAGCTCTAGTTCCCAAGATGCTGTAGCACCATAGGTGAGGAGTTTGCACCATAGGTGCCTCTGCTAGTTTGAATGAGGAGAAATGTCTTTGCTGGGAGGTGCCAGAGCCTGGCCCAGGCTGCCCAGAGCGGGTGTGGAGTCTCCTGCTCTGAGACATTCAAACCCCCTGGACCCACCTGTGTGATCTGCTCTGTGACCCTGCGTGAGCAGGGGGTTGGACTGGGGATCTGCAGAGGTCCCTTCAGCCCCAACCACTCTAATTTTCAGGATTTAGGAAGGGAGGTTTATTCTTTCCTAGGGATGCTAGCAATGCAGCACCCTGTGGTGCTTTAGCTGCTTTCAGATGAATGGTGGAGCAAGCCCAATGAGAGACACTAATTATTGAGCTACTTCTGGCCCAAAGATTGAGCAACTCAACATGATCGCTCTTGGGACAGTTCTGGCCATAGTCCGGCATCAGAGAGAAGTGGCCCCATGCTGCTCCCCCTGCCCTCCAGCTCCACATCCCTGCAGCTATCACGTGTTTTTGGCACCTGTGGCTGGTTTCTTGGGGACATCTTCCAGGTATGGATGGTGATTTTCATGTGCTTTGGTGGCACATGAGAAATTCCAAGGTACACAGCTAAATCGTAGAGATCACTGTGTTTATTCTGCTGCCAAGTGAGATTAGGGATTTATGGACATGGGTTGTTTAATGATCGTACTTAACTCTGAAAAACACTGTATTTCAAAGTCTAATTTTCTGCTGAATTTGTTGGTGACAGAAGAAGATGCCGATATCTGTGCAGTTTGTGGCGTCTTGGTGAATGGGGCGGTTACAAAACCAGCACCTTGACTTTCAACTGCAGGTTGTAGTTACACAGTTGTTGCATTGTTTGCTGTAGGGATCTCATGGCTGTTAATGATGAATGTAGCGTGTTTGTTCACGTGAGCTGGCAGATGCTGATGTACCACTGGTCATAACTAAGGATGGATTAAAGTTGTTGTGAGTTTTCTATTAGACCTTGTTTTCCCTTTCTAGGAATGAGAAACTGCTGAAATGTTCTCTATGAGCACTCAACGCAAAGGAGAAAAATTCAGAAATAAAAATAACTTATTGAGGTTACTTGCAACTAATTCTGGTAGAAATGTGCTGCTCATACCTATCATGACTTAACTTTTTCTTTTTCCCTGTCTGAAAACAGCGTAATAGATTTGCTCATTTGTGTGTATGTAAGCAGTGCTTGTTCTGCCATTTTCAAACAAAGAAGTTGGGCTCGTGGTTTGGAATGACTTGCTGTGGTGTTTCCAGCTGTCGTTTAATGTATGTTCATCCTCTTGAACCAACGTGCGTGTTAATTCTGCTTCCTGGGGGACCGGCTGCAGCTCCTGCAAGGGAACGAGAGATGCTCCATGAAGACTTGTGCAATGGAAGAAGTTCCTCACACCACGCGTGATGGGCTGTCCGCAAGCAGCCAGATTTTCTGCTGCTTTTCCCACGTTGAAAAAACCCCCTCCTAATTATTAATTAAATGTTAATCCTTTGCTAAGTTGTGGAAGTGCTAATTCAGCGTGGGATTTGCGAGCTCCAAAGAGTTGTTTTGTTCAAGGAGCTACCGAGCTGACAAAATTGAGTCTGAATTAGCATTTTCATCACCCGTAGACGTGCGGGAGCCGGCGCACTGCGCTCCTTTGGCCTCCTTGGTGCTCGTACATCCATTTCCATTTGGCATTGGTACACTTTCTATATGCAGCAAGTACAAAGTGCACGTTACCCAAAGCGCTGGATCCAGGGAAATTCCCAGCTTATAGCCGTTGCCATTTGCAACAACATCACGGTTGGTTGGCTGGAGGTGTGTGAATATCTGAGGGCAGAATGGGGTAGAGTGGGAGAGGAAAACTCTTGCATTCAATCTGAGTATTCACTTGTAACATTTCTAACCGCAGTTTTCATTGTGGGACTTTCCAGTTGAAGGTGGCATATATAAACATACATACATACTTATGCACAAATATATAGGGGGAAGGAGATGTTGGGATTGTATAAGTAGCATTTTATATTCAGTACATCAAAATACATGGGTATTTGAAAGACTTAATGGCTGAGTCTGAAGCACTCTTCCAAAAATAAGTATCATAGTAACGCTACTTCAGAGCAATCACTTTATTGATGTAAACGGTGAGAGTTTCTGGATAGTTTTGTGCTGGTTTAAACAGCGACAAGGAAAAAACAGATAAGTGAGTTGCAGAAATATTTTGCTCCTGTGCAATGGATGTGGGAATGCCGGGACAAGATGCTGATCTCACCAGCAAGATGGTGGGGGATAGTGTAGAGATCCTTGGGTATCTGTGCCTCTCTCAGTGGTGATGTTCTTCTCTCAGTCCTATGTTCAACCTTCAGCTTCAGGTCGCTCCTGCAAGTACAGGATGAGTTTTCCTCATTGACAAGACCCAGCCAAGGAAGTGCAACCAAGGTGCTCATGATGGGCTCTCCTTTGGGGTTACATCTCATAGAATCGTCAAAGCATTTTGGCTGCAAAAGGCCTTCAATGTCATCGACTCCAACCATGAACCTAACACTGTCAAGTCCACCTCTAAACCATGTTCCTAAGAACTTCTTGTCCATCTGTGCAACCCTCCAGGGCTGGTGACTCCAGCACTGCCCTGGGCAGCCTGTTCCAACACCCACAGCCCTTTGGGGAAGAAATTGTTCCCACATCCAACCTCAACCTCCCCTGGCGCAACTTGAGGCCGTTTCCTCTGCTCCTGGCGCTTGTTCCTGGGGAGCAGAGCCCGACCCCCCTGGCTCCAAGCTCCTTTCAGGCAGTTCAGAGATCAGAAGGTCTCCCCTCAGCTCCTGTTCTCCAGCTGAACCCCCCAGGTCCCTCAGCCGCTCCATCACACTTGTGCTCCAGCCCCTCACCAGCTCCGTTCCCTTCTCTCTACTCGCTCCAGTTCAGAAGAGCATCCTTCTACTGTTGACTATTGATAAGGCCTAAAGAGGTATTTCCAGCCCCATTACTTTTTGGCACTGGTAGTAGTTTCCCCACCTGAAGCAGACCATACCAATGCTCTGCTCTTTGGGGGTTACGGCCTCTAGGCAACTGTAGGGATGGGGAAACCATCCCAGCTGCCCTGGGTAAGGAGCCGAGTGTATAAACCATCGCAGGCTGTAGCCTCAGGCGTGCGCTTACCTCTTCTCGTTTAACCGTCTGGCACAAAGCTATTTTGCATGGCCACGATTGTTTCCAGATGGATTGGAGATGACACTACTGGTTGTGTCAGTGATGTTAGATAGATATCTCTTGTTTTCTCTCAGTGCTCTGATAGCATGGGGGTGAGGAAGGGCTTGTAAATACCTCCAGAGACAGATAACACTGAAGGTTCATGAATTATTTTGGTTACTCTTCAGTTTTCAGCAGCTCAGCCTCATTTAGGTGACGTGACTTCCTGTTTTTCATTTTGGAAATGACAGTGCTTTAGCAATTTACACTCCGTAATGATATTTGATTAAGATTTGACCCTACAAAGAGTTAACCGTGTGGTAAATGTGTGTGTTGGAAGCTTCAGAGACTTCCTGAGCATCATAGAACCACAGGATGGTTTGGGTTGAAGGACCTTCCCAGGTCCCCATTCCCCTGCCATGACAGGGGCATCTTCACCAGCTCAGGTTGCTCAGACCCCGTCCAGCCTGGCCTGGGATGTCTCCAGGGATGGTTCAGCCACCACCTCTCTGGCCAACCTGGGCCAGGCTCTCACCACCCTCAGGGCAACAATTTCTTATATCTAGTCTGAATCTACCCTCCTTTAATTTAAAACCATTGCCCCTTGTCCTGTCACTACAGGTCCTATTATCATCAGGCACAAAAAGCCTGAATATGCAAAATTTGTACTTCATGATAGTATTTTTTTTTTCTCTCGCATCTTTCAGCCTTAAAAAAAGGACGTTTTTGGATCACCCCTGACCCATATCACAAAGATGACAACATCCAGATTGGGCGAGAGGTGAAAATCTCCTGCCAGGTGGAAGCCATCCCATCCGAAGAGCTCACCTTCAGCTGGTTTAAGAACGGGCGTCCCCTGCGGAGCTCGGAGAGGATGGTGATCACACAGACTGACCCCGATGTTTCACCGGGCACCACAAACCTGGACATCATCGACTTGAAATTCACTGACTTTGGGACATACACCTGCGTGGCGTCTCTGAAGGGAGGTGGCATATCGGATATCAGCATCGACGTCAACATCTCCAGCAGCACAGGTAAGGAGGCTTTCTTTAATACCAGTTTTAGTGCGATATAGGCAAGCTATGACTTTACTCATGGAATAAAGGTGCATAGGCAGAGCACTTCTCACCACAGGGATGTCCAAGCAGACCCAAATCAGAGATCCAACCAAGACTGGAAAAACTAGCATTTTAGATCGTATTCCAAGAACACAAAAGGATGCAGGGGAGCAGAGGTCAGTCATCAGCACTTTGGTCCCTGGAAAGGACCAAAGACTGGAAAAACTGACATTTTAGACCATATTCCAAGAACACAAAAGGATGCAGGGGAGCAGAGGTCAGTCATCATTGCTTTGGTCCCTGGGAAGGTCAGGGAGCATGTTCTAGAAGCCATGTCAACCCATGGGAAGGACCAGAAGGTGAATGGAAGCAGCCAGCATGGATCACTAGAGGCAAATTGTGCCCAACCCAACCTGGTTTCTTGCTGTGATAAACAGACTGGTTTTATGGGCAAGGAGAGGGAAAGGAAAGCTGTCTTGACTTCAGCAAAGCCTTCAACACAGTCTTTTCTAGTACGGTTTGGAGAGGTGGACTGGGCAACGAGGTGTGTTTGGAAAATGAAGCACAGAGCTGCGTTTACTGATGGAGTCAAATTCTATGTGTTTATAAATGAACGAGCAGTCAGCATTAATGTCATTCGCCTTTGCCGTGTCCCACTCTGAAACGTAAGGCGTAGATGCATAAACCTTGAGAGACAGGAGGAGACCCCTCGTTTTGTTTAGTTAGTTATTATACGCGAGGAGTTTGGGGAGGTGTTGTGGGGCCGTTCCCTTGCAGCGTCCAGGCTGGGGCTGCTCATGGGGCAGCGAGGAGATGTGGGCAGCAGCATGGTGACCAATGGCTACCGTGTCCAGTTTTGGACGCCTGATGCCGGAGAGGCTTCAGCAAACTGAAGCAAGCCCAGCAGAGTCCATGAAGGTGGTCAAGAGTGTCTTGTCCATCTTGGAGACAGCCCTGGAGCAGCAGCAGCAACCATCCCCTGCCCGTAAGGGATGTATCAAGAGGAGGGAGCTGAGCTCTTCGCAGCAATGTGTACGGGGAAGGTGAGAGCCAACGGACATGAGCTGAGATGAGAAGTTCAGAGTGGATGTAAGGAGTAACTTCTTCCTCGTGAGGATGTCCAAACGGGAAACAGAGACATGGTGGAATCTCCATCCTGAGAGGTTCTGGAGACCTTATAAAGCCCTGAGCAGCCTGGTCTGCCCTCACATCTCACCATGCTTTGAGCTGGGGTTGGACTAGAGACCTCCTGGGCTCCCTTCCCACCCCAGTTATCACATGAAGAGCCTAGGGATAGAAACACTCACCAACAGGTTCATGAACAAGGGAACAGCCTGTCTCTTGGCCTAATGAAACGTGTTCTTCAAGCTTATTAATGCACATCTTACTAAGAGGTAAAGAACTGAGGGGATTATTTTAGGGTAAGAGCCAAGTTTGCCATGATGGATGGCAGTTCCACGCAAACTTCGTTACCTGCTTGCCAGGGTGAGGTGGACAGTGATGTTTGTGCAGTCGTGCGTTGCCCATCTGGCGGACAGTAACCACTGTATTATCTGTACTTGCTGGGGAATCATTTGGGAAATTGATGGGGTTTATTGGAAACATCCATTAGATGGCCGTACCTATGAGCTCGTCACAGTTCCTGCAGGCAGTGGTGAGTTATGTCCGCTCTGAAATTCACTGTCCCATAACGCTCAAGAAACTCAGAAAGGGAGAAGAAAAAGCAGCACTTAGCGTCAGTCTTATTTAGCATCTTAAAAGCAACTCTGCCTATTTGCATTACTTCATTACCCGATTAAGTAGAAGCCGAAATAGTTTCAGTGTGATCCTGAAGGTCATCACTGATTCATCAAGATTCATTACTGCTGTGGTAATTATGAACATGAGGCCTCGGCACAACGGCGTTTTCCAGACGCCAGGACTTGCAGGGGTGTGTTAGTATTGTGCTGTATGTGTGTTTGCTGCTTTGGGGGAGAATTCTCTCTTTCTGATGTGCATGAGGTTCCTCCTGGAGTCAAGGAGTGGGCAGGAGGGGCTGTGTCACCCTGTGGGGAGGGAGGGGACAGTGGGGTCCCCTCTGTCCCTCCAGCACACTGGAAGGGGCTGCATGGCAGCGCAAGGGACACACCAGCCCCTCGGCATCCTGGGCTTTGCACTGGTTTAGCAGGAACATTTTTTCCCTTGACATTTTGTACTTTCAGCCAGAAAGGCACAGATTTCCATCCTGAGTATCTTACATAAATGGACCTGAAGTAATCCCCTAGCAGCCTCCCCCCCACCCCTTCATAAAGTAGGTCAGCGAGTGGTGGAAATGAAGCCTCAAATGTTGAATCTTTCCCCTATAAAAGCCCTGTCATCCATAAAACCAACCTTGGGCAAATGTCACGGAAAGACTGGGTGGCTCTTCTGGGTCTGTGTGCATGTCACAGCAACAGAAACACAGTAAAATGGGCAAAAAGGAGAGGTGGGTCAGGAGAGTGTGTTAGTCTGTAAGTGATCTTTCTCTCTTAAATATTGTATTCAAAGCAGGAAGAATAAGGCTCGAGGTGATGTGTGGTCTGCTCAGTTCACTATGGATTCTTAGGCTATCTTTATCCCCCTAAAATCACTATCAGTACAGGGTGAGATGTAACATCTGTCACTTGTGGCTTGTTCTCTGTTCATGTCCCCCGGAGGTGGGATTGTGCAGGGAACTGGTGTTTCAGGGTCTGGTTTATTGCTCCCTCTGGCTTTGCTGCTCTGGGTTGCTCCTGGAGGGGCTGGATGGTGGAAACGGCGGGTGCTCCTGGGCTGGATGTGCTGGGGACTCTCCTGTTCCTCAGATTCCTTCTGCTGCTTCACTGCTGCCCAGCGTGGGCACTATTAGACATTCTACATGGCAAATATACCAATGAAATTCTTCATCTTTGGGCGAACCTGCAAATGTGCTGAGAACGTGCTCAGGCACGGAAATTACTGTACAACCTGTGAGGTTGTAAAGAAGTATGTTTATTTACAGTGCTGGACACACGGGGGAATAATTCCACCTAATACGTGTGTATTTCCAGTAGCTGTGAGCTTGGTTAAATGCAGTAAAGAGTTACATATTCATGACAGTTTTAGGAACGCCTGTACATATTCATAACCTGTCCCCGGAAGGCGGTTCTTATGACAATGAGTCCAGGAGACATTTCCACAGTGTGCACCTCCGGCTCCTCCTGGTTGTGATCGCAGGGATCGTGACCCCGGGTCCTCTGCTCTGCACTCGGGACCTTTGGTCAGTGTGATGAGTGGGTTGGACTCAGACTGCTGGGTTGGTTGAACTGGCGTATCTCCTGTCCTGTGCCCAAGTTTCTGTTCTCTAGTTCACCCAAGGATGCACCAAGGATTATTATCTTTGCAAGGATCTGCGAGCTCCTGTTTCTCGTACAATAAGTTACACAGAGCTAAGCAAGGCTTGGCAGTAGTGATGTGGGTTAAGGGTTGGCTCTCTAAGTGTTAGCTTTAAGTGTTAGTTAGTTAATTGTTAATTCCCACCGCGGGTACCTGTGATAGGCACGTCCCGGGGGGGATGTTGGACTCAGTGATCTTAAAGGTCTTTTCCAACCAAACAGTTCTATGATTCGATGGCTTTGGGCCTGAGCACAGGGCAGGCTGGTGCCTCCCGCTCTCCTGTCCCATCTCCGAGGCTCGTCATGTTGTCGAGGGTTAAGATTGCGGGGTGACAATCAAACCCTGGCAGATGTATCGTTAACCCCCTCTCCTCGCCACTTTCCCCTTTTTGCCCCTCCCTCTCCCCGCTTCCACTAAGGAGAGGCGATTGGGAGGAAAAGAAGAACAGAGAGAAGAGAGTTGGAAAAATTAAAGATGTTTTACTAATGCTACTAATAAGAATAGAGAAAATAATACAAAATATACAAAACCAATCTTGAAAGTCTCAGCAACTGCAGAGCCGGCAGCCCAAGTCCTGGACTGGACTCTGCAGCCAACCGGAGCTGGATTCAGTCTGGCACTGGCCTCGGTTCGCAGGGACGACTCGCAAGGTCCTCTGCTAATGTCGCCATAGGGGAAAAGGAAAAAAGGGAAAGGGACGAGATCCTCGTGATCTCCCATTTTATATGAAGTATTCACGTGAATGGATTGTTATACACAGTTGGTCAGTCTCTTGGTCACTTGTTTCTCATCGCCTCTCTCAAGATGTCCATCCATGCTTATCAATAAGTTTGCATTCCATTGGTAGGTTTACCAAAACGTGTCTGGTTCTCCAGGAAAATGCAGCTGATATGAAGCTTTAGCTGACAGGCACATTCACTGAAAGAGAAACTTGTTTTTAACAAAACCAGGACACATGTCAACACATAGATTTGGTTTTATGTGAATGCTGCCAGAGACAGAGAAATTCTCGAAGAGAGAGTGGTACCTATGAGGCTGTGTATCCTCCCTGCAGTGTAAGAGCGCTTCCCTCTTAAACCCATCAGCTATCTGTTAAATAATGAATTAATTAAACATCCAGGCTGATGTATTAAGACACGCGGCCTTGATCTGCTTGTGAAGTACGTGTCCTCTGGTCCTCCTTTGATGATACATAAAGGAGACCTTCATTTCAGTTCTAAATGTTTATTGAAGTCACAGCGCTACCTCTTTGCATAATGCAAAAATGCCTTTTGTGAGATAATTAGTGGTCCGATTAGGATATTTGTAAACCTTAAGCACTGTCCAGAGTGATCATTCACAGGCAACCCTGAGACATACCAGAAAACAGATACGCGTTTCATTATTGCAGCAAATTGATTATTGTTGCGAGCCGTTCTTTGTGGAGTTTATCTTTGAAAGGAATAGGTGGACAGAAGGGACAGATAAACGCTGGATTGAGTTAAAAAGCTTTTCTTTTATAGCTCTGGTTTAGTGCTTAATGTGCAGAGGTTTGTGTGGTGAATGGTGCGACTGGGCGCCGCGGTCGCTCCCCATCGCTGGCCGAGCGCCTGGGCTGCCTGCACTGCTTCCCCCGCCAATCTGGATTTGGGGACGTGTTCCTGCGCCGCGGGTTGACTTTGTGGGAGCACACACCTCTTTGGCTGCAGAGTCTCTTTATGCTTCTCTGGAGGGCCGTGGACTCAACTCATCACTTCTTGCTGCCTATGGAGCTCCTCGGCACGACCCTGCGAGAGCGCCGCAAGCTCATTTGGCTCATTCACCACTGGCTGTGTATGTCCTGGGTTTAAAATGTGCCTCTTCAGGGTCTGGCTGCAGAGTAAGGCGGGGTTTTGAGATATTAGAAGTACATTGAGGTCTAAGAACTGGTTCTGGAATGATTTTATTGCCTAAGAGACCTCTTATCCAAGCCCTCACCATGAAATCTGTGGTTGATGTTGGTGTCTCCACTTGTGCCCAAGGAAACACGGGCTGCAGTGATTTCTTTCCTTTACGTCCGGGCAGGACAGCACATGGGGGATTGAGAACAGAACGGACTGTGAAATGACGGCGTGAATTCCTTACAGATCACTCCATTCACCTTCCAGGCGAGTAACTGCATAAACCCTCTTTCGAGGTGACAAAAGGCCGTGGAAAGGTTAAAGTAAGTTCTCAACTTCAGCTGTTTTTCCGGTTGTTTGGCTGGCTCAGAATTGTCCCCCATGGCTCTTCTCTCACCTCCAGAGACACTTTCAGCATCCGCTCCTTGGCATTCCCCACCATTTCTACTAAAAGAAATGCACATTAAGGGGACGCTGAGCAGTTTTAGACTCTGTTTACTGAAGCGTCTAGAGAACCTGGATAATTATCGCTTGCTGCCCTTCAAAGGCTAAATGATCTTGCTCCAATATGTTCCCTATACCAACTTAGCACCCTATGCCAAAGCTCAGTCTGCCCTGCCTTAAAGAACCCCTCCATCCCATAAGGAGTATGAATCATGAATAGGGACTGAAAGGCATGTCTCGGGCAGAGAATGATTAATACTAGAGATTCAGACCTTCAGGTTCATAAATATTAGAGGAGGAGGATACACAAATAATTGCGCCTCTGTCTTCTGGCCAGTACAGTGCAGATTCTTCAATATCCCTTATCCCGGCTGGTTTTAAATTACTTGAACAACGTGAGTTCCAACACTTCTTTGGGGAGATTATCTCTGAGTAATCTCCAGTAGGGATTATTTCTTGCTATGCAGCTCAAACACTCCTTTGCTCCACTTTATCCTGTAATTAGTAGTTATTACAATTAGTCCGTCCTAAGCAGCCTGGTCACAGCAGCCCACGGCTCCTCCCAGCATCACCGCTCAGACTGACAGTCATTGCTTTGAGGCCACAGCTTCAATTTCTGCCATTTCAGGCACCTGGGGAAATACAGGAGGGACAGAAGCCCCGATTTCACCTGTACCACGTGTAATTCCCAGCAAAGAGCTCAGGAATGGTGCTGTCCCCAAAAAACTCCCCTGGGGTCACCACTTCTGGGGCCTCCTTGTCCTTGTCCCGCTGGTCATCTTCTGCCCCTTTGGACGATGTCAGTGTGAGCAGATTTTTGCCTCTGCCATTACCTCTTTGGCAATTAATTAAGCAATCTGGTGGTTCAAAGTAGGAACCTGACCCATCAGGATTTCAAAGGTCTAGACTAGAACTAGATTGTATCTACCCAGAATACACAGTGAATAAACGTATTAGGCTCACGCATTTTGGGTGTTTTCTTTGAAACAGCTACTTTGGTCGTGCCCCCGTTCTCCTGTAGACATGGTGACTCTGCTGGATCAAAGGTCTTATGGAATTACAGCAGAAGTGCCCCAGGAGATGAGATGGAAGGGTTTAGTCTGGTCTGCTGTCTCCAGCACAGACACACGTCTGCCTAGGGAGCAGTTTAACCCAACAAAAGTTTAAAGAAGGACAAGCTACAGTGATACCTTGTGCCATCTGACCTTCTGGTGAGTCACTGGCTCTCAGAGGCCAAGCTTGTCTGAGACCATTTGATTTAAGAGCCAGGAGTGGACATATATCAGCTGCAGTCCTCTGACGTTTGCACTTCTGCCCGTTCCAAAGCACAGTAGGATGTGTTTTTAAAGTAGGTGCCACTTTATTCTTACTAACACTTTTGTTTTTCAAGTGATAACCCTCTGCTTTAGGAAACAGATTGAACTGCTAAGAGTATTAACTTACTTGTTAAGCCACTTGCTGCATGAATAAGCTAATGCTTGTTGTCTCAAATTCAGGCTATACTGATTTAGGATTCTACGCAAGCAGGAAAAGAATTGACCTTTATTTGCAGGAGTCTCTGGAGCTGGTGCTGCAGGAGATGAGCTGGTGCCTCAGCCGGGAGGGCTAAGCCCCTCAGACTCTGCCTGTGCCACAGCAGCACCTGCTGGGAACGGGACCCTGGCACAGCTGGCAGGACACTGGCACAGCAGGCAGCATTAGAGCACACCTGACAGGACACTGGCACAGCAGGCAGCATTAGAGCACACCTGACAGGACCATGGCACAGCTGACAGGACCCTGGCACAGCTGGCTGCACTATTTCACAGCTGGCAGGACACTGGCACACCTGGATGCATCCTGGCACAGCTGGCTGCACATTTGCACAGCTGGCAGGACCCTGGCACAGCAGGCAGCATCAGGGCACAGCTGACAGGGCCCTGCACAGCTGGCTGCACCCTAGCACAGCTGGCAGGACCCTGGCACAGCTGACGGTGCTCTGGCACAGTGTGCAGCATCAGGGCACAGCTGGCAGGGCCCTGGCACAGCTGGTGGCATAATGGCACATCTGGCAACACTCAGCTCACCTACTTGGCACATCTGCTCACCCCACCAGCAGCACCTTTGCTCCCACACCCTTGGGTCGTGCACCTTTGTGTTTGCACCTTTGCTCATGCATCCTTTGCTCGTGCACTTTTGCTCATGCACTTTAGCTCGTGCACCCTCGTTCACCAACAGAATCCCAGACCCCCAGGCTGGTTGGGGCTGAAGGGACCTCTGCAGATCCCCCAGTCCAACCCCCCGTGCTCACGCAGGGTCACAGAGCAGATCACACAGGTGGGTCCAGGGGGTTTGAATGTCTCAGAGCAGGAGACTCCACACCCGCTCTGGGCAGCCTGGGCCAGGCTCTGGCACCTCCCAGCAAACAAGGTTCTGCTCATGTTCACATGGACCCTCCTGTGTTTCAGTCTGTGCCCGTTGCCCCTCACCCTGGCGCTGGGCACCACTGAAGGAGTCTCCACAGTGAGTATTGCATTGATTTCACTTTCTTTTGTAGCTTTTCTTTAGCTTTATTCCTTATGAAAACAATTCATACCCGATCAGGGTGCAAATGCCTCTAAGTCGGTGCATGGCAGCCCCCTACCCACCTTGAAATTTTTTGGCCCTGTAGCTAATTTAACCGAAATTTGTCAGCAAAATAGACATCTTGGAGATAATTAAGTACCTGTGCATTTGTGAAAATAAATAGATGGGTGTAAAAAGGGAAACTGTCCCGAAACCCCTCCTTGATCAAACATTCAGTGCTGTCCATCTTCCTAATTAGACAGCAGAGAATTAATATGTGAGTAAGGGGGACCCACAGCCATAACCGCTGCGGTGGGCGCAGGGACACCCTATTTGGAGCTCACTGTTGTGGACACGGTCCCTCAGATTGGGTGCGTGGAAGCTGCAGTCAGGCATCACCCATGCGATGATTTGTTTTCATGGGTGGCCTTGTCCCACCTCTCGCCTACGCCGTTTCCAGTAATGAGAACATTAATAAGTACAGTAAACCATAATGATATATTGACTGACTTACACCATGACAAACTGGTTGTGTTGCAAAAGGCCACAGGAGAAGATGAGCCGGGGTATTTTAAGGTATCTTGCCATCTGGGTGCTGACACAGCCCATCTCATCAGCCCTCAGTCTGTGGTCCTTATCTCACAGTCTGCAGCTCTTTCTGTGCTGTTATCTCTATTTTTTCGAAAGAAACCTGAGTTAAAGGGACGGTAAGTGACTCGCTCACGGTTGCACAGGACCCTTTGACATGCATCTGTTTTCTTCTTTTTCCTAGAGATGCATACCCTGTGCCATTCGCTCTCCTTCCTCTCAAATGCCGCTGTAAGCCACATTTACCATGAGGAGCAGGGTCTGTTCTCCTGTTTTCTTCCTTATAAGATTCATGTTTGCTCTGAGCATGCAAATTTCTGAGTTTGCCCTGCTCCGAGGTGCCGTTTCTTGCCGCTGGCCGGTCCCACAGCTGGAGCTCAGCGCTGGAGCCTCCCCGTGGGATGCGTGTCCGCGGGAGACCACAGCTGCACCCGCATCCCTGCTCCCCTTCCCCTTCACAGCCACCCCACGGGCACCAGGACAGCATGAGGAAGAGATTGTTGCCCTGAGGGTGGTGAGAGCCTGGCCCAGGTACCCAGAGAGGTGGTGGCTGAACCATCCCTGGAGACATCCCAGGCCAGACTGGACGGGGTCTGAGCACCCTGAGCTGGTGCAGATGTCCCTGTCATGGCAGGGGGGCACTGGGGAGCTGGGAAGGTCCCTTCAACTCAAATCCTTCCAAGATTCTACAAACCCAACCTCAACCTCTCCAACTCAACCTCCCCCACTCAACCTCAACGTCTTCAACCTCCTTGACCCAACTTCAACCCCACCTCAACCTCCTCAACCTGAGCTGGTGCAGATGTCCCTGTCATGGCAGGGGGGGCACTGGGGGAGCTTTGTAAGTCCCTTCCAACCCAAACCCTTCCAAGATTCTCCAAACCCAACCACTTCTTCCTGTTCCACCATATTCAGGAGTTATTAAAGCTTTCAAAACAGCTGAAAACAGCATTTTGGTCCCCATGAAATCCCTGCTTTAAACTCTGATTCCGAGCAGGCTCGTCAGGTCTGTGGTCTCTAGATCCTGGGGGTAAACATGAACTGTTTCTCACTGGCGTACGTCTGTTGTTTCTGTCCCTGGGGGCCTGAAAACAGCCTTTGATTATTTCCCTGCGGACGGGAGCTGCAGTTCAGGCTGTATCTTGTCAGTCCAGGCATGCAAGCAAAGCAGTTGCAGGCCAGGCCAGCGCGGGGTGGTGACGCTCCGAGGAGGAGCGGCGCTCACACAGAAAGCGTCTCCGGGTGATGCAGAACAGGACACCCTGAAGGGCAGCTGAGTGTTCAGAAGGTGCAAAAGGAAAGAGAGGGTGGGCGGTGCTTGAAGCAAACTTCGCTGTATCTTCACACCAGTGTCGCGGTTGAGACGGACAAACGACATGGACCAAGTTCTTTCAAGATGAAAGTAATAGATGCCATTTATTGCTACAAGTGCATTTTTATACAATTCTACCAGTTCATGTGTCTTTTCACTATTGGTTACAAGTTACAGCACTAACATCTCATTGGCTAATTTTTCTATCATCCATGTTATTCTTCCATCCCCTTCTCTCTCACGGGTGCATCTCTCCTCTCTCCGGATACTCCTTTACTCCCATCCTTCTCAAGGGTAAATCTTCATATCTCAAGGCTGATCTCTACTCTCATATTTTCTGTCAAGGATTCCACAGACCCGCTGCAGTTTCCCACACACCAGCCCCCTAAACACGGGGCCTCGGCACCAAAGGCACCACGTGTGACCTGGAGACCACAGGCGGCTCCAGGGATGGACCTGTCACTTGTGTTGGTTGGACTCCATGATCTTGAGGGTCTCTTCCAACCAAAATGACTCTATGATTCTAAGAGAGGAGGAAGAGATCGGCTATAAACCAAATAAATATGTGATGAGTTGACAACCAATGGTAGGACAAGGGGCAATGGGTGCAAACTGGAACACAGGAGGTTCCACTGAAAGAGGAGAAGCAACTTGTTGGGGTGAGGGTGGCAGAGCCCGGCCCAGGCTGCCCAGGGGGTTGTGGAGTCTCCTTCTGTGCAGACATTCCAACCCGCCTGGACACCTTCCTGTGTAACCTCATCTGGGTGTTCCTGCTCCATGGGGGGATTGCACTGGATGAGCTTTCCAGGGCCCTCCAACCCCTGACATTCTGGGATTCTGTGATTCTGTGAGACAGGAACGATAACAGATGTGGCAAACCCCTTCTTGTCAGGCTGGTGGAGCTCCCAGTGCTTTGTAATTATTAAGAGTTGTCACCTAAACGATGGAGGCAGAGGGAGCACCCCGATGGGACCCGTGGTGGATGCTCACGGATCACGCAAACACCGAGGCCTTTGCCAGGCGCTTCTGTTGTGATCAAGCACTTGCAGAGCAGCGTCTCTGCACAGTGAGCTCACTGTTCTCATCACCGCTGAGCGCTGGTGATTCAGCCGTGGATGCTAATTGGGAGAGGCAATTAGAGAATCTTGCCCTTGCAAGACCGGAGAGGAGGAAGGACGGGCCCATGGGCGCCGGCAGCGTGCGGCCGTGCCAGGTATTGCTGCTCCGAGGGAATGTCTGCCTCCTGCAGAAAGCAGTTGTTCGCATATTCCTTCTGGATTCATTAATGCGAATCTCTATGAAAAATGTACCATTTTAATGAACCTCCTGTGCTAGAGAGACGCCAACTGCATTTCGGCTTCAGGCCTTGAATTCTGAGCCGAGCTTCTGAATTGGCACGGTTCTCCCTCATTGCGTGGCCATTACGGGCTGGATCAAATCAGCAGCCAGTCTGTTATAAAAAAGGGGTTTTAGTGCCAGATACTCATAAAAAGGAAAGCCAGAATTTGCAGTGATAAAGTGTGAGCTGTGACCGATGGGCCGAACACACTGATGTATATGATACGCTGCTACAGCACGTTGGAATGTCAGATACACACTGGTGTATAATACGCTGCTACAGCGTGTTGGAATGTCAGATACACGCTGGTGTATAATACGCTGCTACAGCGTGTTGATACATCAGATATGCACAGGGAGGCAAATAAGTGTCCGGCCTGGGGCTGTTAAATCTTATTTTAACCACTTCAAGCAGCTGAGCACCTTTCCTCTTAAATATAGCAGTGTTGCGCTGTCTTCCAATATATATAGTTACATTGCTATCTGTGTATAAATTAATTCTTCATATATAATTACTATTGTGCAAGCAAGAAAGTCACCTGCTGTCTCTCTGGTGCTAATTGTTGAACCATCTCTGTCTCTCCATTGAAGTCCCACCCAACCTGACTGTTCCTCAAGAGAAGTCCCCGCTGGTGACCCGGGAAGGGGACACGATCGAGCTGCAGTGCCAGGTGACCGGGAAGCCCAAGCCCATCATCCTGTGGTCCCGAGCGGACAAGGAGGTGGCGATGCCGGACGGGGCGATGCAGACCGAGAGCTACGACGGGATCCTCCGCATCGTCAACGTGTCCAGGGAGATGACGGGGACCTACCGGTGCCAGACCAGCCAGTACAACGGGTTCAACGTGAAGCCCAGGGAAGCGCTGGTACAGCTCATCGTGCAGTGTAAGTAGACCCTTGTTTTCTTGCCGGGTGGTTTTGTTGAGGAAAAGAAGTTGATTTATTTCTCCCCTAAATTCACAGCAACAAGACTCTCATGGTTGTCACGTTTTCGATGCTGTGTTGTTGGGCTCTTCAGGTCCCCGAATCCATGATTTTATTGTAAATATAGGAGTAAAAATGACATATGAATCGCATTGATACTTTTAAACAAAAAGCATGAGGCAGTCATTATTTTCCCAACGCCAAGCTTTACGTTTCTTGACACAGGAACAAGCACATGAGATAGAAGGATATATTTCTAGAAATGCAGATCTGATACTGATCTCATTTGTTCACACTGTGTAAAACAAGAAAAATAAAAGAGACGAAGAGCCAATCTGCATATTCTGCTCTGACTCTGAACATAAACCATCAGCATCAGGAACGAGAAGGAAAACCTATGGGGAAATCAATGGTTGTGAAAATGCTCAGCGTTTATTATTGGAAAATGAAAAGTCTGATTTGATACGGTTGATGGGAAATAAAAAGCCATTCTTTGTTGCTGTGCATCTGAAAAAGTTGCTCACTAAATGACTTCCATGTGTCTATTGTATCGTTGGTGCTCATGTTCGCTGTTTTACAGAGTGGCTTGTGCAGCCCTCATTTACTCTGCTTTCAGACACCCAAATATGATGACAGATTTGCTGTTTTAACGCTGTTTTGTGCTCAGCACGACTGACCTCTTTGGGGCCTCCAGGGATGAGATGCTCCAGTATACATAGTTATTACTAATAATCAACTGATTTGTTTCTTTCCAGTGTCTGTTGTATAACAAATCATTTATGCACTTGATTTACACGTTGTGGTATGTGCAGCACTTTCATAAGAGCTGTTTACTGGGGTGCAGGCAGAGCTTTGTTATCAAAAAAAGCCAGCAGGCGGGGGATTAATCAGGATTAATGACACCAAGAAACTCCCAAAGGTCAAACCTGTGAATTGGAGCCTTCTCGCGTGGGCTGTGGGTCCATGGGTGTTAGGAGCAGCTTCATCCCACCTGTACCGATGTGTCCAAGTTGGGAACAGAAGGGTCTTTGGCTGCGTCTGTAGAGGTTGCAGAAAATGGCTTGGGTGTCAGATGATGCTACGGGAGGTCTGGCTTTCCATGGAGATCACAAAAGGATCACGGGGAGAAACAGTGGAGTGATGGTCCTCATGAATGAGGAAAGTGGCTGGTTATTATAAAGTTAGGCTTTGTTTTGCTTGTGGTGATGTGTGGAGAACAGACACATGGATGATGGAGGTGTGGGTGATGGAGGCTTCTTCAAGTGATTCAGCTCATGTGCAAATACACATGTGGAGGGTGTTCCTGGGTAAGCAAGAGCTTCATTGGGAAGCTCCGGAGCTAAATCCACGCCAGCAGCTGCAAACAGCAAATGCACAGAGCGATGGCCAAGGCAGGACTTCAGGACCTCATTTCTTGAGGGCTTCAAGAGCCCGGTCAAGTCTTCCGCAGTCACAGAAACTCTGCTATTTATCCAGCGAGCTCCGCGTCATTTATCCCCATCTCCATTCCAAAGCTTTTACGCGGGTGCTGTGATTTTCTTCCGCAGGGATGTGATTGTGTGGTTCATTTTAGGGAAGGGACGGTTGAGTCCGAATCGTGGGCATTGTTCCCCAGGGATGTGATTGTGTGGTTCACGTTAGAGGAAGGGACGGTTGAGTCTGAATTGTAGGCATTGTTCCCCAGGGATGTGATTGTGTGGTTCATGGTAGAGGAAGGGACGGTTGAGTCCGAATTGTAGGCATTGTTCCCCAGGGATGTGATTGTGTGGTTCATGTTAGAGGAAGGGACGGTTGAGTCCGAATCGTGGGCATTGTTCCCCAGGGATGTGATTGTGTGGTTCATGTTAGAGGAAGGGACGGTTGAGTCCGAATCATGGGCATTGTTCCCCAGGGATGTGATTGTGTGGTTCATGTTAGAGGAAGGGACGGTTGAGTCCGAATCGTGGGCATTGTTCCCCAGGGATGTGATTGTGTGGTTCATGTTAGAGGAAGGGACGGTTGGGTCTGAATCATGGGCATTGTTCCCCAGGGTGTAGGATGCGGACATCCCATGGGCTGCGTTCTTCAGGGCTGAGCCCTGACAGCCTCTGGGGTGACTCCCAAAGGCATCGGGTGGGTGCATTGATGAGATTGCTATTACTGTACAATATTGCAAAGGAGGAACAAAGCTCCAGTTTTCTGTATTTTAAGCTCTGCGTCCGTGTATTCTGAAAGCGATGAGAGAAACAACTTGAAAATGGTTATAGTAGGCAGGAGTATATCAGGCATTTAGAGGGGAGTTTTCTTTAATCTGTTCTTGTTTAGCTTTCTACTCACTTCTTTTAGACCCCAGCAATGACAATTTGGAGACAAATGGACAAAGTAGATAGTATGTAAAGCTCTGATTATTTTTCCTGTGGGAGGAAAGTATATGTATTCACGTCGACATCAGTGCCATTTCCGTAACTAGCATTGCATTTATTCAATTCTCATAAAAAACTGTTCTTTCCAGTAATTTTGTAATGTTTATTTTAGATGCTTCTATCAGTTACAAACAGGGACAGATATTTAATGAAACACTCTATAAGTGAATGATTTCCATTTGTATATGGCATGGGGGTGTGCAAGCAGATGTGTCCATGGGTGTTGGTAGCTGGGTGTATTCTCATCCTCTGGGGTGTCAGAAGAGCTTGTATTTGTGAGAACTGTTATCACTCTGGTTTGCTCCACAGAGCAAACTTTGCAGTGAAACTGCTGCCCTAGCTCATATCTGTTGGTCCAAACTAAAGAGAAATTAAAGATAAATTCAAAGATGAAGGCATTTTTTAAATGTGACCGGTTTCAATGGAGTTTTTCTTCTCCTCGGCTCTCTTTTCCTCTGCCATCCCGTTGACCCCAGACTGGGAGTTCCCTAAGAAAGCAGCTGGTTTCTGTGCTTTGCCACAGTTTGGCCTCAGGTTGTGGTATAAGATTAGTTTTTGGGCTTTTCTGAATGTCCTGTCATCTATAGTATGGTCAACGTCTGAACCCTTCGGAGAATGGCATTTACCCTTCTGTGTCTTCCTTCCGCACATTGCAGAGCCCTCTGCATGAGGAAGGCCATTGGACGGGTGTCACGGTTGAGATGGACAAACGACATGGACCAAGTTCTTCCAGGATAAAAGCAGTAGATGCCATTTATTGCCACAAGTGCATTTTTATACAGTTCTACCAGTTAATGTGTCTCTTCACTATTGGTTACAAGTTACAGCACTAACATCTCCTTGGCTGTTTTTGCTGTCATCAATGTTACTCTTTTACTCCCTTCTGTCTCACGGGTACATCCTTAACATCTCCGGACACTCCTTTACTCCCATCTTTCTCATGGGCATGGGTAGGCCTTCATATCTTCAAGGCTAATTCCTGTTCCCATGGCCTCTGTCAGTGAATCCACAGACCCACCGTAGTCTCACAGACGGGGTTGAGAGGATCCCTTGAGCAGGTTCCAATGACACCAACAGTTCACTGGCCAGCCCTGCTAAACCAGCCCCCAAAGCCGCGGTGCCGGCGCTTCACCGGCTCCTCTCCCAGCTGTGGTTTGTGCCTCCTGGTGAGTGGGGCAGATGCTGGATGGGGCGGAGGGGACACATGGGACTGTTTGGAGACCTGTGCTGGTCCTTTTGGGGGTGTTCAGCCTGGAGAAGAGAAGGCTTCAGGGAGACCTCCTTTCTGTTCTTAAAGGGGCCGATAAGAAAGATGGGGACAGAGGTTTTAGCAGGGCCTGTTGCGATAGGACAACGGGTGATGGTTTTAAACCAAAGGAGGGAGATTCAGACCAGATATATGGAAGAAATTATTCACTATGAGGGTGGTGAGAGCCTGGCCCAGGTTGGCCAGAGAGGTGGTGGCTGAACCATCCCTGGAGACATCCCAGGCCAGGCTGGACGGGGCTCTGAGCAACCTGAGCTGCTGAAGATGTCCCTGTCATGGCAGGGGGGGCACTGGATGGACTTTGAAGTTCCTGCAACCCAAACTGTTCCATGAATTTAAAATGCTTGTGCAAGGGCCCTGTTGATATTGTTCTTTTGGTGCCACAAAGCTGGTGCCCAAAGATGGAAGTTGCTGGTCCAGACATTTCCCAGCTCATGCTGAAGCTCATGGCTGCCCTTGGGGGACTGTGGGAAACTGCAGCAGATCTGTGGAATCCTTGACAGAAAATATGAGAGTAGAGATCAGCCTTGAGATATGAAGATTTACCCTTGAGAAGGATGGGAGTAAAGGAGTATCCGGAGAGAGGAGAGATGTACCCGTGAGAGAGAAGGGGATGGAAGAATAACATGGATGATAGAAAATTAACCAATGAGATGTTAGTGCTGTAACTTGTAACCAATAGTGAAAAGACACATGAACTGGTAGAACTGTATAAAAATGCACTTGTAGCAATAAATGGCATCTATTACTTTCATCTTGAAAGAACTTGGTCCATGTCGTTTGTCCGTCTCAACCGTGACAGGGGACCCATCTGAAGCCCCACCAGCCGTGAACCTTCCTGCTGTGAGCCCAGGAGCGTCACTAGGACGGGGCTTTCTGAGAGGTGGCCGCTGAAAAGGAAGGGCGGCTGCAGACACGTGCTCCTGCCGTGGCTCGTCCCAGTTCACGTTGAGAAGGACGTCAAGACGGACAGGTGGAAAGCGGGCATTGCGTGTGGTGGTGGTGCCCGGAGCCCACCTGCTTGCAGCGCCGACCATTTCCTTGGGAGCGGATCAGGATAAATACGACTTAAAATGAATAAATACTTGCCTGCTGTTGCAGAGGGGATGCAACCCAGTCGTAATTTAAACGCACCACTTTTACTGCTGGAAGAGAACGCTTGGGAAATAAAAATGCCATCAGGTACAATATAATGAAATGTTTACATCGTGTACCTTATCAAGTGATGATAGCACGAAGGACAGAGGCATTTTTCACGGTGGACATTGCTGTTTATTTGGCTTGCGGTTTATACGCTCCAGTTTGACTTTGGTGCTACATAAAATATTGTTTACAATATAAACTGTTTTCCAAATGCATCGGTCTCCAAGTACTTGTAAAACCCCTTAAAATATCAAAGAGATGTCATGGTTGCGTGGTTGCAGAGCCGTTGGCCATGTTGTGGTGCTCCGACTTTTCAGTCTGAGTTCCAGTTTATATGTGTCATTCCTGCTCAGTAATAAATTCTAAACATCTAATGAAATTGTGCTGAAGGGGAACATTCTTCAGGGATTATATCTGAGATGGAACAGAGCTAATTAGTAAGAAATACGAGGTTGAATTATGATCTCAGGTGCATCATTGCAAAGCTGGAGTGTATCGGTGGGGCATAAATGAGTTGTTCAGGTTTTCCATTGCCAGGAGAGCTCAGGGTCTGCTTGCTTTGATTGGAGCTGGGATTTGCAGCTGAGGATGGCACAAAGTCATCTTTTATGCTTTAGACCCACAATTTGGCAGCTCCCCAAAATTGCCATATCCACTCTGTGACTGTCTAAATACGAGCCTGCTGAAATAGATACCTGTAAATAGTATATATTAATAGTGAAATGAAAGGTTGATGCAAAAGAAAGGTGTTCTCCACCCGACACAGAACTAGAAATAATGAGCTTAGAACTCATGGAGATTTAGGAAAGTAATGCCGAGAAACGTCACAGGTGGGGCGGTTGATCCCTGCGGGGGTTTGCGGGGCCATGGACGGGCTGCACGGCCGTGGATGGACAGATGGACACGGCTCGTGTGTGGAGATGGTCACGGGCGGTTCTGGCTCCAGGAACATGCAGCAGCTCATTAATTAGGAAGAATTTGCACTGCAGGTTGTTGATTGCAGTGCTGGGCGAGTCACGGGTGCTTTGTGGGTGCAAGTACAGCTGCCAGGGCGACACCTCGTCAGAGTTTAACTGTGCAGATGTACTGAAAAGGCGGCAGTCAGGGAACCTCCATAGGTGCAAAGAGTCATTGGATGGGAAAACGACTTTCCAATTGTTATAATAACCCAATACCTTCCCGTAATGTTTATCACTTCTCAAATGATTTCCCTTTCTGTAGGCAGGATTTGGGTTTGATTTAAGCCGTTTATGGGAAAGAGGGCAAGATAAAGAGCGTTAGAACTGGACCTTGCTACTTTGATATTTCTGGGCCATTTTTCATGTCTTTTTGGAGTGTGAGAATTAATAACTGAATTTAACAACTTAAAAACTTAATTGTTCCCGTTTGCCTTAGTCATTTTGGTTTGCTTGTTGACATTGCTGGTGGCAGAAGGTTTTCCCCAGGATTGCTCTCATACGGCACAGATATATGTTACCTACCTAAAGATGCAGCCTACCCTATGGCGATAGATATTTCGGCAGTCCAGATGTTGTTGCCGCTGTCCTCGTGTTTAACCGGTGGGTAGAGTTCCCAGCTCCTTAGTTCTTAGACAAGATGTTTTCCAGAAAACTCGGTGCTTTCCTGTAGAACAACAGTAGAAATCTCTTCTATAAACTCCTCCCTCAAAGATGAATTTCAGCACAGTGCATAAGCAATTATGGCTTTCTATGTTATTTATATGAACCCAAAGAGAAGCTCCTGAGACGTCTCTTTTCCATGTTAGAACTTCCAAACGGCAGCGGAGCAGCGAGTGCTCCAGGACCTGGAGCAGAAACACGCTTGGTATTGCAAAGTATTCAGAGGATCACAGGATGGTTTGGGTTGGGAGGGACCTCAAGGATCATTTAGTTGCAGGCACCCTGCCCTGGGCAGGGACATCTCCAACCAGATGGGCTTTAGCGTCAGGAAACCAAACCACACAAGTTCCTTTAGTGAGGAAAGTTTGAGATTGAAACTTCCTAGCAAGAGGATTTCTCCTGCTCTCCTCCTTACATTCAAAAGCTTTCTACATAATAAAAGGAATATTTCACACCTTTCATTTATTATTGGATCAGTAAATCAAAGTTCTGGAGAATAAACAGAGAGGAGGCATATCCTACAGTTTTTTGGAGAAATTGTTATTTCTAGGTCATCCAGGCCCTTGACAATATATTTAAACCATCTGATTTATACATATTCCTCACTTTTCCAGGCTCCTTTGTAGTTATTATGCCCATTAATACATATTCCTATCAATAAAGCCATTTGTTCTCTGTTTTAATTGACCATTTCCCTCAAGATGTAGCAGCTCGTATGGATTTATTTTATCATTTGTATTTATTATTGGCATCGTTTCTCCTTTTTCCTCAGTTTGCAACAACTAACAGCCTGTTTCTATCCTCATTTTGTGGCAGGACTGGCTTGCGCGAGCTCTTTGTTAAATTAAATGACAGGGGCCTGACCTCTGCAACGGGGGTGGTTATTGTTCCCCTTGGAGGTCCTGGGTTGCACTGGAAAGGCCGACGGATGCGTTTCCTTCTGTAACTTGATTTCTAGGGGTAATGATAACGTGTTTGCTTACAGCACAAAACCACACCAAGCGCTTTGATGGTGTTATGTATGGATGGTCTCATTAGCCGTGCTTTCCCTGTGTTGTCTTTGGTGCCCTCGACACACGCTGTTGTACTTTGAGAGCTACAGATGGAAGACATACACATCTGCACGTATCTCCACTGTCTGAGTCTTTGGTGGCTGTTGGGTTTTATTATCCTTTCCCTGTGGTTCTGAACCTGAAAACCAAACATCTCGCTCTGCTGGAGTCAACATTGCAAAGCCGTGTTAGCAAAACCCATGTTCTTCTCAACGTGTGCGTACATGGGGCTTTCTGGAACGGTTGGTGGCTGTGGTGCACTGGTGGAAGGTGCCCTAAGCCCTGACTCCTGAAAGCCATCGATCCAAAGCATTTGTGTTCTCCAGCCTCACTGTGCCCTCCGTCCACCCCTCTCGTGCAGCTCTTACCCATTCAGACCTCTGTTCATCCAGTTTAAGCCCTGCTACTCATCTTCCAACCCACAGCGGGGTTCACCCTCTTCTGGTTGCTCCTTACCTAGTGACACTGTTGTCCTGTCATCTTTCAGGTTTCTCTAAACTACATGGACCCACTTCCTGCAGATTTGCCTTGTGTGCTGAGGTTTCTAGACAGGATCACTGTTGTTGCTGTCATTGCTGCTCTCTGAGGTGAGCCCTCGTCTTCTGGAAGTGCGGCTCCAAGGCTACAGTCCATTCTGCCTTTGGGCAGAGGAGAAGTGTAGCTCTGCAGTGTAGAGTCACAGGATGGTTTGGGTTGAAGGGACCTTCAAAGCTCCCCCAGTGCCCCTGTGCCATGAGCTTCACCATCTTCAACAGCTCGGATTGAGGTGGGGTTGAAGTTGGGTCAAGGAGGTTGGAGAGGTTGAGGTTGAGTGGGGGAGGTTGAGTTGAAGAGGTTGAGGTTGGATTTGAAGAATCTTGGAAGGATTTGTGTTGAACGGACCATCAGAGCCCATCCAGCTCCCCCTGCCATGAGCAGGGACATCTGCACCAGCTCAGGGTGCTCAGAGCCCGTCCAGCCTGGCCTGGGATGTCTCCAGGGATGGTCCATCCACCACCTCTCTGGCCAACCTGGGCCAGGCTCTCACCACCCTCAGGGCCAACAATGTCCTCCTCAAATGCAGACCTACTCCTCAGCTGCAGACTGGTGCACCGCAGCATGACGCTACTGATTCCCATTCAGCTGGGATCTGTTGTGAAGCCACGACATTATTTTGCAGACCTCTTTCCCACCTGATGGTTCTTCATGATGTTTTTGTCCAGCTCTTTATCCAAGTAGGTGGTTTGGATAGAGCTGGACCCCAGGGCTTTGGATCTGGCCAGGAAGCTCTGTCTGGGACTCTGAGCATGGCTGGCTGATGAGTTTTACACCACCCTGTGCTCATTGTCCCCACCACGCTGGGTCCTGCTGCTCTGGCCAGCTGATGCCACTGGCACAGCAAATGGCATCAAGTGCTGGACTCAGGTCAAGATGCAGGATACCAGCGATTTCTCCTCAACCACCTGTCTCTCTTACGCCCTCAAAGAAGGAAATCAGATTATTTTGACATGGTGTGCTGTTGACAAATCCCTAGTGACATTTATTCATTGTAGAATTCTCTTCCAAGCGTTCACAAATGATCAGGTTGTTTGCTGCAGAGTGTTTCTGGGCATTGACATTCAGGTGTCTGGGCTGTCACTCTCCAGCTCCATCTCCCACCCCCTGGTTTGCAGGGTGGATGTTGGGTCTGTCATTGGACAGCATCTTTATACCTTCCTGCTTCCCCACCAGTTTCTGTAGAGGTTCCAGTGGGGTTTTAGACCCCTCCGGTGTGAACATACATGTACTCATTACATTTTTCTAAGCTCAGTTCTTCCTATAGGTATGAATTATTTTTGACAGGGACAGTCAGCATGGCTTCACCAAGGGTAAGTCATGCTTGACCAACCTCGTGGCCTTTTATGAGAACGTAACAAGGTGGATGGATGATGGCAGAGCGGTGGATGTGGTCACCTTGACTCCAGCAAAGCCTTTGACACAGTCTCCACAGCATCCTCACAGCTGAGTTGAGGAGGGGTGGTCTGGACAATAGAGCAGTGAGGTGGGTTGCAAACTGGCTCAAGGAGAGAAGCCAGAGAGTGGTGGTCAATGGTGCGGAGTCCAGTTGAGGCCAGTATCTAGTGCAGTGCCTCAGGGGGCAGTGCTGGGGCCAGTATTATTCAATATATTCATTAACGATTTGGATGAAGGAATAGAGTGACTATCAGCAAGTTTGCTGGTGACACCGAGCTGGGAGGAGTGGTGACACTGGAAGCTGTGCTGCCATCAGAGACCTGGACAGGATGGAGATCTGGGCAGGGAAAAATGTAATGAAATAGAACAAGGGCAGGTGTAGAGTCTTGAACCTGGGCAGGAACAAGCCCAGGTTCCAGTATAGGTTGGGAAATTACATATTAGAGAGCAGTGTAGGGGAAAGAGACCTGGGGGTCCTGGGGACAGCAGGGTGACCATGAGCCAGCACTGGGCCCTTGTGGCCAGGAAGCCAATGGGACCTGGGGTGGGTTAGAAGGGGGTGGTCAGTAGGTCAGAGAGGTTCTCCTGCCCCTCTGCTCTGCCCTGGGGAGACCACACCTGGAATCTTGTGTCCAGCTGTGGCCCCTCAGTTCCAGCAGGACAGGGAACTGCTGCAGAGAGTCCAGCGCAGCCACCAAGATGCTGCAGGGAGTGGAGCATCTCCCATGTGAGGAAAGGCTGAGGGAGCTGGGGCTCTTTAGTTTGGAGAAGAGGAGACTGAGGGGTGACCTTATTAGTGTTTATAAATATATAAAGGGTGAGTGCGAAGAGGATGGAGCCAGGCTCTTCTTGGTGGCAAACAATGATAGGACAAGGGGTAATGGGTTTAAGCTGGAACACAAGAGGTTCCACTTAAATGTGAGAAGAAACTTGTTCCTGGTGAGGGTGGCAGAGCCTGGCCCAGGCTGCCCAGGGGCGTTGTGGAGTCTCCTTCTGTGCAGACATTCCAACCCGCCTGGACACCTTCCTGTGTAACCTCATCTGGGTGTTCCTGCTCCATGGGGGGATTGCACTGGATGAGCTTTCCAGGTCCCTTCCAATCCCAAACATACTGTGATACTGTCATACTGTGACATCTGAGGAGGGTCAGGTCTTTTAGAAAAATCCTGTGGCACCTAAGGAGTGACAGAGCTTGGCTTTGCTGTGCCAAATATTATTTGCGTGCCATGACTCTATGAATGAAAATATATTCTATTTCTACTTAATTGCAAATGAAGTGTTGGTGTTGCATAGTGCCACGAGGAGAATGAGAGTAACCGCAGCCAAGCTCCCATGTGCTTTGTTCATCTCCTTTGTGCAGCCCTGGGCTGGCTCTTTGCTCTGCAGGTGGAGCTCACGGCCCCGGAGATGCTCTCTTCTGCTTTCCTCCTCAAAACGTCGAGGTCAGTTTAGTTGCGAGTCCCCTCTGTCCCCGATCTGAGGCCACCCGAGCCTTTTCTCATTAATCACAAAGAGATTAAACTCTGTCCCCATCTTTCATGGAAGGCCTCGAATTTGTGACTTCTCAGGCACTGGCTGTTGAACCACCGAGTCATCAGGAGTCGTTCAGTTCCCGGAGATGCCGACCATGGAGTTCCCACCACCTCCCTCTTTGCTTCTCTCTCTTCAGGCTCTTCACAGGGTCACGTTGCTCAGCTGTGACGTTCAGCCTGTGCTCCGTTCATGTTGTAGTTGGTGGTGTCTGATTGCCCAGCTGGAGACTCTCACCCAAAGTGACGTGTTGGAGCTCAAAGCCCACACAACAGTTGGGCAACTCGTTTCTTTGCCTGATGACCCACGTTACCAGCCCTTTTGAAGAAAGCCGCTGATTTTATTCAAAATATCTTGTATGCTTTTGCTGTATTTTGAGTACCCAAGCTCAACATGAAATAGGCCACACTCATGAGGTCTATTTATTGTAGATTTATTGTTTTCATCTTCCTTAGGAGAGCAAATTGTCTCCTGTCTGTAGTGGATTAGAGGAAAAGAAGGCAAAAGGACTTAGTAATAAACTCAGACATCCACAGAGGCCTCCTATAGTTTGGACATACATAATTCTCATTTTGTCCCTGAATTTCTTCATTGAGACCATTCTTTAGCACATTCACCATTGTACTCAGGTTTTCTTTGGGCCGGGAAATTCATGTCTCAAAATAAAGAAAGCAAAATAAATCCTGGCATGAAGAAACATCCCTTTTAATTTAATATCGCCAACCTCGATGTAGTTTGTTTTGAGCCATTTTGTGCTGCGCTGGTACGTATCTTTAACATCCAAAAGCCAGGTTTTTTAGCAGTGAACAGAATCACAGAATCCCAGCATGGACTGGGTTGGAAAAGCCCTCAGAGATCATCCAGTCCAAGCCTTGGTCCAGCTGCAGCCCACTGACTAGATCATGGCACTAAGTCCAGTCTCAGTTTCAAAACCAGGGAGGTGGCGAGTCCAGCACCTCCCTGGGAGATAGCTCCAGTGATTCTCCTGTTTTGTTCGTATAAACCAGAAGGGAATTTGGTCCCACGGGTCCACAGTTGAATATTTGCCATGGAGAAAATTAATTTGGATCCTTGCTGGACTTCTGGATGTTAATGAGTGCAGGTGCACTTGGATCTGTGATTCTGTTCATTACCTGGCTCGCTGCGTTCTGGTCGCGTTCTGGGGTGTGAGAGCCCGTTTGCCGTCGGATCTGCAGGCGACCGGACCCAACTTGTTGGTCAAATGAAAATGAAGACGTGGAACCAGCACTGCGAGCAGCCCGACCTTCCCCGGCTGAGCTCCCTCTCACCAGCCCACGGCGGTTGTGGAATGAAAGGGGTTTATGGTGAAAAGGCAAAATAGAACAGGAGCGCGGATGTTAAACGATCTGCAGAGATGAGTGAGAAATATCTTCCCCGGGTTGTGCCGTGTCGGACGCTCACGCAGAACCAATCTGTTCGTCTCCAGCCCTGTCTCACTAATCAACTGATCACACTCCCTCGCAGAAGCTCATACAGCTTTGTTTCTGCAAATTGGTAATTAGCAGCTGGTTCCTCTTGGCTGTAGCGTTGGGGATGATTGCCACCACCCAGCTCCAACTCTGTGGCCCTTGGGACGTTGCTTAGGCCGGGACTAGTCCTTCATGAAGCCTCCTCGAAAAGGAATTCTGAGAGTTGCATTTTTATTTGTTCTTTTGCAAAAGGGGAAAATGAGCAGTTCGTGGCTCTTCAGGGCCGCTCTGATTTCCTTCCCAAATCAAGAAGGGTTTCTGAGGAAAAGAATTATCCACGTCTGATATATAATCAGTGCCCATCAACTGGAGTTCAACAACGTATATTTGCTGATTGCTTCGAGCTAAAAAGTGCACCCGGTTCGCAGCTCCTTCAGATTGTCTGTCTGCTGAGATGTGTGTGATCACATATATATGGAGGTGTCGAGGGTTTTGATTGCGCGGTGACAATAAACCCTGGCAGGTGTATTGTTAACCCTTCTCCCCCTTCCCACTGAGCACAGGCCGTTGGAGGGAAAGAAGGACAGAGAGAAGAGAGCTGGGAACATTCAAAATGTTTTACTAATGCTGCTGATCAAATAGAGAAAATAATCCAAACTCTCCCAAACCGATCTGGAAAGTGCCGGCAACTGCAGAGCCGGCAGCCCAAGTCCTGGACTGGACTCTGCAGCCAACCGGAGCTGGATTCAGTCTGGCACTGGCCTCGGTTCGCAGGGACGACTCGCAAGGTCCTCTGCTAATGTCGCCATAAGGAAAAGGGACGAGATCCTGGTGATCTCCCCCTTTTCTATGAAGTACCAGGTGAATGGGATGTTATACTGGGTTGGTCAGTTGTTGGTCACCAGTTCTCGTTGCCCCTCTCCCGAGATGTCCATCCATCCTTATCAGTGACCTCGCATCCCATTGCTGTGTCTACCAAACATGGATCTGGCTTTCAGGAGAATGCAGCTGATCTGAAGCTTTAGCTGACAGGCACATTCACTACAAGAGAAACTTGGTTTTAACAAAGCCAGGACAGTAGGGTAACGTCATCTTCATGGCTTGGCGTACCCAAGGCCGTATTTACATACCGTCCCCTGGATGCCGTGCCATGCAGCATGGTCTAGGATAACCGTATTTCTCCATTAGTTGCAGCTAAATCAGGATTTTTCCGAGTCTGTTGTTGTTGGCGTCATTGAGGGGAGGAAAATTGTGGCCCAACTGACCTTTCTAAGTCCTGTATGCAATTTTTACTGACTTATCCCCAGGGATGGAGGACTAAAAAGTTCGAGCAAGCGCATTATGTTAAAATAGATGGTGGTACAGAATGCAGAGGTTTTTATCTGTCTCCCCATTGCAGAAGCTACGTTGGGCACCAGGGAACCCATATAGGAAAGAGGAAAGTGCGCGAGGAACAGGTTTAATGGCTTCTGCTCTTCCCGCGGTGATTCACTTCATCAGGGCATTATTTTTAGGCTGATGTCGAGTCCTCATGGGGTGTGGAGGAGCTTGGAGCCCTTCTACTGTGGTTTAGATGGGCTGGTTTTATGGTGGGGATGCTGTGCCTCCCCGTTTCCATCGTGTGGTCTGGGACATCTGTGTTTGAACCAGAATCCCTCTGAATGTTAGTTATTAGGATTGTTAGCTGGGCTGTTTGCCAATCCAGAAATGGGACTGAAGTTTGTGGGACAGGATTCCCACCACAAGTGGGTCTGTGGCTGCTTTGAGATGCTGAAGTGCTTTATAGGGGGGGTTCAGCGAAGTAAGTGATATCGGGGGTCCACAAGTGCCTGGACAAAGGTCCAGGGTCCATGTTGGAGTCGGGCTTTGCATAAAACTATAGAACATGGGACTCAAAAGGTCTCCAGTTCTGCACATACTGGGGCAGTGGAAGAAGTGTCCAGGGAGCAAGGCTGAGGTGGAGCTCAAAATCATCTAAACGTGTGCGAAAATAAGTCAATGCCTGGGAATTGTCTTCAATGTTGGATGCACTGTGTCTCGAAGTGCTGCAGGAACCCAGGGGCTTCCTACAGGAGTCATCAGAAACATCAAAGATGAGGTTCTCTGAGCCTGCGGGTGTGCAACACGTCTGCAACATATAAAACATATAGACATATAGATATACAGACATATATGCTGGTCCTGTCCTGGGAATCTGTTATGCTTCTAGTTCCAGTAGCGGAGAGTCAAAAACCATGGACTTACCCAATAGGTTCTTAGTTTAGTAGTGAGATTTGTTTTTATAGTAGTATTTAAATAAGATAAAGATGTTTGATAAAGGTCCATTCGCATCTTGTGATCAAACCAGGTTGCACTTTCCCAGAGGTGCTGAGAAAAGTATTCTAAGGCATGTGTTAGGGTCCCGTTAATTAATATCTGCTGCACTTTCAAACTCATTGGCGTTATGCAGTATCTAACCTTTCAGAATGAGATAATGTATGTGAGATAATGGTATGGATTGAAATGAGGTGTTTTCCCTTCCCGTTACAAAGCGTGAAAGACGGTTGGTATTGGTGTGATGGGGGTGTGGCCGGGCTGGTGCATCTCTAGCAAAAAGAGGGGTAAGATTTGTGGGGTAAAATGATGGGAAAGCAGAGACAGCACGAGGAACTCAGCAAGGATGCACCAGTATATTTTTCATAGCAACAAGGCAAAATAAATCCAGCAACAGCACTGACTCTGCAGACTCCAAATGCACCCAACAGCAGCCCTGGCGGGGTTCGGGGAGGAAATGAGAACACAGCCAAACATTCCTTCGGTAACCTCGAAAATTCAATTTTGGAGATAAAGCAGAGCTGGATAAGATTGGTTGGGATGGTGGATGAACTAAAACAGCAGAGGAAACAGCTGGAAGAAGGAGAACGGCAGTATATGGGTTTAGTGAAAACAAAAAGGCAATTATGTGTAAACCACTGGGGGAGGTGGGAAGAGGACGCACATACAATGGTGTGGAATCCTGGGGAGGAGGAACACAATTGCATGTTGGACTTTATTCCCTTCTGCACGAAATTGCTGGACACAGAAGACAAATCCAACTGCCTGAAAACCAGCCCCAGAAACAGAAGCTGTATGCTGTATTTCTGCATTTGTTTAGTTATTTGTGCATTTGATAATTTGTGCATTTCTTTCTTTATTTCAAATTGTCTCGGAATACAAATCCCGGCCCCAGGTTCCCGAGCAGGGCCTGTTCCATTCCGAAGGTGGTGTCTTGTTTAGCAGCCTTCCAAATCAAGACTAAATCATTCACAGCATTCACTGGGAAAATACAAATGACCTCAAAAATAGGTTCTTCAGTTGTGTTATGGCATGTCCGCCCTCGGTGGTTTCATTTCTGAGCGCGTCTCTGGTTTAATGCAGTCATTTGGCCTCAGCCACGTTTAAGACGGGCTTATTTCATTGTAGGAGCTTGTAGCTCTTTCTTTCTTGGCGTTCGCTCGTGTTGCTGCCCCAGGGCTGAGGTTTGGGGCTCACTGGTCTGGGTCACTGCTGAGTGGAGCTGGAACTATTAATAGATGGTCGTTAAGGTCCCTTCCATCTCAGAGGGATGGAACTGCTCTTATGAGTGCAGGCTGAGGTTGTTCAGCCTGGAGAGGAGAAGCTCCAGGGGTGATGGTTTTAAGCTAAAGGGGGGAGATTAAGACTGGACACGAGGAAGGAATTGTTGCCCTGAGGGTGGTGAGAGCCTGGCCCAGGTTGGCCAGAGAGGTGGTGGCTGAACCATCCCTGGAGACATCCCAGGCCAGGCTGGACGGGGCTCTGAGCACCCTGAGCTGGTGCAGATGTCCCTGTCATGGCAGGGGGGGCACTGGATGCGCTTTGCAGATCTCTTCCAACCCAGACCATTCTGTGACTGAGGAGACTGAGGGGTGACCTTATTAATGTTTATAAATATCTAAAGGGTGAGTGCCACGAGGATGGATTCAGGCTCTGCTCAGTGCCAAACGATAGGACAAGGGGTAATGGGATCAAGTTTCCCTCCCTTTCTGTATATGTGGTGAAAATTAATTAGCAGGGCCATTCCAGCAGTACGGAGATGATGGAGCTGTTGCATGGGTCCAAACGTAACCTGGGGCAGAGGACAGGAATGGGCTTCACTCTGCTTTTGTGTCACTGCAGCAGGACTAAGGAGCTGTCCCTGGGAAACGGAGCTGGGGACAGCGGAGGAAGGAGAAGCTGGAGGGTGAGTGCTGTATTAAAATATACATTAAATATGGTTTTATATATTAATACATTAATATACAAAAATATACATTAAAATATCAGCCAGTTCCTGAGGGGGGAGCCAGCGGCACAGCTTCCTGCGCTTCATCTCCAGCTTATATTTTATTTCATAGAGATGCTTTCCAGCTGTAGCTGCACTGACAATATGGTGTTGAGTTCACCGCTGCACCATCTGCATCCTCCCATGGCCGATGAAGCCAAGCGCGCGTGCTTCAGTCTTCCCATCAGTGAGGACGTTCATAGGATATTGATTCTTTCTCTAGCAACTTCTTCTTGTTCATTCAAATTGTATGAAGTTAATATCTTTGAGGCAGTTTCTTTTGTGCCCTGCTGGAGCCACAGACCCAGCGAACTGAGCGCTGGCAGCTGGCCTGGTCCCCCTCGCGCGTTCTCACCGTCACCGTGACCTGGTCTATGTGGTTATTGGTCGCAGCCCCTCCCGGAACAGCAGGTTCACCCGAGTGTTCATCCACCTGCTTTGAAAGACACTCCTAGCTTAGTGTCACTTAGGAGCAGAGGAAACGACCTCAAGTTGCGCCGGGGGAGGTTGAGGTTGAATGTGGGAACAATTTGTTCCCCAAAGGGCTGTGGGGCATTGGAACAGGCTGCCCAGGGCAGTGCTGGAGTCACCATCCCTGCAGGGCTGGACAGACGGACATGAGGTTCTCAGGACATGGGGCAGAGCTGGGGTGGGTTATGGTTGGACTCAATCTCTCCCAGTCAATCTCTCAATCTCAATCTCTCCCAAGCAAAATGATTCTATGATTTGCAGCTCTTGCTGTAAGAACTGAACAAGCCTGAAGGTTGATTTAAAAGGAGTTTGTTGTACCACGGTGCCTGGGAGGAGCCGTTTCTCCTTCAGCCCCGGCACGCACGCCGAGCCGTGCCCAGCTGCTCCGCACCTTCCAGATCGTCTGAAAGGGGGGAGAGAATGAGTTTAATTAGAAAAGTGGTGTAGCCTCTACCAACATGATATTCCGCTCATTTACGATCATAAATAATAAAATGATAAATGATAGCAATATCTTAGGGCCCTTAGAGGAAAACACCATTGGGAAGATACAAGATGCAGTGTGTAGGGGGAGAGCAGCATCTTTCCCCTTTCAGGCCAGGAAATTATTCAGCACACTTTGTCCCCGATGCTCATTGTTTTCCCAGCATGTGGATGTTCTGCGCTGTTGTAAGTCACCATGAGCTGCTCTGGCCGGCTTGAGGAGGGAATGGATTTCGCACCCGCGCGTGGAGTGCGGTTAGAAACAGGGCTGTGCTGCTCGCGCTTCCCGCAGGAGGCGCCCTCGGTGGCTCCCGTCCGGGATGCCCATCGTGCCCCCATGTGCTGCCGTTGCCGCAGACTGGAACATGTGCGGGACCTGCTTTGTGCTGAGGTCTCTCGGGACCCGCCATGAGACCCTGCTCTGTGGTCCCTGCCCCGCAGGTCCCCAGCGCAGACCCAGCGCTGCCCTCGGCCTGCTCAGACCCACGTGTTTTCGAGTGGCTCGTCTGGAAGGTTCACCTTGCCATGCTGTAGCAGCCTCAGCATCCATTATCCAGATATTACTGAGTGGAGGGTTCAAGCGGGGACGCAGAGGTTCAGCTACAGCTGGAAGAAAAGTTGGAAGTGTCAGGACTCCCATGAAGCCGGATGGGGAAACAAATCCCGGATTTCCAGCAGAGGTACCAAAGAGTTTTGCCCAAGTAAAGCGAAAAGAAAAAAACAAATTCAGACGATATCTGCATGGTAATAAAGTAGTTTTTCCCTTTCATCTTATAAAGTTGTAATTGTACCTTCATTTGCAATGGCCTTCCCTCCTCTGCCCAAGGGTTTCCAGCCATATACACTCAAAGAACAAATGGGATCTGGGGTGTTCTGGCAGGAGCGAAAGGAGTTTTCTGTCTCTGAAGAGCTTGACCGAGGGTGCCCAGGGTGTGCAGGGTGTCCAGGGTGTGCAGGATGTCCAGGGTGTGCAGCGTGTCCAGAGTGTGCAGGATGTCCAGGGTGTGCAGGGTGTGCAGATGTCCTGGGTGTCCAGGGTGTGCATGGTGTCCAGGGTGTGCATGGTGTGCAGGGTGTCCTGGGTGCGCAGGGTGTTCTGGGTGTCCTGGGCCAGTTCTCAAGGGATTTTGGTACCTGTAGTGGGGAAGTGATTCATTCCCTTGTTGCCAAGATGTGCTGCTGTGCTCTAGTGGCGTTGGTGCTCAGCACTCGGCTCAGCGGTGGGTTCCTGCAGTAGGGCTGCAGAGACAGGTTTAAACTAGAGGCACCAAATACATTATCTTATTTGCGTGTCACCACTTAAGGTTTGCAAACCATAGGGCAACTCATTCAACCAGGGTAAACACACCCAAATCAGGTCATTCTGCCTCAGCTGAGAACATCTTGTCCCATTTTTGTTGCTGGTCCAGGGGACAATCATCGAATCACTTTAACTGGAAAGTACCCTTAGGATCATCAAGTACAACCATTAACCCAACATTGTCACATCCCCTACTAAACCATGTCCCCAAGAACCTCATCTCTGCATCTGTTGAACCCCCTGGGGCTGCTGGCTCCACCACTCGAGTGGTCGTCTGCACTGAGAGAGTTCTCATTTGCCCCATCCTGCTGCTGTGTCCCTAAGCTCTTCTCTTCTGCCACTTGTTATTTTCTTCTGTTTTCTTCTAAACTCGCCACAAGTTGGCTTTGTAACATGCAAGGCAGTTTGCCCTCCAGCTCGGAGCCCATTCCTCCTCATTTTCCGCGGCTGTAACCAAGTCCCAGGCTGAGCCTTCTCCAGGGTTTAAATCCCTGACCTCTGGATTTAAAAGCATTGACCTTGGCCGCATGAGGAATAGGCCCAGATCAGTCAGACTCAGTGCAGCTCTAGTTTGCTGTACGTCCCAGGCTCTAAAGCCCAACCTGGCCCAATGGTATGACCATAATGTAGCTTAATGCTGTGACTCCTGCACATGAAATGGCCCCAGGTCTCCCGAGGGCACAGTCGGCCTTGGCACAGAAATAAATCAATTTGCTTGCTTAGTGGTAATTCTTTGCTCCAGATCAACAAAAGAAAAGCCCATTTGGTTATGAAGTGACCTTGTCCACAGGAGAAATAAAGTACGTAGTGGAAGAAACTGGGGTCTGCTTCAAGTCAAATAAAGGTGGCTACAAACGTTGTCCAGAGCAGCAGTAGAAAAATGTTCTGGGTTGTTTTAAGCCCATACGCTTGTTTTACGTTCACATTTCTGTATTCTCTGCTCTCCCCAGCACATCGATTTGTCTCCCCTCTCCAGGTTAAAAAATGCTTTTCATTGCAAAACGTTATGCAGAAACCTCCCCCGGGTGTTTCCAGATGTGCTCTGCCCTGCACAGCCGGGCTCTGCCCCGCACAGATGGGCTCTGCTCTGCACTGCTGGGCTCTGCCTCGCACAGCTGGCTCTGCCCCACACCGCTGGGCTCTGCCCCGCACAGCTGGGCTCTGCTCTGCACTGCTGGGCTCTGCCTCGCACAGCTGGCTCTGCCCCGCACCGCTGGGCTCTGCCCCGCACAGCTGGGCTCTGCCCCGCACAGCTGGGCTCTGCTCTGCCCCGCACAGCTGCCTCTGCCCTGCACCGCTGGGCTCTGTCCTGCACATCTGGGCTCTGCTCTGTACAGCTGGGCTCTGCTCTGCACAGCTGGCTCTGACCCACACCGCTGGGCACTGCCCCGCACAGCTGGCTCTGCGCCGCACAGCTGGCTCTGCCCCGCACAGCTGGCTCTGCCCCGCACCGCTGGCTCTGCCCTGCACAGCTGGGCTCTGCTTTGTACAGCTGTGCTCTGCTCGGCCTCCTCTCCCCGCCCGCTTTGCTGTTCACATGTATCTGCGGCGATGAGGAGCGACACAGCCCAGGACGCAGGCAGATCCACGCAGAGGCACAGATCTTGTTCAGGAAGGAGCGCAGAGCCGGGCCTAGCAGAGAGCTGACCTAGGCCTAGGCTGCCTTCTTTATTCACTATGGACAATTTATAGGATTTACAGATACAGCCTGGGCTAAGATGTTTACAAGAGGTGTTTTTCCACTAATTGCTATTAAGAACACACTAAACTCATGTGATGTTTGTCTCACTTGTTTTTCCACTCATTCACAGACCAGGCCAAGCACATTCACACATCCCGTGCACTAGGGGGCGGTTTTCCGGCCCGAGATCCCATTCTCACCAGTCTGGGCTGTAACTCTTCACAATTATGAGAAACGTACTTCAACACAATCTGTCCAAGGCCCTTTATATTTTGCTGTGATCTAATTACGTTAGTATTATTTCTTTGCCCGTCCAGGCGGTCATGTTAGTGCTGATCTTCCTTTACCATCCAGGTGGCTGGAACCGCACATTTTTTTACAGTTATGAGAAATGTACTTCAAAGTGATCTGTCCAAGGCCCTTTATATGTTATGATGTTAGTGTTCTCTTTGACCATCCAAATGATCATGTTAGTATTGATCTTCCTTTATCCTCTAGGTGGCTGGACCAGCACATCTTGCTTTCCTGCATCTTCCTTTCCCAGGTTTAGCCCTGCTGCGTTTGGTACGTGGGGCAGCAGCGTCTTTCTCCAGGGCTCCCCATGCCCAGCAGTGTCCCCACCAGCCCCTGCTCCCATGTTTGGGGGGACGAGGGTCCCCGGGCTGGCTGACCTGGGCCAGCGTTGGAGGCGGCCGGTGGCCCGGCAGTGGTATCGGGATCACTGAGGCTGCTGTTTTAAGCTGGGAAGCTGCAGAAAGCTCCGGGAGCGGCGCAGGAGCGAGGGGCAGCGTTCACAACACACAGTGACTCCTTAGCCGGGGTCCTGTGCGCTGCCCCGCTCCGTGTCGCTGGCTGCTGGGATCCACGGCTTATGTCCATAGCTCAGCTGAGGATAACAAGAAGCACAGAATTCGTTGCTTCCTCTGTGCTGTAATAGCTCTACTTTTAACATCTTTCATTTGCCCACATGCGTATCTCACCTGTTCTTTCTGTTTCGCCTTCCCGTGCCTTTGAGCATAGGATGCAGCACTTTCGCGGTTGAGACGGACAAACGACATGGACCAGGTTCTTTCAAGATGAAAGTAATAGATGCCATTTATTGCTACAAGTGCATTTTTATACAGTTCTACCAGTTCATGTGTCTTTTCACTATTGGTTACAAGTTACAGCACTAACATCTCATTGGTTAATTTTCTATCATCCATGTTATTCTTCCATCCCCTTCTCTCTCACGGGTCCATCTCTCCTCTCTCCGGATACTCCTTTACTCCCATCCTTCTCAAGGGTAAATCTTCATATCTCAAGGCTGATCTCTACTCCTGTATTTTCTGTCAAGGATTCCACAGACCCGCTGCAGTTTCCCACACAGCACTTGCAGCGTGGGTGTGTTTATAGGTGCCATCCAGTCACCTCTTTATCGCTGCTTTGGGAACTTAAACAGTTCAGACTCTGTTGTTCTGCCTCTGGAAGCCGTTTTGTGTCTCCAGCTCAGTTCCCTGGTTCTTTCCCACATTCTCCGCTAACAACCTGTTAACCACGTAGGCAGCAGGAGCATTTGTGAGCTGCTGGTGCCGGTGCTGTCCGCAGGGCTTCATCCCCTTCCTTTCCCCCTTTATGTGCTTGCCCAGCTGCTCATTGCTTTGCCAGGAGCTCATGGTGCACACATAGGTGTGTGTCAATGTCTCCATCACTTTTACAGACTCCATTCCCTCTGCAGAGACACTGGAGTGTGTCTAACACCATTGCTAGACCTATCAACCATGACTCCTCCATCCAAGTTTCAAAGCCTGCAAGAGTGGGGATGGACAAGCCCGCGGGTCCCAGCGCTTCGCTGCCCTGCTGCCCAAAGTCTCTTTCCCAATGTCTCTCGCTCCAAACCAGACGTGTTGTGGGGCTGCTGACGCCACGTCGTGCTGCTCTCCAGCACGTGCTGTACATTGCAATTCATTTTTATACAGAAACTTGGGATTTGGTTGAACAAGCCCAACTTCCAGTTCACCTGTCTCTAGCTATGACTGCATCGTCTGCTTTGTCATCTAATAGTCATTTAATAGTCGTTTAATCCTTGTGTTGTATGTCCTCTTTACCAGTGCAAGATTTGTGTGCCCTTCCTGGTCAGTGATTAAACTGTTCAGGCTGTAGTACTAATATCCGTGTTAATTGAAATTGCCCTGTGTAATTGTTCCTCCGTGACGTCCCCGCTCAGGCCAGGTGTGCCAGGGAGCTTGAGGTTGGATCTGGGGAGCAATTTCTTCCCCAAAGGGCTGTGGGGCATTGGAACAGGCTGCCCAGGGCAGTGCTGGAGTCACCAGCCCTGGAGGGCTGGACAGACGGACATGAGGTTCTCAGGACATGGGGCAGTGCTGGGGTGGGCAGTGTGAGGTCAGTGCTTGGACTTGGTCTTAAAGGTGCCAACCTGAACAATTCTGTGATTCCACGACCAGCTCTGTGGTGCGATGTTCATTAGGGAATGCAGCGTTACGCAAGGAATCTGGGAGTCTGCTCAAGACCTGGGAAAACTGCCTTGCTGTGCAAGACTTAAAAGGCTAATTCTATTTAATTTATTCAAGCAAATCAAATCCATTAATAGGTCGTACTCTGTATGTGACTTTTTGAGTGTACAATTTCCAAAGCAAGTAGAGGAAGATCCAGAAATGCAATGTATGTTTTCAATCACCGAGGCAACTGAGATATGCTTGTGGAGTCATGTTGGTTGCCAGGAAGCTTTGAACTGGGCTGGAATGTCTTCTGCAGGAGTCTGTGTCTTCCAACCCAGAGTCAAGTTGTGGGCCTGAGGTGGAAATGCCGGAGTTAAACACTGTATGTATGCGGCCACAGCAGCTGCTTGGGATTGCCCCTTGTGTTGGTAAATCCCTTGGATCTCAGAATGGGTCAAGAGAGTTTGTAGACTCAATGGTCCTGGCATGTTTGATGCATCTAAATAGTTCAGCTATGCATAAACAAAAAAGTGACAGATGAAGGATTGATTCCTGGGGGGTTTGTGAGCCACCGGATGAGTAAGAAATCAGCAGGACCATGGTTGGTGACATGGGTTAAGCACAACTCCTGTTGGGTGGTCACGCAGGAGAGCTGGATCCAGCACCATGAATGACACGTCACCTCTGCCTGCGCTAAACAGAATCGCAGAGTCCCAGAATGGATTGGGCTGGAAAAGCCCTCAGAGATCATCCAGTCCAACCCTTGGTCCAACTCCAGCCCATTGACCAGATCATGGCACTAAGTGCCATGTCCAGTCCCAGTTTAAAACCTCCAGGGCCGGTGAGTCCAGCACCTCCCTGGGCAGCCATTCCAATGCCTGACCACTCTCTGCACAGAATTGCTTTCTCATCCCCAGCCTCAGTTTCCCCTGGCAGAGTTGAAGCCCATGGCCCCTTGTCCTATTGCTGATGCCTGGGAGAAGAGCCCAATCCCCCCCTGGCTAGAACTGCCCTTCAGGTAGTTCTAGAGAGTGCTGAGCTCAGCTCTGAGCCTCCTCTTCTCCAGACTAAACAAGCCCAGCTCCCTCAGCCTCTCCCCATAGGGCTGGTGCTCAAAACCTCCCCAAGCAGTTAACGTTCACTCTGTTCTGGTGATTCTGGGTGTAGACGCCTCGGTATCATTCATTTCCTCTCTGTCAATATTAACTGATGTGTTAGTGATTAAGCTCAGCCAAGGCGTTATTGCATCGTCATTAATCATGCCTGCATCTGTCACAGGAGTCATTAGAAAGAACCCGTCGCAGCTATTTTTATACCCCGTTTAATTTCCATGCGGGCATCGCATTTTAATTCTCCTAATGTATCTTCACAATGATAAAAATTTGCATATCTTCATTCACTGAAGAGGATCTGTCAGCCAACGCACAAATTAAACGCCGGGGTTTCTATAGGTATCGAATTCCAATGGCCATGTGTTCATACCGACATACGTGTGCTACATTGAAAGGAATTGCTGCACAGGTGGAATTACTACCCCGGACAATTCTAATTTGTTGGAAATTAAACATAAGTGGCTGATTCTGGCTGCTACATGACATAAATTAGTAGCAAATTGCTCTGTAAGATTTCATTATAAGGTACACGCTGTGGGGAATGATTTGCTGCTTCAGTCCTGAACTTGGATTTGCGTGCCAGGGCTTGAAGGACAACGACAGAACTTGACTTGTGTTTAAAGCCTCACACATCTGGAGTTGATGTCATTGACTTGTCTTATTTGGCCTTTTGAATCTTCTGTTGTTTGTTATCCAAAAGCCAAGGACGTGCTACTTTGGAAAAGGCACTTGTTGAAATACGTTGGGATCGTGTATGGATGCTGCAGGGTATTTTCAGTCGATGCAAAGCAACGTTGGCTTCGTGGAGCTTTTCCTGGGCTGGCGTAACGCACCATGGTGCTCCTGGCTTCGGCCGAGCAATAACAACACTTCAGTGTGGCTCCTGTGAGAATAATAGTTTGAAATGTGATGGCGCTTCCAAGGGGAAGAGTTTCTATTCATGGGGTTTTAAGGCAAAAGACAACCAAAAACCTTAATCACCATCAACATAAAAGTTCTCTTGGCAAATCTGGTTTTAAACATGATTGTGCTACATACCATCAACTCATTCTGTAGTTAGTGGGACATCTGCACCAGCTCAGGGTGCTCAGAGCCCCATCCAGCCTGGCCTGGGATGTCTCCAGGGATGGTTCATCTACCACCTCTCTGGCCAACCTGGGCCAGGCTCTCACCACCCCCAGGGACACGATTCTTTCCCCATGTCCAGTGTTTTGGGCCAGTGTGGTGAGGAGAAACTCAAGGGGGAAAGAGCCGCAACCATCTCTCTGCTCAGTTGGCCAGAGATATAAATGTCATAGATCTGGTGTCACTTGAGCCGTAGGAGGTATCTAAAGGAATTACCCATTGCCTGGGACGGTCCCCTTGCTCTGCACAATTCATCCTGTATTGGCCTCAAATCCAACCACGATACTGTGATACCATGGTAATGTGAGGAAAGGGTTTCCAAAACCTGCGGGATGTGGTGGAGGAGGATGGTTTTGTTACAAGAACTAGAAGATCTTTATTGTTCAGCATCAGATGCCCTTTCTGCAGAGATTTGTTTGGACGTGACTTCCTTTATAGTTTTGCAGCCTGAGATTTCTGCAGAAGGATCTAATATTGCCAAAGAAGCCTAACTAAAAATATGAAAGCATAGAGAAGAAGACCCGTAAACACCAAAATACGTTAGTGCTTCTCTTAATGAAATAAAGGAAAACATATATATATATACACCGAACTTTCTCTTATTGAAGGACTAGAAAAATAATTTAGTAAAAAACCAAAGTGGCTGTTCTGTATCGGTGGTTCCAAAGCCTGTGTTTGTCCTAAATGGATTTGCGTTTGTGCTGAATGAATTAATAGCAGTTAATCCAATATGTTTTAATGAGCACTACCTGCTATTTCCATGAGTTCTTTTCTGTTTAAGGGAGTTTTTTGTTTAGTGGAAGAGAAATATAAAATTGTCTTCAAAAGCTAAAAAAGGAACAAGAAGCCACATTTGCAACGCTTGTCAGGAGTTTCTTGCAAGGATTTCTGGAAATATAGCTCTGAAATGTGGTTATGAACTGTCCGATAAGGAGAAGAGGAGATCTTTCTGATCGTTGCAAGAGAAAGTTCCTCCTAATGACTGGAAGGGCACATTGCGTAGAGCGGGGAAAATAAGCAAATAGAGCTCAGGAAACAGAGACAGCGAGTCTGGTGCTGAAATAATAATAATAATAATAATAATAATAATAATAATAATAATAATAATAATAATACCAGCTCCCGTGTCTAATGGGGTCGTTCTGCTGCCAGTTTCTTTAAAGTCACATTGAGTCTTGAGTTTCTCCCCAGCCAAGGAGCTTGTGATCCATGATTAAATGTCCATGAGGCTTGTGAAGAGATGTGAAGAGGGGAATAGTCTTGTTTTAGCAGAGAAGGGGATGATTTGGTCAGTGGTGGCCTGGGGGGGCTGGGCTGGAGGAACGAGATGTGAGGGGCTCACAGCACGGTGCAATGGAAGGTGCTGGTGGTAGGCAGGATCCTCTGAGACTGGGGAATGACCTATTAGAGAGCAGTGCAGGGAAAGGGACCTGGGGGCCCTGGGGACAGCAGGGTGACCATGAGCCAGCACTGGGCCCTTGTGGCCAGGAAGCCAATGGGACCTGGGGTGGGTTAGAAGGGGCTGAGGGTGGTGAGAGCCTGGCCCAGGTTGACCAGAGAGGTGGTGGCTGAACCATCCCTGGAGACACCCCAGGCCAGGCTGGACGGGGTCTGAGCACCCTGAGCTGGTGCAGATGTCCCTGTCATGGCAGGGGGGCACTAGGGGTCTGGGAAGGTCCCTCCAACCCAAACCCTTCCAAGATTCTACAAACCCAACCTCAACCTCTTCAACTCAACCTCCCCCACTCAACCTCAACGTCTTCAACCTCCTTGACCCAACTTCAACCCCACCTCAACCTCCTCAACCTGAGCTGGTGCAGATGTCCCTGTCATGGCAGGGGGGGGCCTGGGGAGCTGGAAGGTCCCTCCAACCCAAACCATCCTGTAATTCTGTGACTTCCCCATGCAGGGGAGGGACAACACTCAAGGGTTAAGATGCTGCTTCCTTCATGATGTCTTGTCAGATAAAAACTATTGCCACGGTATTATTCAAGATTTATATTTCCAGACATTCCCATTTTCATTTTCCACACTATAAGGAATAGCAGCCCATAAAAGATCATCAGCAGAGTAGACTTTATTAAAAGATTGTGGATTATACCCATTTCATAGCTTTTTAAAGAAGCTTATCATTATTCAACAATCACCCTCTTGCCAGAGCTATCCCAATGAAGCAAATAACGATTTGCAGATATGCAGGAAAATTAATGTTGCAGCTTGACTCTAAAGTTATTACTTGTTTGTTTACTCATTTGAATATATATTTCACTAGCAAAGTTTCATTTGTTTTAGCACCAATATTTGATCGTATAAAGCTCGGGGTGCTGTGCGGTGCGTGCTGCTTGCTCTGTGGTTTCTGAATGTCCCTTGCGCGGTCAGGACGGTGACCCAGGACCGAGGATTTGGCCAGGAAGGTCCCAGCAGATATCTGTAACCAGCAGATGCAATTTGGGCTGCAAAATCAAACTTATCAGAGCGGTGACCAGGCTTCGATTGTAAATCCTCCAGCAAACCGCGCACTAACACACTCTATTGCAGCCAGTGGAAGAAGAATTGCACTGCAATCTACCTAACTCAAAACCCATCTAACTTTAAATGGACGCCTTGTTAGGGCTGGTATTTAGATTGGTTTGTAATGTGGGTCGGTGCCTGCCACCCCGTCTGGGTGAAGCGTGAGTGTTGCTCTCAGGCCCATGGTGAGCTGGAGTTCAACTCGTTTGTGTGCCCAGCATAAAACTGTGTGGTGTCGGGTCGCCTGACGTCGTGTGGGTGTTGTCTGTGCCCAGGACAGCGAGCACCTTCACAATGGAGGTAGCCAAACGATCCACTGGTGCATCTCTGTCATAATGGCCAGCAATGGTAATATAAGTTTTTGGCTTGCAGCTCCGTCAGGAGTGTTCCCTGCTGTTCTGGGGCTTCACCGCTGGCTTTTATATGAAATTCAGCTCTGCCAGGGGTCCCTGATGAGACACGTCCTCCCGGGCTCTAGCTGGGACTTGAGACAAGAATGGTCAGTTTAAGAGATGTTCTGTCTTGAATCTGGGCAGGAACAACCCCAGGTTCCACTGTAAGCTGGGAATGACCTATTACAGAGCAGCATAGGGGAAAAGGACCTGGGGGTCCTGGGGACAGCAGGGTGACCATGAGCCAGCACTGGGCCCTTGTGGCCAGGAAGCCAATGGGACCTGGGGTGGGTTAGAAGGGGGTGGTCGGTAGGTCAGAGAGGTTCTCCTGCCCCTCTGCTCTGCCCTGGGGAGACCACACCTGGAATCTTGTGTCCAGTTGTGGCCACTCAGCTCAAGAAAGAGATTGAAGTGCTGGAGGGTCCAGAGAAGAGCAATAAGACTGGGGAAGGGACTTGAACAGAAGCCCTATGGGGTGAGGCTGAGGGAGCTGGGCTTGTTTAGTCTGGAGAAGAGGAGGCTCAGAGCTGAGCTCAGCACTCTCTAGAACTACCTGAAGGGCAGTTCTAGCCAGGGGGGGATTGGGCTCTTCTCCCAGGCATCAGCAATAGGACAAGGGGCCATGGGCTTCAACTCTGCCAGGGAAACTGAGGCTGGAGATGAGAAAGCAATTCTGTGCAGAGAGTGGTCAGGCATTGGAATGGCTGCCCAGGGAGGTGCTGGACTCACCGGCCCTGGAGGGTTTGAAGCTGAGACTGGACATGGCACTTAGTGGCACATAGAAAATTTTTTAAATTTTCTATGCTGAGTGATCCGTTTTCTCTTTCATGTTTGTTTTTGTTTTTTAAGTTTAAATGCCAGTGATTTATCTATTTAGAAATAGGCCTGTGTTCTAATATTAGAGTGAAGTAGTCCTACTGCGGATGGCCGCCCATCTTCCCTTCTTCTTTTTGTTTCCACATAAAGATTTTGAATTCTGTTTGTTCAGCAGTTTCAGGGCAATAACGGAACCTGAGAGCTGCTCCGGGAGGTGTCTGGGGAAGGAAGCAGAAAGGGGATAGAGCTGGGGGCTGGTGCTGAGCTGGAGCTGATGAGCCAGCGCCCTGGGGTCGCTCCCAGCCCGAGGTGTTTCCCACCTGGGAGGTGTTTTCTGAGCACTGATGGCAATACAGCCATTCACGGTGTATGGATTTTGAAAACTGCCTGTTAGGGTGTTTTTCGGTGACTCGGAAATGCTGGAAATATGGTGGATGTTGCCTCCTCCATCTGTTGGTCGAGGTGCTGCCTATCCTCATTAGCTCTAATTGTTATTATTTATAAGGTGTGCTTCAGCAGGACAGCTCATTTCCCGCTGTTCTGCATGATGGTGCTGGGCCTGTACATACAAACAATGGCAATCAGAGCTAATTAGGGTAGGCAGCACCTAGACAAGAAATGGCCCGTCTGTCCCCTGGCTCTGCCCAATGGGTGTCCCTTGGTCCTAAGGGTCAGAAACCACTGGTGTCACATCTGGAAAGCAAATGTGATGCAAACAGAGATCCCCTCGCATTCTGCACAGTGTGTTCCGTGCACGGGCTGGTTGGCGACCGCGCGTTGCCAGCCTGGCTTTGCAATTCTATTCGCATTTACAGGCAGGTGCGCGGATGAGTTTTTATAGCGCTGGACATCACATTTTCATTTCACCAAAATAAATCCATTAGCTGAGGTTGTAACGTCTGCCTGTGAGCGCTGGCTGGAAATCGCTGTTGTCGTTTTCATGGGCATCACAATTATTACGCACCCGCCAGGTCGCTGTGTCCTGGCCATCAGGTGTCGGTCACCCCACGTCCCACTCGGTCCATGAGCAAAACCACCCGTCACACTGTAGCATATATCCCAGCAATACATACATTCCGAAGGGTGCTTTTACAATTTAGTCAAATCCTTTTGGGTTTATTGTCTGGTCAGAAGATGCAGCACGGTCTGCAAGGCTGGCACTATAGGGAGTTCCCCATTGCCTCTAAAGAGTATTTTCATGATTCTTATTTCACTAACTCTTCTGCCTTTTGAAGTTCTCTCAGCTTCTTCACCAAATAGAGCCTGTGCTTACTTTTGTCATTTATTTAAGTAGACATACACTTGTATATTATATATATACACCCTTGTTTTCTGCAGGGCTCTGTTGGAACCAGTATCATGTCCTGTAATCTCAGTTCTGCCGCCAAACCCCATGCTTGTTCACTGTCAGCTGTAAAGCTATTGATAGTTTGTAGGATATATCTTTAAACATGTGCATATATGGTTTTGATTTCTGTAGGAAAACCAAGTGTTCATTTAGCTTTAAAAACACACAGACAGACTGGGACCGAGATGCTCGGTTGTGCAGCGACTTCTGGAAGCTGTGAGCGGCATTTTGGTGGGAATCCTGCCCTGTGTAAAGCGATAAGAGCAGCTGTAGATCACTTAGGACTCAGACTAAATAATTCACCCATCTAGGCTCATGTTGTGCTTTTCCCGTTCTCAGCTCTGAGAGTGGTTTGATATGGAACCAAGGGACGACTGACCCGGTCCTCAGGGAACACTCCATGTGAGGGGGCTGCTCCTTCCACCCCCTGGGGAAGGGCCCAGGGGTTTTGGGGGGGTTTGGATGGGTTTTGGTGGATTCCCCATTGAAGGAGGGCCGGCCGGGGTGCAGCTGGGGCTGCTCCCACCCATGGCGCGCAGTGCATCCAGCAATGTGGTCATCAATGGCTGGGATGAGCGAATAGAGTGACTGTCAGCACGTTTGCTGGTGACGCCGAGCTGGGAGCAGTGGTGACACTGGAAGCTGTGCTGCCATCAGAGACCTGGACAGGATGGAGAGCTGGGCGGGGAAAAATTTAATGAAATAGAACAAGGGCAAGTGTAGAGTCTTGAACCTGGGCAGGAACAACCCCAGGTTCAGTGTAAGTTGGGGAATGACCTATTAGAGAGCAGCGAAGGGGAAAGGGAGCTGGGGGCCCTGGGGACAGCAGGGTGACCATGAGCCAGCACTGGGCCCTTGTGGCCAGGAAGCCAATGGGACCTGGGGTGGGTTAGAAGGGGGTGGTCAGTAGGTCAGAGAGGTTCTCCTGCCCCTCTGCTCTGCCCTGGGGAGACCACACCTGGAATCTTGTGTCCAGTTGTGGCCCCTCAGTTCCAGCAGGACAGGGAACTGCTGCAGAGAGTCCAGCGCAGCCACCAAGATGCTGCAGGGAGTGGAGCATCTCCCGTGTGAGGAAAGGCTGAGGGAGCTGGGGCTCTGGAGCTGGACAAGAGGACACTGAGGGGGGACTCATTGCTGGGGATCAATATGGAAAGGGGCAGTGTCAGGAGGATGGAGCCAGGCTCTGCTGGTGACAACCAGGGACAGGACAAGGGGCAATGGGTGCAAACTGGAACACAGGAGGTTCCACTGAAATGTGAGAAGCAACTTGTTGTGGTGAGGGTGTCAGGGCCTGGCCCAGGCTGCCCAGGGGGGTTGTGGAGTCTCCTTCTGTGCAGACATTCCAACCCGCCTGGACACCTTCCTGTGTAACCTCATCTGGGTGTTCCTGCTCCATGGGGGGATTGCACTGGATGAGCTTTCCAGGGCCCTCCAGCCCCTCATGTTCTGTGATTCCGTTGTTCTTCGCCATCGGGGGATTTTGCTGGGTAGCTGGTTTTAGCTGAGCTGGCTCAAGAGCGGTGCAGTGGTGCTGTTTGAGTACTTGTGCAGAGCCCTTGGCCAGCAGCGCTGTTGGCGCGGGTCTGCTCTCCAGCCCTCGCCCTCGGGCTGTGGCCAGGAAGCTGAGTTAAATTGGTTTGTTGGTGTCATTTTGTTTCTACCGCATTAAACAAAACCAAGGCAGGACCCAGAAAGCTTAACCTGCCATTTCATTTCAGTTTTCAATTGCACGTAAAAATAATCTTTGGAATAGCTGGAGGTGCCCAGAATGAGCAGCTGGAGGATGGAGAGGGGGGAATAATGACCGCGGAGGGCGGGAATCGTGCCAGGCTTTGCCAGCCCCGCAGCAGGTCCCGCGGTGCGGATGGACACCGCGGCGCTCCCGGCGCGGTGCAGTGTCCCGGGATCCTCGTGCAGCCACGTCGCTCTGCTCTGACTCGTTCTGGCCTTTCACCTCCATATATAAACCAGCAGTCGGTTGTCTCAGATGGTGCTTTGTCTGCAGGATGAATTCCTGACGTTTGCCTTACGCTGCGGCTCCCCCGGGTCTCCTCTCTCAGTGTGGCCGTCGCTGCAGTTGGCACCGATCAGGAACACATTGCAGAGAAATACCCCCAGCAGCTCCACGATCCCCCTCCCAAAAGGCACCACTTGATGGGGCTCCGTTGGGTTTGACTTCGTTAGGAACGGGCTTTTCCTTTGCAGCCAATCCATCCATTGCGTGCGTGGGTTGTGTTGCTGCTTCACCCCGTATTGCAGTGTGAACCCAGCGGTGCCCGCAGCATCACGGTGCGGGTGAGCGATGAGCGGCTTTGGTGGCTTTTGTGGCTTTGGGAGCCCACGCCGAGATCCGGTGACATGCAGGGACCTGGAACTCTGCAGCTTTTCCTGCCCCATCCCTCGTGTCTCCGCGTCTGTCACAAGACGACCCCGCATCCCCTCCTGTGCACCCTAAGATTTTGGGGGTTGTTTTTGCAAGAGCTTTTGATGAGGTACCTTGTTACGACTTAAGAAAATGCAATAAAAATGGAGCTTTACTGTCAAGTCCATGATGGTGGGTTATGAGGGTTCCCAGAGCAGCTTTGCAGGCTCGGATATCAGCCAAAAGTTGCTTTATTTCCAAGTTTAGAACAAATGGTACTTAAGAAAGGCAAAATGCATTAAAATCTTGGAATAGACGTTCAATATGTGATATTGATTGTGTTCATCTATACGAGCGCATATCAGAGCCCTTTTCCACGCATCTAATCCTGGTGTATCCACATGCGTGTATGAACAGATCATGTTTTGCTGTACAAGCACACAGACCCCGTTGCCAACAACGTACCTGTGATAGCTCTTCTGTAACCCACAAACCACAGCCGGTTATGTGCTGGGGCGCAGAAATGCCACATTTCCCCATCTGCCCTTTGCTGCTCTTGTTTCCTGTGGTGCAACCCTGACCCCACGAGTATCTAAAGGTTATTCCTTCTCTATAGCTGGTTAGGATAAAATCTCTGCTCGGCGAGTCGAATTGGAAGTGACCTCAAAGACAATGAAGCTTAAACAGAGGCATCAGGTTTTCATCATTCTCCCTGTTTCTAGATCTGGGACAGAGAAGATAATTAATTTGCTTGGGCTAGAATGCAAATTGGAAGAGCCGAATCAGCAGGTGGAGTGTCTGCCCAAGGCCACAACGTTGGAATAAACCCACTGAACGCTGTGATTTCTCCTTAACGAATCGCCCACTAAAGACCTTTATGTGATCCACGAGGAGCAGCCGTCTGATTGCAAATAAAGGAGCATCCTCACTGTCATTGCTCCGGATAGCGCCGCCTTCGCTTTCCATCTTACAATCCTTAAGATGTGAATGCACTTAGGCTAAAAAATTCATTAAACATTAATATAGCGCCTGTTTTCAAGTTCAGACCGTTTGCTTCCCAAAGATAATTGTTTAAGAGAATGAATCGTGCTCCCTTTGCGGCTTTTCTATATATTTTTCAAAAACTAATGTGGGAATTATGAAAGATAGGGCTAAGTAAATTAAATCAAGTTTCTAAAGCCTGGGGGAAGAGCTAATGCAAATGAATTAAGCACATATAAGCTGCAGACATCTGCAGAGTGAGTTTTCTTATGGGCATCGTTACTCGTAGGAGGTGCCCGAGACACCAGCACCTTCACCGGCTCTAAGTCGCTATTGAACAAACAAAACATAGCAAGAATACCACCAAAAATCAGCTGTTAGCTCTCGCTACCGTCATCTATTGTACTTTTCATCATCCTGTTCCATTAAATTTATTACCTGCAAAAGCATGAGCAACCCAAGCTGATTTTCTGTCATCTGCTCATGGATGGATGGAAACTGTGTTGTAAAGGCTATTTTGACCTTAAAGGCAGGGGAAACTGTATTTAAAAGCTGTTTATGAGGCTTTATTTGCTTATCTTATACGCAAATAAAGCAGTTGGGGAAAGAAAGAGCAGGTTGAATATCAACATGGTAAAGTCCTGAAAGCAGCGCTGCCGTGGGGAGGTGAGCAGAGCATTGGATCTGGTGCTTCGGAAGGAAACGGCAGCACAGGAGAGGGTGTTGGTGTGAATTGTAAGCGATGGGAGAACGTTACAGTGAAATCATTGGTTACTGTTCTACACATCGCACAGGGAGCGTTTGGAAAGTCCTTGTCCCAGGTCTGTCCGGTCCTCTCTGTGCTCTCCCGCTTCCCCGGGCGCTCAGGACCAGCGGAGGATGCTGCTTGAGCATCCTGATGTTGCATTATTGTATAGGCTAATCCATGTCCAGCTCCAGGCTGGTGAAGGTGTGACCTGGATTTCAAAGTGTATTCCAGTGCTGGCTGTGAGGGTGGTAACGAGTGGTGTCCCCAGGGGTCAGTGTTGGGTCCAGTCCTGCTTAACATCTTTATTGATGATTTAGATGAGGGGATTGAGACCATCATCAGCAAATTTGCTGCTGACACCAAGTTGGGAGGGAGTGTGGAGCTGCTGGAAGGCAGGAGGCTCTGCAGAGGATCTGGAGAGACTGGAAAAATGGGCCCATTCCAATGGGATGAAGTTCAACAAGGCCAAGTGCCGGGTCCTGCACTTTGGGCACAACAACCCCCTGCAGCGCTCCAGGCTGGGCACAGAGTGGCTGGAGAGCAGCCAGGCAGAAAGGGACCTGGGGGACTAATGGACAGGAAGCTCAACAGGAGCCAACAGTGCCCAGGTGACCAAGAAGGCCAATGGTGTCCTGTCCTGTATCCAAACCAGCGTGGTCAGCAGGACAAGGGCAGTGATCCTTCCCCTGTGCTCTGCATTGGGGAGGCCACACCTGGAATCTTGTGTCCAGCTGTGGCCCCTCAGTTCCAGCAGGACAGGGAACTGCTGCAGAGAGTCCAGCGCAGCCACCAAGATGCTGCAGGGAGTGGAGAATCTCCCGTGTGAGGAAAGGCTGAGGGAGCTGGGGCTCTGGAGCTGGACAAGAGGACACTGAGGGGGGACTCATTGCTGGGGATCAAGATGGAAAGGGGCAGTGTCAGGAGGATGGAGCCAGGCTCTGCTGGTGACAACCAGGGACAGGACAAGGGGCAATGGGTGCAAACTGGAACACAGGAGGTTCCACTGAAAGAGGAGAAGAAACTTGTTGGGGTGAGGGTGGCAGAGCCTGGCCCAGGCTGCCCAGGCAGGTTATGGAGTCTCCTTCTGTGCAGACATTCCAACCCGCCTGGACACCTTCCTGTGTAACCTCATCTGGGTGTTCCTGCTCCATGGGGGAATTGCACTGGGTGAGCTTTCCAGGGCCCTTCAACCCCTCACATTCTGGGACTGATTCTGAAAAGGTTCTTCCCCAGAGGTGCTGGACACTGAACAGGCTCCCAGGGAGGTGTCACAGCCCCAACCAGACAGTGTTCAACAAGAGACTGGACAATGTCCTCAGACACACGGGGTGACCTGTGGGGTTGTCATTGCAGGGACAGGAGTTGGACTCCATGATCCTGGTGCGTCACTTCCAGCTCAGGCCATTCTGTGATTCTATGATCTCTCATTGTGATTTGATACCAACCGCGCTGTCTGTCCCTGTGCCCGCAGACCCCCCCGCGGTGGAGCCCGCCTTCCTGGAGATCCGGCAGGGCCAGGGCCGCAGCGTCACCATGAGCTGCCGCGTGCTGCGCGCCTACCCCACGCGCGTGCTCACCTACGAGTGGCGGCTGGGCGGGCGGCTGCTGCGCGCCGGGCAGTTCGACGTGCAGGACTCCACCGCCTACACCGTCAGCAGCCTCGCCCGTGACACCTACGGCGTCTACAACTGCAACATCATCAACGAGGCGGGCGCCGGGCGCTGCAGCTTCCTCGTCACAGGTAGAGCTGGACGCGGCCGCTGTGCCGACGCCACGGGCACAACGCGGGGGCGTTCGGGACTAGTTGGGACTAATTGGGTGCAGAGTGGCTGGAGAGCAGTCAGACAGAAAGGAACCTGGGGGACTAATGGACAGGAAGCTCAACAGGAGCCAACAGTGTGCCCAGGTGGCCAAGAAGGCCAATGGTGTCCTGTCCTGTATCCAAACCAGCGTGGTGAGCAGGACAAGGGCAGTGACCCTTCCCCTGTGCTCTGCATTGGGGAGGCCACACCTGGAGTGTTGTGTTCAGTTCTGGGCCCTCAGCTCAGGAAAGAGATTGAAGTGCTGGAGGGTCCAGAGAAGAGCAACAAGACTGGGGAAGGGACTGGAACACAAGCCCTATGGGGAGAGGCTGAGGGAGCTGGGCTTGTTCAGTCTGGAGAAGAGGAGGCTCAGAGCTGAGCTCAGCACTCTCTAGAACTACCTGAAGGGCAGTTCTAGCCAGGGGGGGATTGGGCTCTTCTCCCAGGCATCAGCAATAGGACAAGGGGCCATGGGCTTCAACTCTGCCAGGGGAAACTGAGGCTGGAGATGAGAAAGCAATCCTGTGCAGAGAGTGGTCAGGCATTGGAATGGCTGCCCAGGGAGGTGCTGGACTCACCGGCCCTGGAGGGTTTGAAACTGAGACTGGACATGGCACTTAGTGCCGTGATCTGGTCAATGGGCTGGAGTTGGACCAAGGGTTGGACTGGATGATCTCTGAGGGCTTTTCCAGCCCAGGCCATGCTGGGACTCTGTGACTCTGTTTAGCGCAGGCAGAGGTGACGTGTTATTCATGGCGTTGGATCCAGCTCTCTGGTTTGTTGTGAGCCGCGGGGTACAAGCAGCTTCGTGTTGACGTTTCACATTGGACAAGAAGAATATTCACCCAAAATATTAAGAGAAGAGAAATTTTTTGGTTTTTCAATAAACCAAACGAATCCCTTTATGGCTGTTGAACAGAATGAGGAGGAAATGGGGACCTTCAAGATGAACTCCGAGAGGTTCAATCCAGTAAAATGGGGGGTGTTTTTATGAAAAATTACCAAGTTCAAGGAAAACCTGATGAAACATCAGAACATCTTTAGTGCAGTAAAACATAGTTTGTTTTGTTTTTTCCTCAACTGTGGAATTCATGTTTGTGCCAATCTAGATAATTCATATGAATCCAGAAATGAGGTGCCATTAAATCTCTTCAAACAAAGCTCTTGTATGGAGCTGCGGCCCCTTTGGCACGCAGGACCGTCAGATTTAAATATGGACAGAGTGACTTGAGTTAGTTACAATTAATTCATTTCTTTATGGAGACGTCCCTACAAATCACCCGCAGACCTTGCTGTCCACAGCGCTGTTTCTCTAAGGAACATTTGATTACACGCTGACTATAAGTTATTAACTATAAGTTATTACGCTTCCAGTAAGTCTAAGTGAACGTTACAGGCTATAAACCAACTATATAAATTACAATCTCCTGTAAAGTTTAATGATGGCTGCAGCAACATTGATATTTTTCCCAATGACGGGAGGAGATTTGTGACCGTGTCACCCATCACAACAGCGTCGTGTCCTCGTTTGGTGCCTCAAACCGGCAGTGTGTGATTGTGTTGTTTTCCCCCCATCTGGTGTGACTTTGTGGTCCAACCCCAACCTAAAAACACGTGCAAGAACATCACAAGAAGTGATTGTCCAGGAGACCCCTGAGGTTGAGTGTAGGGACAAGAGGGTCCAAAACCGCTGTTATTAAACAGGGTTTAGCACTCCAAAGTGACTCAAATACAGGTTCAAATACCAGTTGAGCTAATTATGAAGGGGCAGCAGCTAATCCAACAGGTGGTGCACAGAGTGCATGCACGTGGTTCACCAAACAACGCCGGAGCCGCCCTGAGTCCGGGAGGAGCCCACACTTGTCTGATACGGTGTGGGGTTATTGTAAAGGGACACACGTACTCGTAGTGAGTACGGAAAGTGCACACTCACGATCCTGCGAGGGTAAATTTATAACACACTTGCAATCCTGGGAGGGTTAATACACGTGCAAATGTGCACGGGATATTACACGTGATTGTGTGGAGCACGGGAGGAAAATACACCCGTGATTCTGCGAGGGTTAATTTATACATGTGCTCATATTGAGCACGGAAAGTAGGCATGCAAATGTGCACGGAAAGTATAAATACATGTGCAAATGTGCACGGGAAGTATAAATACATGTGCAAATGTGCACAGAAAGTATAAATGCGCATGCAAATGTGCACGGGAAGTAGATGCACTCACAGTCCTGCGAGGGTTAATTTATACACGTGCTGGTTTTGAGCACGGAAAGTACACATGTGAATGTGCACGGAGAGTATAAATACATGTGCAGATGTGCACAGGCAGTCGATGCACTCGCGGTCCTGCGAGGGTTAATTTACTCACACAGGTGCAGCGAGGCAAGCGGAGTCTCCATCGCGGGGCAAGCGGCTCCTGGCGGCTGCGGCTCCGCTTGTGACGCCAAGAGATCCACGCAAGGGGTGGAGCCACGGTGAGAGTCCCGTTCCTATAGCCTGATCAGACCTGACTGTGGGCATTCCAGAAGCTTCTCTGCACCCCCACCCTGGCTGTGGGTGCCCCTGAAGACCCCAAACATCCCCACAGTGGCCCAGCGGCTCCTGGTGCCTCTGCGCTCCCTTCTCCTCCTAACGGCCCTGGCCAGGGGCTCTGGGGCCAAACAGAAGGAGCTGTTGGCCTCAATAGCAGAGACAGAGGGAGATGTGTCCACTCCTTCCATGACGGAGGGAGGGAGAGAGGGGGTTTGCATCCTGCCACATATCACTACCATTTCAATGAAAATAGGTATTTTTCATTTGTCTGCGAGGCACAGTGGGTGTTTGATTTTAATTAAAGGCCGTGGGGATTATAACAGCCCGCTGAACCCAGAGCATCTCCTGAAAATGTACAACAGGAAGTCAAATCTGAAGGGTGGTGCTCACTGCGTTAACAGGTTTTCTTCGCCCATCTCGGGTCCAAAGCCCGATGATGGCAGTGGACCCACAGGATCACAGAGTCCCAGCATGGTCTGGGTTGGAAAAGCCCTCAGGGATCATCCAGTCCAACCCTTGGTCCAGCTCCAGCCCATTGACCAGATCATGGCACTAAGTGCCATGTCCAGTCTCAGTTTCAAACCCTCCAGGGCCAGTGAGTCCAGCACCTCCCTGGGCAGCCATTCCAATGCCTGACCACTCTCTGCACAGAATTGCTTTCTCATCTCCAGCCTCAGTTTCCCTGGCAGAGTTGAAGCCCATGGCCCCTTGTCCTATTGCTGATGCCTGGGAGAAGAGCCCAATCCCCCCTGGCTAGAACTGCCCTTTAGGTAGTTCTAGAGAGTGCTGAGCTCAGCTCTGAGCCTCCTCTTCTCCAGACTAAACAAGCCCAGCTCCCTCAGCCTCTCCCCATAGGGCTTGTGTTCCAGTCCCTTCCCCAGTCTTGTTGCTCTTCTCTGGACCCTCCAGCACTCCAATCTCTTTCCTGAGCTGACATGTTTCTGGAGGGTGACACTTGAGCACATGCGGCTCAGGGACGGAGGGCGGTGGCACCAGCGCCCCCGCTCGCCCCACACCTGACGATGCTCTGCTCTCTGTTCCCCACAGGCAAAGCCTACGCGCCCGAGTTCTACTACGACACGTACAACCCGCTGTGGCAGAACCGGCCCCGCGTGTACTCGTACAGCCTGCAGTGGACGCAGCTGCACCCCGACGCCGTGGACCGCGTGCTGGCCTACCGCCTGGGCATCCGGCAGGTGAGCGCGAGCGCCGCCGCGCCGAGGGCGCCACATCGCTCTTCTAGACACACTTATTCCTTTTCCAGTTTGTTCTATTTTCTTTTGCATTTATTAATGGCAAGAACACGCTGATTCTGACTGTAGTTCACATGTATGCTGGTGAATGGGGCTGCATCCAGCTGGCAGCCGGTCGCTAGTGGTGTCCCCAGGGGTTGGTGTTGGGTCTGGTCCTGTTGAACATCTTCATTGACGATTTAGATGAGCGGATTGAGACCATCATCAGCAAATTTGCTGCTGACACCAAGTTGGGAGGGAGTGTGGAGCTGCTGGAAGGCAGGAGGCTCTGCAGAGGATCTGGAGACACTGGAAAAATGGGCCCATTCCAATGGGATGAAGTTCAACAAGAGCAAGTGCCGGGTGCTGCACTTTGGCCACAACAACCCCCTGCAGCTCCAGGCTGGGCACAGAGTGGCTGCAGAGCAGCCAGGCAGAAAGGGACCTGGGGGACTAATGGACAGGAAGCTCAACAGGAGCCAACAGTGTGCCCAGGTGGCCAAGAAGGCCAATGGGTCCTGTCCTGTATCCAAACCAGCGTGGTGAGCAGGACAAGGGCAGTGATCCTTCCCCTGTGCTCTGCATTGGGGAGGCCACACCTGGAGTGTTGTGTTCAGTTCTGGGCCCTCAGCTCAGGAAAGAGATTGAAGTGCTGGAGGGTCCAGAGAAGAGCAACAAGACTGGGGAAGGGACTGGAACACAAGCCCTATGGGGAGGGGCTGAGGGAGCTGGGCTTGTTTAGTCTGGAGAAGAGGAGGCTTAGAGCTGAGCTCAGCACTCTCTAGAACTACCTGAAGGGCAGTTCTAGCCAGGGGGGGATTGGGCTCTTCTCCCAGGCATCAGCAATAGGACAAGGGGCCATGGGCTTCAACTCTGCCAGGGGAAACTGAGGCTGGAGATGAGAAAGCAATTCTGTGCAGAGAGTGGTCAGGCATTGGAATGGCTGCCCAGGGAGGTGCTGGACTCACCGGCCCTGGAGGGTTTGAAACTGAGACTGGACATGGCACTTAGTGCCATGATCTGGTCAATGGGCTGGAGTTGGACCAAGGGTTGGACTGGATGATCTCTGAGGGCTTTTCCAGCCCAGGCCATGCTGTGGTTCTGTGTCACCAATACATTAGAAAATGCAGGGTATTCTTTGCATATATTGAGAATCTCAGAGGTGATTGAGCGCTCGGGTGGACCCAAACCCTCCCAGAGAAACACGGTGATGGGGAAGGTGACAAATCTTTTGGGTGGGCAGGACAATCTCGGGACTTGTGGCTAAAGGAACGACATGGAAGTGGACGTGAGAGACCACGATTAGTGCTGATGGTGTGTGCAGTAAGGAAAGTGTTCGGGTGACGTCCCAGTTTGAGTTGTTAGCGTTGGTTCTGCACGGGTTTGCTGCCGTCTTGCAGGAACAGCCCTCCTGGAGACTCATCAGCACGTGTGACACACGGAGTTAAGGAGCTGTTCCTCGGGCGGTGGCTCCAGATACACCACAAACACCACCCAAAAGGGATTCACCTGCATTACCTTTGATGGGTCTCCATGTAAACAGGTGGGTGTAGGGGTGGTTGTAGCTGTCCCATGAACACGTGGTGATCCCCGAGGAGCAAAACGTCATGTGGACCCCCTCAAACCCACCACGTTGCGTCTTCGTGGGTTCAGCATGAACTCCGGTGGGAATTGGCGCTGTGACAGGATAGACCTGCTTGTTAAAGTGAACAGAACAGCCCCATCAGTTCACCAATTAATAACACCCTCTGGCTTCTCCGAAGGGTGTTGTGCTGTCAGCGCGACTGCAGGGCTGCAGGTGTCTCCCATGGGTGCCAGCAGGCCCATGGGACTGGGATCTATGGGGCCCGAATGCCTGGGTCTCTTGGGACAGCAGATTCCAGGGTCTATGGGGCTGGAATCTATGAGGCAGAGATATTTGGGACTGGCATCTATGGGGCCCGAACGCCTGGGTCCCTTGGAACAGCAGGTTTGGCATCTATGGGGCCCGAACGCCTGGGTCCCTTGAGACAGCAGGTTTGGCATCTATGGGGCCCGCACGCCTGGGTCCCTTGGGACAGCAGATTCCAGGATCTATGGGGCCAGGATCTATGAGGCAGAGCTATTTGGGACTGGCATCTATGGGGCCCGAACGCCTGGGTCCCTTGGAACAGCAGTTTTGGCAACTATGGGGCCCAAACGCCTGGGTCCCTTGGAACAGCAGTTTTGGCAACTATGGGGCCCAAACGCCTGGGTCCCTTGGGACAGCAAGTTTGGCATCTATGGGGCCCGAATGCCTGGGTCCCTTGAAACAGCAGTTTTGACATCTATGGGGCCCGATCGCCTGGGTCCCTTGGGAGAGCATGTTTGGAAAAAATGGGACTGAGATCTATGGGGCCCGAACACCTGGGTCCCTTGGAACAGCAGGTTTGGCACCTATGGGGCCCGAACGCCTGGGTCCCTTGGGAAAGCAGATTCCAGGACCTATAGGGACAGGGTCTATGGGGCTGGAATCTAGGAGGCAGAGATATTTGGGACTGGCATCTGTGGGGCCCGAATGCCTGGGTCCCTTGGAACAGCAGGTTTGGCATCTATGGGGCCCAAATGCCTGGGTCCCTTCGGACAGCAGGTTTGGCATCTATGGGGCCCGCATGCCTGGGTCCCTTGCAACAGCAGGTTTGGCATCTGTGGGGCCCGAATGCCTGGGTCCCTTGAGAGAGCAAATTTGGAAAAAATGGGACTGAGATCTATGGGGCCCGAATGCCTGGGTCCCCTGGGAGAGCAGAATCCAGGATCTATGGGGCCAGGATCTATGGGGCTGGAATCTATGAGGCAGAGATATTTGGGACTGGCATCTATGGGGCCCGAACGCCTGGGTCCCTTGGAACAGCAGGTTTGGCATCTATGGGGCCCGAGCGCCTGGGTCCCTTGGGACAGCAGGTTTGGCGTCTATGGGGCCCGCATGCCTGGGTCCCTTGGGTCGAGCAGGTTTGGCATCTATGGGGCCCGAACGCCTGGGTCCCTTGGGAGAGCAAGTTTGGAAAAAATGGGACTGGGATCTATGGGGCCCGAACGCCTGGGTCCCTTGCAACAGCAGATTCCAGGATCTATGGGGCCAGGATCTATGGGGCTGCAATCTATGAGGCAGAGATATTTGGGACTGGCATCTATGGGGCCCGAATGCCTGGGTCCCTTGGAACAGCAGGTTTCGCATCTATGGGACCCGAACGCCTGGGTCCCTTGGGACAGCAGTTTTGGAATCTATGGGGCCCAAATGCCTGGGTCCCTTGGGACAGCAGATTCCAGGATCTATGGGGCTGGAATCTATGAGGCAGAGATATTTGAGACTGGCATCTATGGGGCCCGAATGCCTGGGTCCCTTGGAACAGCAGGTTTGGCATCTATGGGGCCCAAACGCCTGGGTCCCTTGGGAGAGCAGAATCCAGGATCTATGGGGCCAGGATCTATGGGGCTGGAATCTAGGAGGCAGAGATATTTGGGACTGGCATCTATGGGGCCCGAACGCCTGGGTCCCTTGGGACAGCAGGTTTTGCATCTATGCGGCCCGAGCGCCTGGGTCCCTTGGAACAGCAGGTTTCACGTCTATGGGGCTCGAATGCCTGGGTCCCTTGAAACAGCAGTTTTAACATCCATGGGGCCCGAACGCCTGGGTCCCTTGGGAGAGCACGTTTGGAAAAAATGGGACTGAGATCTATGGGGCCTGAACGCCTGGGTCCCTTGGGAAAGCAGATTCCAGGACCTATAGGGACAGGGTCTATGGGGCTGGAATCTAGGAGGCAGAGATATTTGGGACTGGCATCTATGGGGCCCGAATGCCTGGGTCCCTTGGAACAGCAGGTTTGGCATCTATGGGGCCCGAATGCCTGGGTCCCTTGGGACAGCAGGTTTGGCATCTATGGGGCCCGAACGCCTGGGTCCCTTGGAACAGCAGGTTTGGCATCTATGCGGCCCGAATGCCTGGGTCCCTTCGGACAGCAGGTTTGGCATCTATGGGGCTCGCATGCCTGGGTCCCTTGGGTCGAGCAGGTTTGGCATCTATGGGGCCCGAACGCCTGGGTCCCTTGGGATAGCAGGTTTGGCATCTATGGGGCCCGCATGCCTGGGTCCCTTGGGACAGCAGGTTTGGCGTCTATAGGGCCCGAACGCCTGGGTCCCTTGGGAGAGCAAGTTTGGAAAAAATGGGACTGGGATCTATGGGGCCCGAACGCCTGGGTCCCTTGGAACAGCAGATTCCAGGATCTATGGGGCCAGGATCTATGGGGCTGCAATCTATGAGGCAGAGATATTTGGGACTGGCATCTATGGGGCCCGAACGCCTGGGTCCCTTGGAACAGCAGGTTTGGCATCTATGGGGCCCGAACGCCTGGGTCCCTTGGGAGAGCAGAATCCAGGATCTATGGGGCCAGGATCTATGGGGCTGGAATCTAGGAGGCAGAGATATTTGGGACTGGCATCTGTGGGGCCTGAACGCCTGGGTCCCTTGGAACAGCAGATTCCAGGATCTATGGGGCCCAAACGCCTGGGTCCCTTGGAACTGCAGTTTTGGCATCTATGGGGCCCAAATGCCTGGGTCCCTTGGGACAGCAGGTTTGGCATCTATGGGTCCCTTGGAACGCCTGGGTCCCTTGGAACAGCAGGTTTCGCATCTATGGGACCCGAACACCTGGGTCCCTTGGAACAGCAGGCATGGCATCTGTGGGGCCAGAATGCCTGGGTCCCTTGAGACAGCAAATTTGGCATCTATGGGGCCCGAATGCCTGGGTCCTTTGGGAGAACAAGTTTGGAAAAAATGGGACTGGGATCTATGGTGCCCTAACACCTGGATCCCTTGGAACAGCAGGTTTGGCATCTATGGGGCCCGAATGCCTGGGTCCCTTGGAATAGCAGCTTTGACATCTATGGGGCCCGAACGCCTGGGTCCCTTGGAACAGCAGGTTTGGAAAAAATGGGACTGGGATCTATGGGGTGGGTGCTGAGAAGGTCCCGTCCGTGTGCTTCCTTTGGGCTCCACTGCCCTTTGTTGTATTGTTAACATCTGTTTATTTCAGTCGCTATAGGGTCAGGTGTATTCAAACGTATAGAATGTGCTGGTGATGGATTCCTGTGGGGGTCGCATGGCTGCACAACAGTCTATAATGTTGTGTCCATACCATAGCATGGCCCTTGTACCAGACACCTACCGCTATACAGCAAATCTGCTGCAAAGGAAACAGTGAACGGGGATAAGGTTTTTTTGCCTTTCTGGTTAAATTATAAATTACATATAAATTAAAAATATAGAGTTTCCTTTGCGTAAAGTTGTGAAAAGCGACGGAACAAGGAGCTTCCGGCTATGAGATCGATAGCCCAAATGACAGCTCATGTAGCCAACGGACCTGAAGTGCCCTGATTCACCTCTTAATGTTGTTATAATAGTTCGATTGTATGGAAAAACAGAAGGAAAAGTGTATTTTACCTTCCAAAGCTTTTAGCGAGTTGGTTGTTGGTGTTTTGGTTTTACTCTGGTCTAAATGGCCTCTCTCCTTCCCTCATTTCCCACCCCGCTGGTAAAACTCGGGATTAACCCCGTGATCTGGGCTGTTGGGCCATCGCGTTTCCACACCGGCTTCCCTTACACTGTCCGGTTGTTCCTCAAACACCCGGCGGTATGTTGGGATCACAGGCGGATGTTCCAACACCAGAACCACTTTAGATACTATAGATACTTAGAGCTTTGCATCCTGTGTCTTCAGGGCAGGATTTGTGCCCATGACACCATTGCAGAGGAAAGAGGCGTCACCAGGAACGATGGTACCTGCGCTGTAGGAATAAACTGGTGGTAAGCGCAGTACAACCTATTGGTTCGTCTGTATTATGGGTTATTTGTCACCATGAGTCACGTTAGGGCTGTACAAGTGTCCTTTGAAGTGATGGTGACACCGGAGCCGCCTGCCCTGTGCTCAGAACCACATTGTATTGTGGGCAAAGCGTTGAAGAGCAGCCACTGGGTCCCCAATGAGGCCAACGCTCATCGAGACCGTCCCCTGTGCATTGTGCACCGAGCACTCTGATTTTATACATATAACTGCTAAGCAAACATCTTCATTTATCAAGGAAAACCAATTGTCGTAGTTGTTATAAATTGCAAAGAAATTACCTTAAAGTAATTCTTTCTGCAGTTCTTTATGGGGTGTGCGATGCATTAATTTACATGGCGTTCAGTTGTCGTTAATTAAAGAGACGCTCGTCTGACCTTTGGGGTCCATTAAGGAGTTTGTGGTTGAAATCGATAGACCAAGTACAATGGCCAAAGGACGTGTTGGTTCTTCATGAACACAACCGTGTGTGCGGGAGACCCGTGTTGAATCATCCCATAGGGTTCATTCCTCGAGAAATCTATATGTCCAAGTCTTTTAGAAAATATATGGGCATGGAATCCATGGCCTTTTATTGAGCGCACAGAGAATATTCTAAATATTCAAATATTCTAAATATCCAAATATTCCAAATATCCAAATATTCTAAATATTCAAATATTCTAAGTATTCTAAATATTCTAAGTATTCTAAATATTCTAAATACCCAAAGGTGAGGAAGGGAAAGGAGTCCCTGTGAGGCCTCCTCTGCATTGACCGAACACAGCCGTGCTCTGCTAATTAATTACAGGTTAGGAACACCATAGCACTAATGAACACCCCGGAAATAAGAATTAGCACATGGCCGGTGTTGATTTCAAGGCAAAAAGATGCGCGTTGTTCCTGTGGGGAAATAACAACATCCAGCGCGGGCTCGGGACACACAACACCGGAATGAGAAATCAAATTGGTTTGCGCTCGAAATGAATAAAACAATGGAGCTTCGTTATCGATTGTGTTTGGGCGGCTGTAGAAAAGGGTGATAATCCAGAGCAGCACCTGAATTGGATACGGATTCGTGACTCGTCGTGGTGATTGCGAACTTTAAACGTGAAGTGTTAATTATCAAAGGTATATGCAAAGGTTTGTGGCTCAGTGTTGCCCTGTCCAAAGGAGGCAGCTCAGAAATCCCCCAAAGTTCAATTTACACAGCGCTTTTCCTGCATACAGCAAATCTGGAGCATTTTGGGTGTCCAAGGTTGGGTGCCCAAGGTTGGGTGTCCAAGGTTGGGTGTCCAAGGTTGGGGGTGTCCAAGGTTGGGTGCCCAAGGTTGGGTGTCCAAGGTTGGGGGTGCCCAAGGTTGGGTGTCCAAGGTTGGGGGTGTCCAAGATTGGGTGCCCAAGGTTCGGTGTCCAAGGTTGGGTGTCCGAGGTTCGGTGCTCAAGGTTGGGGGTGACCAAGGTTGGGTGTCCAAGGTTGGGTGCTCAAGGTTGGATGCCCAAGGTTGGCTGTCCAAGGTTCGGAGTATCCAAGGTTGGGGGTGCCCAAGGTTGGGTACCCAAGGTTGGGAGTGTCCAAGGTTGGGTGCCCAAGGTTGGGGGTGTCCAAGGTTGGGTGCCCAAGTTTGGGTGTGCAAGGTTGGGTGCCCAAGTTTGGGTGCCCAAGGTTGGGGGTGTCCAAGGTTGGATGCCCAAGGTTGGGGGTGTCCAAGGTTGGGTGTCCAAGGTTGGGGGTGTCCAAGGTTGGGTGCGCAAGGTTGGTTGTCCAAGGTTGGGGGTGTCCAAGGTTGGGTGCTCAAGGTTGGGGGTGCTCAAGGTTGGGTGCCCAAGGTTGGGGGTGCTCAAGGTTGGGTGCCCAAGATTGGGTGTCCAAGGTTGGGTGTCCAAGGTTGGGGGTGTCCAAGGTTGGGTGCCCAAGGTTGGGTGTCCAAGGTTGGGTGTCCAAGGTTGGGGGTGCCCAAGGTTGGGTGTCCAAGGTTCGGTGTCCAAGGTTGGGTGTCCAAGGTTGGGTGCCCAAGGTTCGGTGTCCAAGGTTGGGTGTCCGAGGTTCGGTGCTCAAGGTTGGGGGTGACCAAGGTTGGGTGTCCAAGGGTGGGTGCTCAAGGTTGGATGCCCAAGGTTGGCTGTCCAAGGTTGGGAGTATCCAAGGTTGGGGGTGTCCAAGGTTGGGGGTGTCCAAGGTTGGGTACCCAAGGTTGGGAGTGTCCAAGGTTGGGTGTCCAAGGTTGGGGGTGTCCAAGGTTGGGTGCCCAAGTTTGGGTGTCCAAGGTTGGGTGCCCAAGTTTGGGTGCCCAAGTTTGGGTGCCCAAGGTTGAGGGTGTCCAAGGTTGGATGCCCAAGGTTGGGGGTGTCCAAGGTTGGGTGTCCAAGGTTGGGGGTGTCCAAGGTTGGGTGCGCAAGGTTGGTTGTCCAAGGTTGGGGGTGTCCAAGGTTGGGTGCTCAAGGTTGGGGGTGCTCAAGGTTGGGTGCCCAAGGTTGGGTGTCCAAGGTTAGGTGCTCAAGGTTGGATGCCCAAGGTTGGGTGTCCAAGGTTGGGGGTGCCCAAGGTTGGGGGTGTCCAAGGTTGGGGGTGCCCAAGGTTGGGGGTGTCCAAGGTTGAGTGCCCAAGGTTGGGTGTCCACGGTTGGGTGTCCAAGGTTGAGTGCTCAAGGTTAGATGCCCAAGGTTGGGTGTCCAAGGTTGGGTGTCCAAGGGTGGGTGCCCAAGGTTATTTCGGGGTGATCCACGTTCTCGCTGTGTCTCTCACCCTCTCGGGTCATGGGAAGGATGGAGGAGGCTCCTGGGGCTGCTCCGTGTGCTCCCGTTGGTTCGGAAGGTGATGACAACACCTGTCCCAACAGCTCTGACACCGCATCCCTCTTCTGATTGTAGGCCGGACAACAGCGCTGGTGGGAGCAGGAAATTACGGTGAACGGCCACATCCAAAAAGGAGAGTTAATTACCTACAACCTCACCGAGCTGATCAAGCCGGAGGCCTACGAAGTGCGCCTGACACCCATCACCCGCTTCGGGGAGGGGGACTCAACTATTCGGGTCATCAAGTACAGCGGTAAGAGGGTGTCCGGGTACACGGGGACGCGTCGGGGTGCATTTGGTGTTGTTCTGTCACCAAGTCCCGCAAAACACACTGTGAAGGATGGGGGGATTGTGAGACAGAGGGGTCTGCGGGTAGGAACAAAAACCTCCACCCCAGAAATGTCTCCGAACAGCCAAAATGCAAAATCCTGTTGAAGTTGCTGTGAAATAAGGGGCAAAAATAGAACAAATTAATGTTAGCTTCATGAAATACATCTGTCAAGGTTTAAGGCAAGGCGGCAATAAACCACGGCAGACTCTCCCTGGTATCCCCTCACCTCCCACTGCCCCTTCCTTTAGATCGGAAAGATGATTGGGAAGATAAGGGGAGAGGAAGAGAGACTGAGACTGCCAGTTGGAGAGTTTTAAAGGGTTTTACTAATGCTGCTAATAAATAGAGAATTTATATACAAACTATACAAACCCAATCTGGAGTGCTCGATGTGGAGTTGGCGTCACTCCAACAGCAGAGCTGGGCGTGCGGAGCTGGCGGCTCCAGCAGCTGTAGGCCAGGCGCCCCGAACTCCTGGGTCCCTCCCGAACTCCTGGGTCCCTCCCGAACTCCTGGGTCCCCCCGAACTCCTGGGTCCCTCCCGAACTCCTGGGTCCCTCCTGAACTCTCAACCCAGAACCTGGGTGCAGGATGCAGGGCCTGAGGCCTGTGGATCACAGACAGACAGACAGACAGGGTCCTCTCTAGATGCCGGCCATGGGCGAAGAGAGTGACCCTCATGATCACCCTCTTATATAGGGGGTATGACAATTATGGGATGGAATACTTCCGTCTCCCAGCATTACCAACAATTAATTCCTAGAGCTCCGAAAAATCCCTCAAAATACCTTTCTTAGAGTAATTATTTAAGGAATAACTGAATCACAGTAACGAATGGGCAAGAGGCACCTTAGCGGGAGGGAAGGTCTACCCATGGTACCATTGTGTGGTTTGCGATGGGAAACAGCCGAGCAGAACAAATCTGAAAGGAATTAAATGCCATGTGCAATTCTTCATAATTAGCGATTAGCTCCGCCCTACTCGCTCTCGTCATAAATTATCATCACTACGTTAATAGCAAGGGAAAACGTTACATTAAGCAGTTGCAAACATCAGTTCTAACATGGCACTGAGTTCACGTTGTGCTGATGATGGTGGTGAATGGATCCCGGGTTTGCCTGTTGTAGGAGAGCGTTTGCCACGTCCACACTTCCCAAAGCTCGTCAAGACAAAAGGGCTCGTTTACTCAATCCGTTAATGCACAAATGAGGAGGTGGCCATTCTTCTTCCATCCCTATTGGATTTCACTCCTTGTTGAGCCTCTTCGCCCAAGCAAACTCCTATTTTGTGACACACTTGTAGGAGTCCGGTCTCCTTGGGTTGCCCATGTGCACGAGGGGAAGACCAGGGGTGTTCCCAAAGGTGATCGGGAGCAGAAGTCGCATCCGTATGTTTCATCCATACGTTGGGGATTCGTGTGCAGCAATCTCCAGCTCACACCAGGCAGCGCCATAGACCGCAGAACTTCCCCAATGACTTAAATATTGACCAGTGCTCCTATAGAGAGAAAATAACCACCATTCCTGTCAGTCACTCGGTCTCATTTCTGGTGGTGGTGGCACTCTGGCCAGTCTTGGGAGGGTGCTTGAGTTGCTGTGTGTAGTTTGAAGTTTTAGTGGAACATCCTGAGATCTACATTCGTACCCCCTGGCCGGCAGGAAGGACCTTCCCACACAGCACCAAAGGCCTATTTTGTCTACTGCATTTATTCTGTTCCTTCTGGGGGTCCTGGGGACAGCAGGGTGACCATGAGCCAGCACTGGGCCCTTGTGGCCAGGAAGCCAATGGTACCTGGGGTGGGTTAGAAGGGGGTGGTCAGTAGGTCAGAGAGGTTCTCCTGCCCCTCTGCTCTGCCCTGGGGAGACCACACCTGGAATCTTGTGTCCAGTTGTGGCCCCTCAGCTCCAGCAGGACAGGGAACTGCTGCAGAGAGTCCAGCGCAGCCACCAAGATGCTGAAGGGAGTGGAGCATCTCCCGTATGAGGAAAGGCTGAGGGAGCTGGGGCTCTGGAGCTGGACAAGAGGACACTGAGGGGGGACTCATTCATGGGGATCAATATGGAAAGGGGCAGTGTCAGGAGGATGGAGCCAGGCTCTGCTGGTGACAACCAGGGACAGGACAAGGGGCAATGGGTGCAAACTGGAACACAGGAGGCTCCACTGAAAGAGGAGAAGCAACTTGTTGGGGTGAGGGTGGCAGAGCCTGGCCCAGGCTGCCCAGGGGGTTGTGGAGTCTCCTTCTGTGCAGACATTCCAACCCGCCTGGACACCTTCCTGTGTAACCTCATCTGGGTGTTCCTGCTCCATGGGGGGATTGCACTGGATGAGCTTTCCAGGGCCCTGCCAACCCCTGACATCCTGGGGTTCTGTGATTCTGTGAATGTGCCATTGGCGCAGCCGTGAGCAACATCCCCATCTCAAACGTGCCCACGAGGTGCCAAATCCAGCGCCCAGGTGGGAGAAAGCGGCCGCTTGAGCCCCAGATGCTCTGCAGCTTAGTGCTGTTACCAATTTGCAGCCTCAGGATTCACGAGCCAGATGCTGATCCATAAGATAAACCTAAAGCTACGTCCCTTTGAGGAGGGATCCCGGAGCGGCTGACGCTCCCTGTGCTTACAACCGGCAGTTCTACCGCAGCGTCCACCCAACGACTGTATCCAACTATCCAACGACTGTAGTGTCAGCAAACAATCGCCAGGCAAATTATAAGGGTGTTGTAGCTTCAACTATAAAATCATGATATCATGTACATTATTATAATGCAAAGCCGATACTGTAATCTGAACCACTGGTGTCTTAGCGCAGCAGTTAATGGGCTGGCGGGAAGCGCAGCAGCGGGGCCGTGTCAATGTAAGAAATAATTATAGACATTACCCAGCAAATAAAAGGCATCATAGGAATCTTACAAGGAGAACTAAGATAATTGTTTTACGTTTTTCTCCCATTACATTTATTTGAATTGCGGGGAGAAAACACTTGACTTTCTATATATTTGCGGTGTTTTGTGTGTCTCTGGGCGTTGGGTTTGAGCAGCACAGCGGCCCCAGCGGTCTCAGCCCTTCTCCTCATCACATTTTGCTTTTTGGAGAGAGATTTTGGTTGCGGCGATTAGGAACAACGCACCCCAGGACGCAGGCAGATCCACGCAGAGGCACAGATCTTGTTCAGGAAGGAGCGCAGAGCCAAGCCTAGCAGAGAGCTGACCTAGGCCTAGGCTGCCTTCTTTATTCACCATTGACAATTTATAGGATTTACAGGTATGGGCATGGACTAATATTTTACAAAAGGTGTTTTTCCACTAAAAACACACTAAACTCATGTGATGTTTGTCTCACTTGTTTTTCCACTCATTCACAGACCAGGCCAAGCACATTCACACATCCCGTGCACTAGGGGGCGGTTTTCCGGCCCGAGATCCCATTCTCACCAGTCTGGGCTGTAACTCTTCACAATTATGAGAAACGTACTTCAACACAATCTGTCCAAGACCCTTTATATTTTGCTATGATCTAATTACGTTAGTATTATTTCTTTGCCCGTCCAGGCGGTCATGTTAGTGCTGATCTTCCTTTATCATCCAGATGGCTGGAACTGCACATCTTGCTTTCCCACATCTTCCTTTCCAACAATCGCACCTTGTCCTACAGCCGCGGGCTCCATTGCTTACAAGAGCAGGCTTGCTATATTCTTATTTAGGGTTTTTTTTCCCATTTTATGGTGTTAGCTAAGCCCAGCCTAACTGCTTTAATCTGTTCTTCTTCTGTCAATCAGTCAGTGAAGGTCGTTTGGCGAGGCGCCTTTTTTGGGGACAATCCGAAGAGTTTGAGTCAAGGTTACACGCTGGTGGTGGTTTCCATATAACCTCGTGAGTTTAGCTACAAATAAACCATAGTGAGCCAATATTGCTGAGGTTTTCCTCTGTGAAATCCATCCATCTTTGAGACTTTGCTGCTAATTAAGCACTGAGGCCGTTAATGGTGAGCCTGTTTCTTTCTCACTCATCAACAACAGTGCTTGGAAATCGAACTGTGTTTCAGCTCTTCAGCGCTCTTATTAGCGGCCAATGGTGCCCCAATTGATGGCCCTGAAACCTCGTTAGCGCTAACGAGGGGGCAGCTCACAAGCCGCAGCCCCGGCCTGGTGTGCACAGGGGCAAGAAACACGTTGGCCGCTGCGGTTGGCCAATGTTATTCTAAAATCATGGAGGGAATGGGGACATGAGGAGCTAAGCCCAGCCTAACTGCTTTAATCTGTTCTTCTTCTGTCACTCCGTCAGTGAAGGTCATTTGGCGAGGCGCCTTTTTTGGGGACAATCCGAAGAGTTTGAGTCAAGGTTACACGCTGGTGGTGGTTTCCATATAACCTCGTGAGTTTAGCTACAAATAAACCCTCGGTAAATGCGTTTCGCAGCAATTTCAGCTGATTCTGAGTTTGGTCACTCGGGGATTTCACAAAGTGGATGTTTCTTGGAGAACCAGCGGTCATTGGGAGGTGAAAGCCATGAGGTTACCCAGCACAGTGTGATGATGAAGTGACTGACGAAGATGGCGCCGGGGCAGATCACTGATCATTTGTTTGAGTGACGGGAAGATGAAACGGCCGAGTTGCTGATTTGAGGCTGTTGGGAACTCTTGGGGTTGAACCCCAAATGCAGCAGAATCCAGGGGGTCACACACTGGAGTTCACTCTATAAATACAAATATGGCACGGGAAGGGCAGCAAGAAACACACAGCAACACCCGTGCTCACGACATTGCAGATATACCCACTATTTCCATATAACAATTCATTGCAAGCGTTCTGCTAGTCGCAAGTTTTGTTAAAACCAGGTTTATCTTGTAGTGAGTGTGCCTGTCAGCTAAAGCTTCAGATCAGCTGCATTTTCCTGAAAGCCAGATCCATGTTTGGTAGACACAGCAATGGGATGCGAGGTCACTGATAAGGATGGATGGACATCTCGGGAGAGGGGCAACGAGAAACAGGTGACCAAAAACTGACCCACCCAGTATAACATCCCATTCACCTGGTACTTCATAGAAAAGGGGGAGATCACCAGGATCTCGTCCCTTTTCCTTATGGCGACATTAGCAGAGGACCTTGCGAGTCGTCCCTGCGAACCGAGGCCAGTGCCAGACTGAATCCAGCTCCGGTTGGCTGCAGAGTCCAGTCCAGGACTTGGGCTGCCGGCTCTGCAGTTGCCGGCACTTTCCAGATCGGTTTGGTAGAGTTTGGATAATTTTCTCTATTTTATCAGCAGCATTAGTAAAACACGTTTAATTTTTAGCTCTCTTCTCTCTGTCCTTCTTTCCCTCCAATCGCCTGTGCTGAGTGGGAAGGGGGAGAGGGGTTAACAATACACCTGCCAGGGTTTTATTGTCACCCCGCAATCTAAACCCTCAACAGCGTGCAATTCCAACACGTCCTTATCATCCTTCTGTTCCTCACACAAACCTCTTAGAGCAGAAGTTCCCAATCCATCCATCCTCACGTTTACCTGCAAGCGGGTGTCACAGAACCGCACACTGATTTCTAAGCCCATTTTTAGCGTCACCCAGGTTGCTCTGGACCCAACCCCGGGTGGCCAGTCCCATGGTTCAGATATCTATAGGCACTAGTGAAGTTTGGCTTCCATTCTGCTCCAGCCTGTTAAGATATTATGTAGGTGAAGTTCAATAGTAAATAATTACAGACGTAGAGGTTTTTGTCATTGGGGCTGTGAAACAGAAGTGCCCATTTTATCAGCTCCCCCCAATAATCCCCATCCATCCTGATGTGCCATGCGGGACATCACACAGACCCAGAGACAGACAGACAAGAGGAAACTGAGGGTAATCTGAATACTGATGGATCGGAGTTTCTCTGTGTGCTGATTTTCTCTCTGCTCTGTCTCGCAGCTCCGGTGAACCCGCATCTCCGTGAGTATTCCTTTATCTCTTTAGCTCTCACGTGTGTGAAGAACTGACCATGCACCCGCTGTCCCCCACGGTTCCAAGCAGATGACAAGTGTTTTCAGTGCAGTCGCAGCCGGCGCGTTGCGGAGTCACCGCGGTTTCGTGTGCGGTGACGGCGTCATTCACACACACAGCATCAATCACAGGATGGACTGGGCTGGAAAAGACCCCAGAGACCATCCGGTCCAACCCTTGGTCCAAGTCTGGTCCGTTCCTTGTGTTCTGTGGAGCCGCTGAAGCAAGAGATGGAGGAAGGAGAGATTACGCTTGCGGCTCATCTTTCTTCCCCTCTGCCCAATCGAAAGGAAAACACTGATTTTCTGAAATAATGTCCATTTGTGGATGTTATTTATTATTTATTATTTATTATTTATTACTTATTATTTATTATTAATTTATAATTTATAATTTGTCTATTTAATATTTATTTAATTATTACTTATTATTATTATATTATTATTGCTTATTATTTATTATTATTATTTTTATTATTATTATTATTATTATTATTATTATTATTATTATTATTATTATTATTATTATTATTATTTGTTATTTATTTCTTATTTATTCTATTTGAAACAAGCTCCAGCCCAGGTCCCTGTTAGGCTGTACATACACGAGCTGAGCTCTGCGTCCCTCTGTCCTCACTGTTTTACACCGAAGCTCCGGTTGGCTTAAGGGGATTTACAGTTCATCGAAAGCCCAAACCTGCAAACATTTATACACCTTCTCAATTGAACGCGGGCGAGCAGTCCCATGATGCCTGGCGTTCGAGTTCCTCATCACAATGACCACAAATGGCCCCCATAAAGCAGGGGGCAGCGCGTCAGATGGCTGCGTTCCCCCTGGAGAAAGGGGATTTGCTTGTTTTCTCAGATAAATCAATTGACTTTGCTGGAAGAGTAAACTCGTCAGGAACTGCTCGTGTGCATGAAATTAAGCTCTTGCACATTTTGCTGCATGGGGCCTTATTCTGTTTGGAGATGAAGGTTGAACGTTGAGGTTTTGGTTGCTAAATGTTTGGTGCCCATCAGGCAGGATCCCGGGGCTGTGTGTCCCACCACCCTGTGTCACCAGCCCAGGAATCCCCCCTGGGCTTCTCGGTGTCTTTATTCTTTAGACCTAAGTTTTACCACTCGACCTCAAGCACATTACAGAGATCTTAGGGGAAGCCTAAGAGATGCCTTCAGGATGTGATACAGTCACCAGATAGACCAGACCTAAACCTTCCTCCCAGGTATTGGTCTAGCTGGTCATTATAACCCAGGGGTGGAGACTCACCTCTTCCCTGAGCAATCCACTCGTGTGCTTCACTGTCCTGATTTATAGACGTTTTCTTCATATCCAACCCAAAGCTCCTTTGTCCTCGCTCAGCCATTACGTGCTTTCCTACCCCTGTTGAGAACCAAGAGTAGTTTTGAATAAGTCACTAGGAGATCGTGTGTTCATCCTAAAAAAGCTGCCATCCTCTTTTCCCTGATGCTGTTATCCCTCACACAAAATAACCCAATTTGCACTTATTTTTTCCCCGATAGTTTGTGCTTTATGGATACGTTGTTCTCCTCAGCTTTTTAGAAATGTAGCTGGATGAGGAGATGCAGCGTCCCTTTTATACACCTGGGAATGCGAGGAGGAGCTGTGCACTCAGATCTGGATGTAATTTGAACCAACAGCAACACATTGATGGCCATGATGGTTTTTTGTGGGGATTACTCCAAAACAAAGCGCACACTCAAGGCTAGAATGGTGTAAACTCAATGTACATCTGTTTTTCAGTGCTTTCAATAAGCGTCACCCCACAATGCGTTCGTTATCGTTGATGAGTCCATTGACGAGCCTCGGGCGCTAAACCTCTGCTCGTTGGGTTGGCAGGAGAGTTCCACTGTGGCTTTGAGGACGGCAACATCTGCCTCTTCACGCAGGACGACACAGACAACTTCGACTGGACCAAGCAGAGCACCGCCACCAGGGACACCAAATACACCCCCAACACCGGGCCCAACGCCGACCGCACCGGCTCCAAGGAGGGTGAGTGCTGCTGCTGGCCTCGGGACGGCCCTTGGGGTGCGGGACACGTCCGGGACGTCCCTTGGTGTTCATCACCCGGCTCTATCGTCTTTCCCAGTCATACCAAGGACTTCAAGGACTTCTAACATGAGGGGATTGAGACCATCATCAGCAAATTCGCTGCTGACACCAAGTTGGGAGGGAGTGTGGAGCTGCTGGAAGGCAGGAGGCTCTGCAGAGGATCTGGAGACACTGGAAAAATGGGCTGATTACAATGGGATGAAGTTCAACAAGGCCAAGTGGCGGGTGCTGCACTTTGGCCACAACAACCCCCTGCAGCTCCAGGCTGGGCACAGAGTGGCTGCAGAGCAGCCAGGCAGAAAGGGACCTGGGGGACTAATGGACAGGAAGCTCAACATGAGCCAACAGTGCCCAGGTGGCCAAGAAGGCCAATGGTGTCCTGTCCTGTATCCAAACCAGCGTGGTCAGCAGGACAAGGGCAGTGATCCTTCCCCTGTGCTCTGCATTGGGGAGGCCACCCCTGGAGTGTTGTGTTCAGTTCTGGGCCCCTCAGCTCAGGAAAGAGATTGAAGTGCTGGAGGGTCCAGAGAAGAGCAACAAGACTGGGGAAGGGACTGGAACACAAGCCCTATGGGGAGAGGCTGAGGGAGCTGGGCTTGTTTAGTCTGGAGAAGAGGAGGCTCAGAGCTGAGCTCAGCACTCTCTAGAACTACCTGAAGGGCAGTTCTAGCCAGGGGGGGATTGGGCTCTTCTCCCAGGCATCAGCAATAGGACAAGGGGCCATGGGCTTCAACTCTGCCAGGGGAAACTGAGGCTGGAGATGAGAAAGCAATTCTGTGCAGAGAGTGGTCAGGCATTGGAATGGCTGCCCAGGGAGGTGCTGGACTCACCGGCCCTGGAGGGTTTGAAACTGAGACTGGACATGGCACTTAGTGCCATGATCTGGTCCATGGGCTGGAGTTGGACCAAGGGTTGGACTGGATGATCTCTGAGGGCTTTTCCAACCCGGTCCATTCTGGGATTCTGTAATTGCCGGTGTGAGGTGTGCGGCTGGTCCCAAATCACAACCCACCCACTGGCCCGTTGACCAGCTCAGATTGTTCCTGTTGTGCATTCTCAAAGAGTTACAGTCCAGTGGGGAAATGCTCTGGCACAATATTCCTCCAGTTTATGTCATTTAGATCCTAACTTGGGCTCAGACTGTCACAATGAGATTTTTTTTGCTCCGTTTTTAGGGAGTTGATAAAATTTGTGATTTTCAGTGTGCTCCCCCGGTGAACAGAAACGTCCTGTCCGGACTGCAGTGGATATTTGCATTGGAAAAGTCAGACGTATTGCACTGAACCCATCGAGTGCTGCAGTAACTCAGGGTATTTTACTCCATATCCCTGCTTGCGCTACCGAAGGGGACAAAAATCACACCGCATTGTATGTGCTTGGTTGGATTGAATAAATAGTCTCTGTTGTTGGCGCGGCCCAGGGTCAGAATACATGAATATCATCTTCTTTTGTGAAAGGAGCTTTCGAACGTTGTGATTGATGCAGGGGGTTAAAAATGTTCCTTCCAAAGTTGCCATCAAGGTATTTTCTTTCTATTTCACGAGTCCTAGCTGCTTATAGGAACAAATTGCAACCTTGACTCGGAATTCTGAGCCCCATTGTAAAGGTTCTTTTCTTCTCATGTGCAATGTTACATCGATTTGAAGTTGTTTCTGAGCCTTGATTTTACTCTTGGTAGCAAACGTCTTTGAAGCAATTGTAGAAAACACGTGGGCTTAATGCAGAAGAAGTGTCTGTGAATCCACGGGGATGCCAGATGGATGTGAAAAATGAATCGAGATGCTTGATGTCCTGGTGTATTTGTGTGTCTGTTGGGTTTTGGAGACCACAACCTAACGGTTTCTGTTTGGGGTTCCCCCAGGTTTCTACATGTACATCGAGACGTCACGGCCCAGGCTGGAAGGAGAAAAGGCCAGACTTGTTAGTCCCGTCTTCAGCGTCGCGCCAAAAAACCCCTACGGAGCCACCAACACGGCGTATTGCTTCAGCTTCTACTACCACATGTATGGACAGCACATAGGTGAGAGGAAGCCGGCGACCCGGCCTTTGCGCCTGGGGGGAAACAGCGGGAGAAACGCTGTTGCGCTGTATTGAAAGCAAACAGGCTATGGGTTCATCCAGCTCCTCTGCCTGTTCTTGGGGTGCTCAGGGTCTCTGGGGAATGGGCTGGAATGTTCCGTGGCGATAGGAGAGGCACTGGGAGCAGAGCACAGATCTGCCTGGAGCATTTAGGCACGGCTCTGGTGAGATAAGAGAAGCGGGGACTTTCACCCCATGCCACAGCCGACAGATCCAGAAGGACGAAGTGGGTTGTTTCACCTGCAATAGATGGTACGTATTGACAGCCAGGTTGCGATTCCGGAGCGGTCACAGCACTGAGGGGTCCGCCCGCCCGGAAAGTGCTGGGGCTTCATCCCACCATCAGAAGAACAGCGTAGATGAGCACACAAGCACAAGAGAAGTCCCCATTACTTGATTTGCAGCAAACAATAAGCCATTGTTGGGGAACAAGAAAATGAAGAGTCGCTGCCCTTGTTGTGTCTCTACATTGAGGCGGAAAGAGGTTGTAGTTCTATAGCTGTCGCCGTCTTAAAACAATCTGTATTTCTGATTTTCCCCTCTTCACCCCAAAAAAAGGGCATTTCTAATGAACATTCCATCACAGAAACGGATGCGGAAGGCGAACGTGCCGTTGTAGCACACGGTGTTGCTATTGGTGTTGTCGCGGTGACGGGCACTCAAACCCCCGCACTCCTGGCAGGTTGTGTCGGAGAGTAAACTCTGTTCCTCCATTGTCACTCCATTGTCACTCCTGCTCATGGCTTCGTCTCCTACTTGAGAGTCGCTCCATCACCCATCAGCTCCATCACCCATCTGTGTGGGGTTGGAGTAGTTTGGGTCTGGGGGTGAACTCTCGCTGGACACAGCTCAGTGTGAACCCCACGGCCAACACGTCTCCAGAGCAGCAGCATCGCAAAGCTCCTCCGGCAGCGCTGCAAGGACATGCGTCTGTCCCAGGGGCCCTTAGGGAAGGTTTTGGTGACGTTTTGGGTAGTTTATGTGCTTATCTAGCAGAGGTTATGTGCTTATCTAGCACAGTTTATTTGCTTATCTAGCACAGGTTATGTGTTTATCTAGCACAGTTTATTTGCTTATCTAGCACAGGTTATGTGCTTATCTAGCACAGTTTATTTGCTTATCTAGCACAGGTTATGTGCTTATCTAGCACAGTTTATTTGCTTATCTAGCACAGGTTATGTGCTTATCTAGCACAGTTAATGTGCTTATCTAGCAGAGGTTATGTGCTTATCTAGCAATGGTTATGTGCTTATCTAGCACAGTTTATGTGCTTATCTAGCAATGGTTATGTGCTTATCTAGCAGAGGTTATGTGCTTATCTAGCACAGTTTATGTGCTTATCTAGCAATGGTTATGTGCTTATTTAGCAGAGGTTATGTGCTTATCTAGCAATGGTTATGTGCTTATCTAGCAGAGGTTATGTGCTTATCTAGCAAAGGTTATGTGCTTATCTAGCAGAGATTATGTGCTTATCTAGCAATGGTTATGTGCTTATCTAGCAGAGGTTATGTGCTTATCTAGCAAAGGTTGTATGCTTATCTAGCAATGGTTATGTGCTTATCTAGCAGAGGTTATGTGCTTATCTAGCACAGTTTATTTGCTTATCTAGCACAGGTTATGTGCTTATCTAGCAATGGTTATGTGCTTATCTAGCACAGTTTATGTGCTTATCTAGCACAGGTTATGTGCTTATCTAGCAGAGGTTATGTGCTTATCTAGCACAGTTTATGTGCTTATCTAGCGATGGTTATGTGCTTATCTAGCACAGTTTATGTGCTTATCTAGCACAGGTTATGTGCTCATCTAGCACAGGTTATGTGCTTATCTAGCAATGGTTATGTGCTTATCTAGCAGAGGTTATGTGCTTATCTAGCGATGGTTATGTGCTTATCTAGCACAGTTTATGTGCTTATCTAGCACAGGTTATGTGCTTATCTAGCAATGGTTATGTGCTTATCTAGCAGAGGTTATGTGCTTATCTAGCAAAGGTTATGTGCTTATGTAGCACAGGTTATGTGCTTATCTAGCAGAGGTGATGTGCTTATCTAGCAATGGTTATGTGCTTATCTAGCACAGGTTATGTGCTTATCTAGCAAAGAGGGTCAGGCAGGTACATCCACACCAACCAGCTGGGCAACAACGGAGCATCTCTACTGTGGCTATTCTGTGTTTTCAGTAAGACTGGTATCATTCTGCTATTAATGCAAAGAAATTACGTGACAAAGAGAGGTTGGGTGTGATATGAAAAATCTGAAACTTCTGTAATCTCAGCAGTGATAGAATTACCTGGCTTTGATAGCGAAGTTGTTCGGTTATCCCAAAGAGCCCTGTGGCACGGGCTGTATCAGCCTGCATCCCACCTCCCAAGGACACGTTGTCCTGTCCCAACCGATGGGTGAGGGACGAGTTCACTCTGAACGTGACACGCGCTCTGATCAACAGATGAGACCAGATGTGAGACAACTCCAGGTAATTCTGCGTGGCAATGCGAAGTGAATCACGGACAATCGCCCCGGGGGTCCGATTATGGATTTACATGGTGGTACACAAATTACAGTAATCAGTGGCTCGGCAAAAGTGTGTTATAGTACCACAGAACTTATCAATACATTGACAGCAAAAGCCCTTCTAAAAGCAGTGGATTGGCAACAATTGGTAACTGTAATGCAAAACTTCACAAGACTTTAGCGGCAGAACTTACAGTGATATTACTTTATGTGTTTAAGAAAAAGGAAGAGAGACAGAGAAGAGGAAAACTAAGATATCAGAAAGGGAGAGAGACGGAGAGGGAGAGTCAGACATCACCAGCCCGCGGGTACATCGGTCCCGCGACGGCCTCTGGAGGGGCCCCGTACGATACCTGGGGTTGTTCTATAACCCAGTTCATTTACATTAAGAAAGGAGAGGGCGGTTCGTCTCCTCCCTCTGCTCGCTCTTCGTGCTCATTAGGAAGACTCTTCTGGAAATGAGTCTGGGGTCTTCATGGTATTGACCAGGAGTGAGTTGTCTTACCCATCAAGGGCAGCTGTTGGTTGTGGTTTCTTCTGGTAGTTCTTTGTCCCACAGATGGTTCATCTCCATCATCCCAGTTAAGCCACGAGGCCTTTCACAGCAACACCGTTAATTGTCCTTATCTTCTTGGCCATCAAACTTGGGGAAAGAAAAGATGAGGCATCATCTATCTCTTCCTCCCAAAGTAACAAGAACCAGACGTTTAAGGCATAATGAGGTCTTTGTTCTGCTGAGGACGGGGGAGCGCTGCAAGGTTGTCACACACGTGTGGTATGTCATGCAAACAGCCGTGATGAGGGTGTTTGCTGCTCCATCTCATGTTCGATCCTTACGCTTTTCAAGGCGCTGAGCTTCACCGTTGCTGGAAATAAGACCTTTGTGTTACCAGGAGCCGAGTGGCCGTGCAGCTGCCCCACATCTGCACGGTCTCAGCTGAGAGAACTGTAGTCTGTGGGAACCTGACTCGCTGAGTGTTCCTGACTGAGGGCAAAGCGATGATTTACATGGTCCAGAGAGACCCCCCTGCCCACGCCCCTGCAGATGGCACTTCAGGGCAAGAAGGAGCAAAAGCCCCAAACTGACGTGAATTACTGACCCTGGGAGATGAATCTGATGCATTTGCTGTCTCTGGTTTCCGCTCATGGTCTGAGACCATGAGGTGAACCGAAGGGCTGTTGAATGCAGATGATCCATTGTTACCTGCTGCAAATCACGTCCGTGCCAGAACCAGCAACTTAATGGCCAGCGCGGGGAAAGACCAGGTCTGTGGGTTGAGCTTTACCAGGGTTATGTTAACTCAGAGCACTATATTGTCCTTCAGAAATACTTCTTAGAGGGACTAAGAGCATCATATCTATCTCTGGGGTGGATTTGCCAAGCTCTGCGATCTCCATTAGTTAAATGATGCACAGGGTAAGCAAGAATTTGGGCAGGCTTCACAAGCCAGAGCTGAGCCTAAAGCAACCACGTTGCTTGTTTATCCTGGGTAAGAAGACAGCTCCTTTTGCCCATGTCAGCCTGGGAAGGCCGTGTCCCTCTCAGCAAAGGGCGGGCCGGGGTGCGCGGATGGTGATGTTAGCAATCAGGACACATAACCACGGGCGTAGTTATACGTGGTGCTTTATTTCAGCGCTGGGAAACCAGGGGTTCGCACCCAAAGCTTCGCTGGTCAGTTTAAGTTACACAGTATTTATACAGTCCATTCACATACATATTCATATATTCATTAAGATATGTAACGGTTACTCAACATTGATTGCAACATCGATTGCAACATCTTGGAACTATTTTGATCATGTGCAATGTCCTCTGGTGGTCTTTCAGGGGGTCTTCAGGATGAAGTAAGTAGTCTTCATCACTTCTGTCCTTTTCACGTACTACTTCTATAGCTCGATAACTGCTGACTTGCTCAACCTCCGGAGATACTGCATGTACTTCTCCTCACTCTATGCGTATAAAAGCTAGGTTGTTAAGATAAGAGTATACTCGAACACGATATGCTTGAACATCCTTTCAGGGACAGTTTACAAAACTGATTCATCCTTTCAGGAACATTTTGTAAAACCGGTTCTGTTACTACCACCGTTCCCCTCCTGTCCTGCAGGGAGCCTGAACGTCTACCTGCGGCTGAAGGGCCAGACGGCGATGGACAGCCCGCTGTGGTCCTCCAGCGGGAACAAGGGGCAGCACTGGAACCAAGCCCGCGTCAACATCAACCCCCCGACGTCCTTCCAGGTAACGGCTCGTGCGCGGTGTGCGGAACCCACACATCTTGCATCTAGAGTATCTCACAGATGTGGCCTTAGCACATTCACGGGCTTGTCTGTACACTGGGCTACAGCAATGCAGCCCTATAAGACACAGCACGGCTTGGATGGCTAATGGCTTACAAATTACTACTACTGCCAGGCTATTATTGATTTGATGATTTTATACATGCTAAAAATTCTGAATTGTAGAGCTGCATCAGTGCAAAGTGTTAGCTGTTGACAGATCTGCCCCGGTTTTTACTATGGGCAAACTATCTTCTTCTAGTACCTAAGCTTAAGAACAGGATTGGAATGAAAACTGAACCTGATGCTTATAAGAACACACCAAATCTAGCTGACAAAAAGTAGCATTGGGAGGAACATGTAATGAAATATTTATATGAATGTTACTTATTAGTTCAGTTTTTGCATTGTACTTCTAGGCCTATCCTGGGATACCCAGATAAAATACAGCAGCCTGGACTCTTTCATTTCAGAATTTACATGTGTCCTCCCTCCTGTGCTTATTCAGAATGGAAAAGAGGTACCTTTAGCACCAAGGCCTTCAATGTTTTGGGTGCCTCGGTTCTTGTCCGTCCTACTGGAGCAGGACACAGCTGTTCACCTTCCGCAGAAGCTCTTTCTGCCAACTGGAAGAGTACTGGTGGCTCTGGGGACTCTTCTGTAGAATTGCTTGCTTGCAACAATCCAACAAATTCAGAATTAATGCTGAACAGATTTGGCTAAAAGTATTGTCAACCTAACGCTTATGTTTTCATCTACTGCTAGTTTGCATAACATTTAGCAGCCAAATGGTGTTAACTCACTTCCATGTCCTGGCCTGACCTCACAGTTCTTCCTTTTTCCACATTTCCTCAACTTGATTCATTTCACTGCAGGACCATGACCGGTCTGGATCCCTCCTTCCCCAACCATGATCAGTCTGGATCCCTCCTTCCCCAACCATGACCGGTCTGGATCCCTCCTTCCCCAACCATGACCAGTCTGGATCCCTCCTTCCCCAACCATGACCAGTCTGGATCCCTCCTTCCCCAGCTCACACATGTGGCCACAGGACACGGGGGGATCAGAGATGGGGCTGAGGACACCAGTAATCCCTTCGTCTCTTTAGAAGTGCTTTGAAGTTCTCTAGTGAATGAATTTCTCGTGACACAGAATGAGTCCACAAAGCTAATTAAGCAGCAGAATGGCAGAACAGCATCACGTCCGGTCTGGGGAAGGAGAGCGGATGACTTGGTTTCTTTAGTACGTAGAAATCCATACGTAATAATGAGCATTATGGGAAATAGTATTACTGACCGTGCAACAATGCGCCCACCTCCATCCTGACTCCATGTTCCTTCCCAGCTGGAGCTGCTGGGCATCACACTTGGGGTATGTGTCAGAAAGTGGTTGGTAGTGCCTTGAAATCACAGGTGGACATTGAGCAGATTGGAGCCTTAAAGAGGAATAAAACCCTTACCCTGATTAAAGACATCACGATATCCTCTGATAAATATGAAACCATTCCTAGCAGGGATCAAAGCTTCTAGGAACGATGATGAGCCGCTAAATGGGGTAGGAGACAAGTGGAGTTGTCACTGTCATCAGTTCCCGCCATGGCAGGAGATCTGTGATCACACCGATGGTCACAGGACATCACTGTGGGACCTCGGGGCATCCAAACCAACCGTAGCTCCTTCCCAACCCCCTGTGATGAGTTTGGCTTCGAGTTAAGGGTGAGGGGACACCAGCCGCACTCCGCAGAGGTTTCTCCCCAGCTCTCATGGGCCAAGAAACGTCCCCCAAGAGAAGATTGTGGGGCGGACAGCCCGGGGTAGGGGGTGAGGTGGGAGGGACTGGTGGGGCCACCTTCAAGAGCCAGAAACAGTTTTGCTGCGGGCATTTTGTGGCTCGTGTGTTTTCATGTGGTCCATGGTTGGGTGGATGCTCAGTCCTCCAATGCCGTGTGGACGCTGTTCTTCTAAACGTGCCCCTCCTGCTCGCTTCAGGAGGCAGAAAACATCCCAAAGAGAAGAACACCCCAAAGAGAAAAACACCCCAAAGAGAGAGAAAAGCACCCAAAGAGAAGAACACCCTGAAGAGAAAAACACCCCAGAGAGAAAAACACCCAGAGAGAAGAACACCCTGAAGATAAAAACACCCTAAAGAGAAAAACACCCCAAAGAGAGAGAAAAACACCCAAAGAGAAGAACACCCCAAAGAGGAAAACACCCCAAAGAGAGAGAAAAACACCCAAAGAGAAGAACACCCCAAAGAGAAAAACACCCTAAAGATAAAAACACTCCAAAGAGAGAAAAACACCCAAAGAGAGAAAAACACCCAGAGAGAAGAACACCCCAAAGAGAAAAACATCCTAAAGATAAAAACACTCCAAAGAGAGAGAAAAACACCCAAAGAGAGAAAAACACCCAGAGAGAAGAACACCCCAAAGAGAAAAACACCCTAAAGATAAAAACACTCCAAAGAGAGAGAAAAACACCCAAAGAGAGAGAAAAACGCCCAGAGAGGAAAACACCCCAAAGAGATAAACACGCCAAAGAGAGACGAAAACACCCAGAGGGAAGAACACCTAAAGAGAACAACACCCCAAAGAGAGAGAAAAACACCCAGAGAGAAAAACACCTGAAGATAAGAACACCCCAAAGAGAAAAACACCCAAAGAGAAGAACACCCCAAAGCTCCTTAGAACATTTCCTGTGTTAATGCCGCTCTTGGCTCCAGGAGCGTTGTGCTTACATACACACAGCCGTGCAGTCGGCACGGCGGCGGAGCCGACCTGGGGACACCCGCTCGATGACGAGGGACACGACCAGCAGCTCTGCTATTCTCCAGCTCGTCCCAAAGCATAAAAGCTGTAGGAAGCATTCCTAACTTAGTCCAAGCCCACCGGTGTGGTTTAATGCCGCGCAAAACACCGCAGGACATTTTCCACTCGTCGCCCTCTGATCTGCTTGTTCTTTATGTTTTCGCAGCTCATATTCGAGGGGATCCGGGGCCCCGGCATCGAAGGTGATATTGCTATTGATGATGTATCAATTGTGGAAGGAGAGTGCATGAAATCAGACCAGCCGGCCAACAGTAAGTGGCTTTTGCATCTTGGTATAAATTTGAGACACCCTCTAGGATGGGTTTTCTCCTGGAGAACAATATGTTTGTCGGTTCAGTTGGAGAGGCTTAAAGTGAAATGCGAGTTAAGGGCCGATGGGCGTTGGGTGGCTGTGATTCGAGATGGGAAACAGATAGAAGAACATTAAAAATACATCCGGGGGGGTCCAAACAATATGGAATTATTGAGTTGTGATTCCCCACAGACCTTGTTTCACCCCTCCAGCCCCACGTGGGTGTTACAGCACAGACCTTAACCACACGCCAGGTGGGTTTTTATCCCAACATCTCCTGCTTCGTTCAGTTGGTGACACCGTTCTCATCGTCTCTTTGCGAGGTGACCTTGCACAGCGCGGTCCCTGCAGAGACCAGGGAGTCTGGTGGCAGCGGAGGGGAAAGGGACCTGGGGGTGCTGGGGACAGCAGGGTGACCATGAGCCAGCACTGGGCCCTTGTGGCCAAGGTGATTTTAATGACACTTGGAGCCCTGAGATGATTCTGCTGCCTCCATTTTGAGCCCTGAGGTGGTTCAGGTGCCGCCATTTTGAGGCAGCTTGGGGGTCACTCCCTTGTTCTCCTGCCCCTCTGCTCTGCCCTGGGGAGACCACACCTGGAATCTTGTGTCCAGCTGTGGCCCCTCAGTTCCAGCAGGACAGGGAACTGCTGCAGAGAGTCCAGCGCAGCCACCAAGATGCTGCAGGGAGTGGAGCATCTCCCCTGTGAGGAAAGGCTGAGGGAGCTGGGGCTCTGGAGCTGGACAAGAGGACACTGAGGGGGGACTCATTGCTGGGGATCAAGATGGAAAGGGGCAGTGTCAGGAGGATGGAGCCAGGCTCTGCTGGTGACAACCAGGGACAGGACAAGGGGCAATGGGTGCAAACTGGAACACAGGAGGTTCCACTGAAAGGTGAGAAGCAACTTGTTGGGGTGAGGGTGTCAGAGCCTGGCCCAGGCTGCCCAGGGGGTTGTGGAGTCTCCTTCTGTGCAGACATTCCAACCCGCCTGGACACCTTCCTGTGTAACCTCATCTGGGTGTTCCTGCTCCATGGGGGGATTGCACTGGATGAGCTTTCCAGGGCCCTTCAACCCCTGACACTCTTGGATTCTGTGACCCAGTCGATCGTCACCCCCTTGTCCTCCCCAGCTGCCTCCACCTGGGTGAGCAGAGCAGGTTCTGGTGGCCAAACCCTTTATCTTCTGATCCTTGTAGCAATGTTGTGTCTGGGCAGCTCTTTAATTCTACCTTTCTCCCCCCTTTCTGTAGATTTACGATCAGGTGCTGCCGGGACGTTAGCGCATCTACGACTTATCCCCGTTGTCATCCTCATGTCTGTCCTAAGTCATCAGAGGTGACCTTATCCTGGCAGAGGCTACAAAAGATTCACCAGGCACCGGCATGAAGAAAGAGTCTTTGTAAAACGGACGCTTAAAAACAAACTACCAAAGATTCCTCCACTGACTGACTCAAAAGTTAAATAAATACGTAAATAGATAATTAAAGAATAATTAAAAAGCACTGGGGACATAAAAGGTATCACGGGAGTGTAACTCACTATGAACCACGCCTGAGAACGAGACCTGGCCTAAGGAAGGACGGGACCTTCAGGTGCTTTTGTGGTCAGTAACGAACACAGCGTCGTCTGGTTGGACTCTCAGAGAAGAGCTATAGAACCCTTGTCAAAGCACAAAGTCACGGCTGGTTTTGTTTCAAATGAATAGTTTGCTTGTTACCATGGAAACCGAACGGCCTGCCAAAAAAAACAAAGGATGAGAGAGGAAATAGAAACAAAAACGGGAGAGAAACACCTCACTGCAAACAGGGTACGCGAAGAGCTGGCGTTCATCTTCCCTTCAAGGAGGGTTTTAGTCTAGAGCTCAATAACTGTAGGCCCTTTCTTTGGCTGTCACCTCCCCTAGAGAACAACCCGAACCAGAGCGGCCCAGGCCGTTCCTGTCCCGTGTCCCACGGCTGTGCTCGGTGGCTGCCTGTCTCCTGCATGCATCACGATCCAGGGCGCGCGACCTGGGCTCATCCACGTTACACCGGCTTCCCGGGGCTCGCTCGCGGCCGCCCGCACACCCCCCGTCCGGCCGGGTGAAGAAACCAAACCACCGTCTTTTGTAGAATCGCCATGGAAACCAAGTGCCTTCAATGAAACAAGCCTGATTTAAAACAAATAATAAATACGATAATGATAATAATGATGATGATTTCAACAGAGAAGCTCGCACGGCTGAAACATGGTTTGTGCAAACTATTTTCTAAACGAACTACGGCGCCCGGGGGTGCGGATGCAGGCGAGGAGACGATGGATGGATGGATGGATGGATGCGTGGATGGACCTGAGCTGCTGCGTGAGCCCGTTGGGATGAGACGCGTGTCGTTCGACCTTCCAGCCAGCCATGGCCGTTCAGCTCGTTGTCCGTCAGCAAACAGCTCCCGTTGGCCCTGGGGATGGGAGCAGCGTCGTTACGTTTTTATCTCTTTATTTTCAGGTTATCGAGTGGGTCGACCGGAGGAAAAGGGTTGTTGAGATAACGTTTTAGCGCAAAAGGCGGTAAGGAGGTTTTCTTACCGTCCTAGACCCCGCTGGCGAGGCGGGCGGCCCCGCGGGGCGCCACGGGCCCAACCGGCCCTGCGGCCGCACTCTGCAGATCCAGAGAGATTATTTTGTTATCGTAGCGAAATGAAACAAAAATAAATAAAAAGAATAAAAAAAAAAAACAAATCCACTTTTACAAGAGCAAGTTGTACCAATGGTTTTGAGCCGCCCGAACACCCGATAGCCAGCCGGTTTTCCACCGCGTTGTAAAGTCCCCTTATGGTTGGTTATGACAATTTGAAGACGTTTTTCATTAAATTATCTCAGCTTTTAACTTCATTTAAAAACAAAAAAGACTTTTGTCTAAAGGAGAGTATTATTATTATTATAATTATTATTATTATTCTATGTTCTCTCGGCACCCTAGCATTAAAAAACCCTGATATGCAAGTAATTGGAGTACAACCATTCAAACAAACGAGTATAATATTTGCAAACACGAGTACAAAAAGCACAACGAGACGCAGTAAAACAACGACAAGGCTTGATTTTTATAAATTCTGTAGAGAAATGTTTGTGCGAATTCAGTGATCCGCCTGAGGAGATGATTTTACAGCGATGTTCAATAAAGCCTCTTTGCGGGTGAGGATGGCCGCGTGGTGCGTGTGTTTGTCGCGCAGCGCCGGGGCGGCGCGGTTCCCCGTTGTAAAGCGGCGCTGCCTGCAGGTGTGGTGCTGCGTACTGGTGGTGCTGGGGCACGGAGCTTTCCGAGGGTGCTCTGTGGTTTGTAGGCGGTTTGTTGGTCTGGAATCGGGATGCTCGGAGGAGCGGGAGCTCTGAGTCTGGATGAACCGCGCGGTTCGACACCCTTAAATAAAATACAATAAAATACAATGAAATTCCCGCTGGCAAGCACTGGATTGGACAAAGGGCCAGGTGAGACCCCGATGCAGATTCTTTGCTTAGGCAGTTGACGCATCTCAATGTTGAGGGTTTGTGGAAACCAAACCTTGGGGTGCGTGTCCTCCCCTCCTCTCTGGTGGAAACCACAGGGCGGTGAGACCGTCCCAGAGCCTTTTCGGCAGCTCCCGGGAGCCCCCAGGAGTGAATACACGGGATTCCTGCGGCAGGTTCTCCCGCCGGGTGTCCCGCTCGGTCCCTGGGTGCCGTGCGGCTCGGTTTCGCTCATTTAGGGTTCAGCAGCGGCCGGGGGCGCTGCAGCAACGGCGGGTGCTGCACGAGGTCCCCGGCGCTCGGGACACGCTCGCCTCGCCAAACCCAGTTCTGCTCTGTGACGCCCCATCAATGGAGCTGGGGTGGCCGGTGACCACCACAAGCGCGTTGGGATCGTGGGGACGGCGGCGCTGGGACGGGGACGATTTGGGAGGAGAAGGACGTGGAGATCGCGATCGCTTGTTTACATCCCGAGCCCAGACTGCAAACTGAAACCGGATTTTCGTCTTTGTGTTTTGATTTGTCTTTCCCTTGTTCAAGAACCACGCTGAATATTTCATAAAGGTTTGGGTTTGCTTTGCAATTGACAGCAAAGATCAGAGTTGTCATCTTTTGAGGCAGGATAACCTGAAATCTCAGGTCTTTGTGCGAAAGGGAATTGATTCCTGTGCCTATTTCAGTTTCATTCTGCTTGGTACAGAAGAAGGCGCCGAGAAATGCCGGTTTTCTCTTTCAGATGTTGATGTAGGAGCAGCGTTACCTTCTTTCACATCCCTAACACACACCGCTGAAAAAGGGTTTTACTTTGGGCCATGAGCAAGAAATACGAACTGAGATCTGTATTTCCTGGTCTTGAGTTTGAGCTCATCTATGAAATTTGCTCAACGCTGGTTCAGTTCTTGGGTGTCCAATCTATTAATGTTTCTGATGTATTTTTAAACTGGACATGAAATAATTGTGTAAACATGGACTTTGCAGCAACTGCAACTCTTGGCTCTTGGGATGAGCGACCATGGTTTCCGTGGGAGGTTGGTGGGTGTTCCCAAGGCATTGGTAGGTAGAGCCCATGATAAACGTTCCAGTTTCTCAGAGTGATCTATGAGGACAAGGACGTTATTCGAGTTCTCCCTTTCCGTTGCCTCCAACAAAGCCACACCAGCTCATTTCTTTCACGAAGCGTGTTGTTTGGACGTGAAAGCCCACGTACAATCACAAAGGACTCTGATCTCACTGTGCTACCAACCCGTCACTTCTCCAGCCGGCCTTGCGTCCTGATGGGACACGAGGTGGGGAAAAGAGCGCAGACTGGATGGGGACAAACACAAATCACTCTACAAATGGATTTGAAGGCAGGAGCTGCCCCTCGAAAGCCCATCCAAGTGGCGATGGCTTATGTGTTAACTAGTGGAGGATCTTCACATTGAGCTCCATCAGCCAGTTTCTGGAGACGAGTATCTAAGGGTGTGGGACTGTCAGACCCACGGAAATCCTTGGAAATGTGACATTTCCTCTTAATGTGAGAGAGGAGCTGCTGGTTGGCCCAGATGGAGCTGCAGCCTCAAGCAACCGCCAACCCCACACACCAGCACCCACCCCAACGGGCGCCAGAGCCTGTTCCTGCTCGACACCAGCGCTTGAATCTCGGCTGCACTCACCCATGTAATGGGCATTATGTAGTTCTAACAGCTTTGCGTGCAATTACAATCCCCAAACTTTAAAAATCAGTTGATCAGTTAAAACATCAGCTTTTTGTTCAAGTTTGATTTTTTTACCGCCTGTAAGGTCAGTGAAATCCCTTTATAGTGAGTAGTTGAGGCAGGACGATCCCATTTTTTCCCACTCTTATCGAAAGAGCCATGCCTGGGTTAATTTTCTGAGGTTTTACTCACTAGTCATGCTTTTTTCATGTATCAAAGGGTAATTGAAACTTCCTCCCCGAGAAGAACGTGATCCATCAGAAGAATGGCTTTCTAGAGCAGCTTTCTAGAGCAGCTCCATCAAGAAGCCACCGTTTGATGTGCTAAGTACTCTCTGCCTGTATGTGCTAATGAAGAGCCTGGCTGACAGCTGGATTCATTGTAGTATCTTCCCATAAAACTTTAGAAAGCTATAAAAAAGCTTATTATTATATTTCAGATGGTTTTTCCCCCAATGAAGCAGCACCACGGGTGTGCCCTCGTGTGCGGCCGCCCAGCACCATGCTGGTGTCCATCTCAGCAGCACAGAATTCAACCAGCACGTACTACCCACTGGATTTTAAGTCACCTGAACACCCACAGCTCGTGCGATCCTGCAGCCGTGGGACCTTGAGCACAAGCCCTATGGGGAGAGGCTGAGGGAGCTGGGCTTGTTTAGTCTGGAGAAGAGGAGGCTCAGAGCTGAGCTCAGCACTCTCTAGAACTACCTGAAGGGCAGTTCTAGCCAGGGGGGGATTGGGCTCTTCTCCCAGGCATCAGCAGTAGGACAAGGAGCCATGGGCTTCAACTCTGCCAGGGGAAACTGAGGCTGGAGATGAGAAAGCAATTCTGTGCAGAGAGTGGTCAGGCATTGGAATGGCTGCCCAGGGAGGTGCTGGACTCACCGGCCCTGGAGGGTTTGAAACTGAGACTGGACATGGCACTTAGTGCCATGATCTGGTCAATGGGCTGGAGTTGGACCAAGGGTTGGACTGGATGATCCCTGAGGGCTTTTCCAACCCAGTCCATGCTGGGATTCTGTGACCTTTGCTCTTCAGGAGTTTTACGCCATTTTTCCCTAAACTCCCAACGTAGATCCCACAGGAGCCCCTGGCATGTGCGGGGCTCCCACCATGCCCCTGATAACACATTTACCCATCTTAAAACCAGTTTTAAAGGTGGAAGAGTGAGGATACGTTTGAGTTTTGCCCCCTATGCTTCCCATGAGGCTGTTGCAAAATGTCGCTGCTGGGAGGTTTGCCACCACAATTCTCATTCCCAATGTAAATGTGTTCATGGCCAGTTTGGAGTCATTTGTTCCTGTGCCAGAGCATTAAAACACGTTTTGCTCCCTTTCCGGTGTTCAGCTCTTCTTCCTGGTACCCAGACTACCTCCAAGTCCCTTTTGGCTGTTTTTGGCCAGGCTGCAATATGTGCATCTCTGAGTTAGAAAAGGTGTGTATGGGGAAAAAAGGAGCTATTGTTGACCCAAATAGAGGATACTTGGGACAGTCCATCCTGGTGAGACGTACTAAACCACAATGTAGTTATCCTTAGCTTGTACTCTGAGCATTATATTGAGGGAAGGGTGTTGTGTTTCTCCCCAGAACGCCGGGTCCAAAGCCTGTGAAGATGTCATCCCACTTAAACTTGAGTGCTTCTGGAGACCAGGTCTGCCAGAGGGTTGGGTGGTAACACCAAGACTTTCCTTTAATAACAATATGATCTTGCCATCTCTCTCAGATAAATAGTTGTGTTACAAAGAGGCTACTCAAGTGAGAACAAACTGATGAAGTCACCAGAGAACGTGGTGACGCTATGGAGTGCCTGTCCTCAAACACCCCAAGCCACCCAAGTTCAGCACTGAGCTCCCAGTCGTTTGGCACATTTTGTAACTCCCGAGAGCAACCCTGGTATTGTAGTTATAGAATCTGTGTCGCACGCCTGATAAGAAACTGGAACTTGACCAGGATGGCCACGCTTGCGTCCCCTCTGTAGATGTGTCCCCATGGGTCCTGGTAGCCCGACCTAACGCAGGCTCTCCTGGCTGATTCTTGGTGTAACGTGGGCAGGTTGAATGTCACGTTATGGGTGCCTACCAAAGACCTTTGACAGGCGACTTGCAGCCAATTTCCTTCCATTTGCATTCTCTGTATTTTTGTTTTTCCATTGAGAAAGACACTTGGCAAGCGCTGCACAAATGCGTATGAACGTGGCTTTGCTCATGGCCAGCAACTGGAGAAATGTCACTGCTGGTTCCTTGGGATCCAGGACCTCTGCATGCCACAACTCTTGGCCTTCTGTAGGCTGGAGGTCTGCAGTCCTCCCCCTATACAGAATAAACAGGAACACAGCAACAACTGCAACTGTAGAATCTATGGAATCGTTTTTGATGGATATGACCACAGAAGAGGTTGGAGAAACACACATTACTGCGAGTCAGAATTAGCAGCCTCAGCACCTTCTCAGGAAAGATCAGATGTGCTTCTGCTTGCACACCAACTGCAAAGGGAAAAATTCTGTGCGTTTGTGTGTGTAAATACCATATAAATAACTGTAATTGTATGTATGTAATGTACATAGAACGATTATTACATTTTAACAATCTCAAGTATTGTATATAGCCAGACTTGGTCTCTTATTTTACTAGCACACCCACTGTAGATTTATTTTTCTGTCATTGTTGTTAATGTATCTGGTTAAATTACAAACTGGTCTCACTTTTCCCTCAAAGGGTTTATGTTCTTTATGTACATTTTATAAAGAAAAGAAAACCACTCGGTATTTTTGGTTACCTTTTCAATTGCCAGCGGTATTTTCTGTCCTTTCCTCTTTGGGTACGTGCCACATTTCCTCCTGACCCTGGGTGGAGAGTGGAGGGACTGGGTTGGGGGTCAATATTCCTCACTCGATGTGTCCCTGCCATCCAGAGACATGTAAGAGAGGAGAACTGTCTCTCCCCATCCCCTCCCATGCCATCCCATGCCATCCCATGCCATCCCATGCCATCCCATGCCATCCCATGCCATCCCATGCCATCCCATGCCATCCCATCCCATCCCATCCCATGCCATCCCATCCCATCCCATCCCATCCCATGCCATCCCCCATCCCATCCCATCCCATCCCATCCCTCCACCACTCTAGGTTTTGATTAGACCACAAAGGGGCCATTCCATCCTCTTCTCTGATGCCTTCCCTGGTGCCAGCAGAGTAACAAGGTTTTACCCAGCTCTACAGATAGCTGAGGCTTGAAGCCCATTTCTTTCACTTCCCGTAGTGCCCAACCACAGTCCTGTGAAGCAAAACAAGAGAAGCGTGAATGAAGATGCGTGTTATTTCAGAGCTCTCCTCCCCACGCCAGCCATGTTGGTGGAGACGTGACGGGCGCAGGGAGCCATTCAGTGTATCGCTGTCATGGTGGGGTATAGCACAGCATCTCCAGATCCAACCTGGACCCTCCTGCGTGACAGAATCACAGGATGGTTGGGGTTGAAGGGACCTCTGGAGATCATTCAGTCCAACCCACCTGCTGAAGCAGGTTCAGCAGAGCGGGTTGCACGGGAATGCCTCGGGGTTATCCATCGAGGGTAACGGTGCTCGACCTGCTGCTCATGCTTCTCATGCACCCCAGGGCACCACTGGCCTCCTCAGTCACATCGGCACAACACTGGCTCATGGTCAACCTGTTGCCGACCAGAACTCCCACGTCCTTTTCCACGATGTTGCTCTCCAACAGGTCCACCCCTAACCCATACCGGTGCTTGGGGTTGTTCCTCCCCAGGTGCCGGACCCTACACTTGTTGAGTTCTTGTCTGCCCAGCCTGTCCGGTCTCTGGGCGGCAGCGCAGCCTCTGGTGTGTCGGCCCTCCCGCCCACCTCGGGGTCATCAACAAACTTGAGGGCGCACTCAGTCTCTTCATGCAGGTCATTGATGACCATATCGAACAGGGCTAGGCCTAACGCTGACCCCTGGGGAGCCCAACTAACCACGGGCCTCCGTGATTCTGTGGTGACGAGTCCAGGTTTGTCAAAGTCTATGGCTACATGGTCCAATGTGGAGGTTGCCCATATGGACCTCAGCAATCACGGTACCCATTCTCTGCTGCACGTATGACCTGGGCATTTCCATTTCTTGTCCAGCTCATCTGTTGAGGGTGCAGAGGGGTCCAGGAGCTGCCACCAGCTCTGTGTGTCCAGCACAGGCACATATTAAACAAGAGGCCTCTGGAGCGTGTAGAATTACAAGAGTTCTTTGTTCCCCAAGTGCGGTATTAGCCCATTAAAGAACATGAAGACTCCAGTTTTCCACTGGAGCTACTAAATATTTTGAAAAGTGCTGAATGGACTATGGAACTTTTCTGGTGTTTGGAGCAAACCGAGGGCAAAGCGCAGCTCTGGTGTGGCCATGTTGCGTGGCCGTGCTGCGTGTTCGTGTTGCGTGGCCGTGCTGCGTGGCCGTGCTGCGTGTCCATGTTGTGTGGCCATGTTCCGTGTCCATGTTGCGTGGCCATGCTGCGTGGCTGTGCTGCGTGGCCATGTTGCGTGGCTGTGTTGAGTGGCCGTGCTGCGTGTCCATGTTGCGTGGCTGTGTTGTGTGGCCATGTTGCGTGGCCATGGTGCGTGGCTGCGCTGCGTGGCCATGTTGCGTGGCCGTGTTGAGTGGCCGTGCTGCGTGTCCATGTTGCGTGGCTGTGTTGTGTGGCCATGTTGCGTGGCCATGGTGCGTGGCTGCGCTGCGTGGCCATGTTGCGTGGCCGTGTTGAGTGGCCGTGCTGCGTGTCCATGTTGCGTGGCCGTGTTGTGTGTCCGTGTTGCATGGCCATGTTGCGTGGCCGTGCTGCGTGGCCGTGTTGCGTGTCCATGTTGCATGTCCGTGCTGCGTGGCCATGGCGTGCTGCTGGAGAAATGAGCGCCCAGAAGGCCAACCAGCACTGAAGAGGGAGCCCTGGATGGCCGTTCCTTCTGTGCCTGTTGGCCTTCATGGACATAACTTCTTTTTACAACCCTTCCGAGATGGATGTCTGTTTTCATTGTAGATGAAACAGGACTATAATCTGGATAAATAAAAGCATACTTTTTGTTTCTTGTTACATTTTGCTGACATTTCTTTGCTCTTGTCAGGTATGGTTGTTGCCTCCGTCATTCTCTTGATCAGATTTGTGACTGTCAGCTTTTAAGCGCGTGTTCAAATTAATTGACGAGATACAGCTCAGCGTTGCCAGACAAGTCTTGCTCTCCGGTGGCCACCACAGACCGTGACAAACTGCAACAGGTCAACTCACAGCTTAAAAACAAACAGACAAACCAACCTGCTGTCTTGTTTTTCAGCTTAAAAGATTCCGTCATCCCACTGGATCTCACAACCCAAAACCTTTCTGCGTGCCCTCAGCTGATCATTAGGATATTCAATATTCACACTGATGGTCAACACCTTGACCCGCTCCTCATGGTTGTTGTGTCTTAGCTCCACATCAGGCCAAGAGGAGATCCAAGGGCACATACCATAGGGTATGAACACAGCCAGCATTGCATATATTGCTGTTGGAAGTATTATATACATATATTAAATACAAAATATATATTGTATTTACACACCAGCTGAGTATCTGTCCCCGTCAAGCAGTGGTGCTCAGCATCCTCACCTGCAATCGCCACCCTGTCTCAAATTCGCTGCAGGAACCAAGACTTGAACCTCAGTTTCCCCATCGCACCCAAGTCCATAAGGCTTAGTGGAGGTCGGTAAGCCCAACACATCTATGCCAAATGTTTGATTTGGACGTGGTTTTCCTAACAAAAACACCATTAAGTTTGTTGGAGAGATTTTACCCGACTTTTGGGTTTGTGGAAACGTTTTATCTGTGGGAAATGAGCCGTTTGAAAGTAAAATTGGCAAGGACCGAGTGGCAAGCCCAGCCTATAAGCTAGACTGCATGTGTAGGTCAAGCCTTGCTCCCCATCAGCTGGTTATTCCTGGGGAATCATTTTATTCCCGCTGGAGTTTTGTTCAGTACGTTGCTGTTTTTATTTAAGCGACAGGAGGACAGGGATGGATTTGCAAGGATTAAAGTATTACTGTGGTGGCTCCAGGCCCTTCACAATCCTCATGATTTGCTCTAATCCCACCCGAACACAACGCTTCTCTCAGATTCCTTACTTATGCAGCGAAAATTAATAAAAAATAAGCTGTAAAAATGACATTCTGGCGAGGATTGTAAATCCCAATTTATTTTGGGTGCATGAAAACTGTGTGATTCCGCTCTGTTCACTAATAGTCGACATTTCCAGCCCAGCCCCTCGGGGAACAAGGTTTACCCAATGCTCCCGGGACTCATTCTGGGCAACCCTGTCCTTTCGTTTGAATAAGCCCTGAAATGTTTGTTCCATTTCAAACGAGCTTGAAGTGCAGTTGAGATCCCAAAGAGGGTGTGTTTGTGGGGCTGTGTTGGGAAGGAGCCGCCAGTGAGGCCGGGTTGCTGTTGCTCCCCATGGGGCTGAGCCTGGAGTGGGTATTTCCCAGCGGTTGAGGGGCCGGCAGAACATCCTGCTGGACAAACACATCGAGGGGAATTTGGGGTCACTCCATGGCCCAAAAATACCAGCAGGTTCGATCCTGCAATAGCTGAACTGAGGCAGGAGGTGCATCGCGGAACAGCGGCCACAGGAAAGTCAGAATGTATTGGGGTTTGGTTTGGGTTTGTGGGGTTTTTGGTGTGGGTTTTTTGTTTGTCATTTTTGCTTGTGGTTTTTGTTTGGTTTTGTTTGATTTGTTTTGGTTTTGGTTTTGGTTGATTTGTTTTGTTTTTCCCTTTTTTGCCTCCAATCTCCTGAGGTCACTGAAGTCACCAGCATCCAGTTCTTCATTGGTAGCTGAGGACTCCATTCTAAGGACAGGATCAGGCATTACCTAATACTTACACTGCTAATTAGGTGCTGATAGGGCAGCCTAATTACTCAAGCAGGCGGATTTTAAAGCGGGGTGCCAGGCTGCCCAGCACCAAGCCCTGGGGGGCTCGTGGTCCAGCACCTTCCTGCCTTTGTCGTCTCCAGAGAAAGGGGCAGAGGGGATAGTGGGAAGATTCAAAGAGGTTTTGCATGGGCAGAGATGAGGTCAAGGCTCTTCAGGCATGACAGGAGCATGAGAAATCATCAAATGATACAACTCCTTTGGTCGGAAGAGACCCTTAAGATCATTGAGTCCAACCACAACCCAGCTCTGGCACTGCCCCATGTCCTGAGAACCTCATGTCCGTCTGTCCAGCCCTCCAGGGATGGTGACTCCAGCACTGCCCTGGGCAGCCTGTTCCACTGTTTCACAACCCTTTCCATGAAGAAATGTTCCTCATATCCTATCTGAACCTCCCTCGGCACAACTTGAGGGCCTTTTCCTCGTCCTATCACTGGATGCCAAGGAGAAGCACTCAGCACCTCCCTCTCCTTGCCCCTCCTCCGGAGGCTCTAGAGACCCATGAGGTTGCCTCTCAGCCTCCTTTTTCTCAAACCAGAAGTCCTCAGCTGCTCCTCATGGGACGTTCCTCCCACCTCCATTGCAAGTTTGTTGTCCTCCCCTGAACACACTCTCGAGGGTTTGATTGCACGGTGACAATAAACCCTGGCAGGTGTATTGTTAACCCCTCTCCCCCTTCCCACTCAGCACAGGCGATTGGAGGGAAAGAAGGACCGAGAGAAGAGAGCTGGGAACATTCAAAATGTTTTACTAATGCTGCTGATCAAATAGAGAAAATAATCCAAACTCTGCCAAACCAATCTGGAAAGTGCCAGCAACTGCAGAGCCGGCAGCCAAAGTCCTGGACTGGACTCTGCAGCCAACCGGAGCTGGATTCAGTCTGGCACTGGCCTCGGTTCGCAGGGACGACTCGCAAGGTCCTCTGCTAATGTCGCCATAAGGAAAAGGGACGAGATCCTGGTGATCTCCCCCTTTTCTATGAAGTACCAGGTGAATGGGATGTTATACTGGGTTGGTCAGTTGTTGGTCACTGTTTCTCGTTGCCCCTCTCCCGAGATGTCCATCCATCCTTATCAGTGACCTCGCATCCCATTGCTGTGTCTACCAAACATGGATCTGGCTTTCAGGAGAATGCAGCTGATCTGAAGCTTCAGCTGACACACAAATTCACTACAAGATAAACCTGGTTTTAACAAAGCCAGGACACACACATCCTCCCCTGCCTGGTTTGCAATGAGCAAACCGACTGTTGCAAATGCAGTCCAGGACTTGGACCGGGACATTCACACTTGGGCACCTCCTCAGGAGCTCCTCTTGGCCTGACAAACATCCCATAGCAGATAAGCTTTTCTACCCTGCAAACCTGCGGCGTGTTGGTGTCCCACGGCACAGAGCAGCTCGTCCTTCTGCAAAGAATGAAGTATTGCCATTTAGTTACTGCCGTGACAGTGGATATAGGGCTTTTCAATGAGGTTTAATGGTCTGTGACATTCAGGTTATGATCCAGGCGATCGAAGAATTTCATCGGCACTTAAGCTGTATGAATTGTCTCTTGGTGTGGACATGAGCCTTGTAGCAAAGTGCATGTTTCAAATGAGTGATCAGGCAAGATTTTATATTTGCTATGTGTTTAAGGGGAAATTGTGGCGCCCTCCTGATGGTAACTCAGTCTTTTACAGACCTGTGAAATGAGGCCCTACCTAGCTAGGACTTTGTTTATCTAATGCCAGGATTTAAACCTCAAAGTCCACCATCCTGCCCTGGGAATGGAGACATGCACAGCACCGCTGTTTGTAGGGCAGCTGAATGCAACTTTGGAGATATAACAATATTTAAGTTGCTTTGTGTGGAGAATTTACAATCACAATTCATCTGTTTTCATGAGCTGCTGTCATCTAATGACCAGAATGTGTTGTCCCAGCGTGGCTGAGATATGAACACTCCAAATAAATATGGCCTTGGCTGCCAGCTTTATTGGGACCGGTTCCATCACCGCGTCCCTCCCCACAAGATCACTCTTCGTTCCTCTCCCCATCCCATCTCCAGCACTGCTGCCGCTGCCGCTGCACCTCCTGGGACGTGAGGTGACACTGGGGCTTCAAGCAGCTTGGGACAGAAGGCATCAAGATGCCTTTAGAGCAGATGAAGGTTGTGAAACCCTTCCCAACAGCACTGAATGTTGTGGAGACTCCATGGATGCTGAAGTGGCAGGTCGGCTGGGATGCTGGAGCTGAGGGCAAGGACAGGGGTCTGGAGATAGGAATCACAGAATCACAGGATCCCGGAATGCCAGGGGTTGGAGGGCCCTGGAAAGCTCACCCAGTGCAATCCCCCCATGGAGCAGGAACACCCAGATGAGGTTACACAGGAAGGTGTCCAGGCGGGTTGGAATGTCTGCACAGAAGGAGACTCCACAACCCCCTGGGCAGCCTGGGCCAGGCTCTGACACCCTCACCCCAAACAAGTTGCTTCTCCTCTTTCAGTGGAACCTCCTGTGTTCCAGTTTGCACCCATTGCCCCTTGTCCTGTCCCTGGTTGTCACCAGCAGAGCCTGGCTCCATCCTCCTGACACTGCCCCTTTCCATATTGATCCCCAGGAATGAGTCCCCCCTCAGTGTCCTCTTGTCCAGCTCCAGAGCCCCAGCTCCCTCAGCCTTTCCTCACCCGGGAGATGCTCCACTCCCTGCAGCATCTTGGTGGCTGCGCTGGACTCTCTGCAGCAGTTCCCTGTCCTGCTGGAACTGAGGGGCCACAACTGGACACAAGATTCCAGGGCTGACATTAGGATGTGGTCTTGAAGGGAAAGGAAGGGCTGGCCAGTGCTTGGGTCTGAGGCGCAGAATGACCCCACAGCCCTTGCAGTTATACAGAAGGTCCGTATTTATTTATGACACCGGACACACGGGGAATCATTTCACCTCATACGTGTGTATTTCCAGTAGCTGTGAGCTCGGTTAAATGCAGTAAAGTGTTACATATTCATGACAGTTTTAGGAACGCCTGTACATATTCATAACCTGTCCCCAGAAGGCGGTTCTTATGACAATGAGTCCAGGAGACATTTCCACAGTGTGCACCTCCGGCTCCTCCTGGTTGTGATCGCAGGGATCGTGACCCCGCGTCCTCTGCTCTGCACACGGGACCTTTGGTCAGTGTGATGAGTGGGTTGGACTCAGACTGCTGGGTTGGTTGAACTGGCGTATCTCCTGTCCTGTGCCCAAGTTTCCGTTCTCTAGTTCACCCAAGGATGCCCCAAGGATTATTATCTTTGCAAGGATCAGCGAACTCCTGTTTCTCGTACAATAAGTTACACAGAGCTAAGCAAGGCTCGGCAATAGTGATGTGGCTTAAAGGATTAGTGTCTTTAGTGATGTGGGTAGGGTTAGCTCTCTAAGTGCCAACTGTTCGTTCTCTACAAGTGTTAATTAGTTAATTGTCAATTCCCTGTATCAGGTCCCAGCATGACACAAGGTGGCCAGGCTGCTGACTTGCTGTTCCTGGCTCATTTGCCCTTATTCCCTGTGAGAAATAAGGACCAGCAGCAACAAGAACTCTGGGCTGAGGTGTCAAACCCGTACCCAAGCCAGGACAGGATGAACTGAGCACGTTTCTGCGGTCAGCCTGTGCCCTGGTTCACCGCTGGTGTTGTGGTTGAATGCTCAGGGCTTTATCCGATTGAGCTTTGGGCAAAAGAATCCAAAATTGCAATGAAAGCAACCTCTGCCCAGCCACCACTTAGTCCTGGCGTTGCCTGCGTGCTCTGAACGCATCAGTGCCCCCTGCACACGCGGCTCCTGACGCTTCTGTCCCGGAGGCACACGGGGTTCGGTTAAGGGCAACAAACAACTTGTATTAAACCAATGAGAAACAGGGTTTAGCACTGCAAAGTTACTTGAATACAGGTTTGGATACCAGTTGAGCTAATTATGAAGGGGCAGAAACTAATCCAACAGGCGGTGCACAGAGTGCATGCACGTGGTTCACCAAACAACGCCGGAGCCGCCCTGAGTCCGGGAGGAGCCCACACTTGTGTGATACGGTGTGGGGTTATTGTAAAGGGACACACGTACTCGTATTGAGTACGGAAAGTGCACACTCGCGATCCTGCGAGGGTAAATTTATAACACACTTGCAATCCTGGGAGGGTTAATACACGTGCAAATGTGCACGGGATATTACACGTGATTGTGTGGAGCATGGGAGGAAAATACACCCGTGATTCTGCGAGGGTTAATTTATACATGTGCTCGTATTGAGCATGGAAAGTAGGCGTGCAAGTGTGCATGGACAGCATAAATACACGTGCAAATGTGCACGGAAAGTGTAAATACACGTGCAAATGTGCATGGAATTGTTTCCTCCTAATGAACGCCCTCCCCTTGGACCGTGCTGCTCCTCAGCATGGTCTCTGCAATGGAGAGGCTGGGTGAGCCCAGATGGCAGCTGTTCTGCTGGTTGCGTTTGGCCTCATCAACAAAAGAACCATGAAAGCCACAGCGTTAACGAGCGTAAGAACAGGAGGCAGCGCGGTTGTGCCGGCCCGTGCGTCACCTGAAACGAGAACACCTGCACGGGCTGTGCTCCCCATGGGGATCTGCCTCCATTTGCAAAATGAACGTGTGATTCATGGACACACTCCTTGGGACAATGAAAATCCCCACAGAGGAAGCTGGAGAATTGGTACCTCACTAAAACTTCCTTCGCTTTTATTAATTGGATTGAATTCTTCCTTTGCTGATATGCAGAAGACCGTATTTTCTGGCTTTGTCATTCCTAATGGAAGTCTGCTCACATCTGGGACGTATACTATATACCCAGCTGGCATATTAAATGTATTTTCTCTATAATATAGAGATTTTTTTATTTAAGATGAAAAATTAATTGAACAACTAATCTTCCTGCTTCCACCGTCGCTGTACGTGGTGAAATTTAATTTCATTACCAAAAGTACATGTTCCAATTCACTTTTAAGTAGCGTATTTATTTTTCTAATAAACTTTAATTTTAGTCCCTGAAGGAATATGATCATATTGAGATCCAGACTAAATTCCGCGTTTCACTTTGAGTTGTAGACATTAGTCAGGATGTATTAGATTTATTTGGTCTTTTGATTAACCTTAAAGGAGACACAATTCATAAGAAACCACCTCTGCAAACAGGTTTCTTTCTGCATGCTAATCAGTTTTGTGGGGACACCTCCACGTGCTCACGTTTCTTTTCATCTTGGCCACCTTAATCCAATGGAAAACTAATGGCAATTCCAATCCTCCCAGCTTTGGATGAGTCTCTGGAGTCCCACCAACACCCACTATGCTCCACTTTGAAGTAACTTGGAAAATCACAGAATCCCAGCATGGCCTGGGTTGGAAAAGCCCTCAGAGATCATCCAGTCCAACCCTTGGTCCAACTCCAGCCCATTGACCAGATCATGGCACTAAGTGCCATGTACAGTCTCAGTTTCAAACCCTCCAGGGCCGGTGAGTCCAGCACCTCCCTGGGCAGCCATTCCAATGCCTGACCACTCTCTGCACAGAATTGCTTTCTCATCCCCAGCCTCAGTTTCCCCTGGCAGAGTTGAAGCCCATGGCCCCTTGTTCTATTGCTGATGCCTGGGAGAAGAGCCCAATCCCCCCCTGGCTAGAACTGCCCTTCAGGTAGTTCTAGAGAGTGCTGAGCTCAGCTCTGAGCCTCCTCTTCTCCAGACTCAACAAGCCCAGCTCCCTCAGCCTCTCCCCATAGGGCTTGTGTTCAGGTCCCTTCCCCAGTCTTGTTGCTCTTCTCTGGACCCTCCAGCACTTCAATCTCTTTCCTGAGCTGAGGGCCCAGAACTGAACACAACACTCCAGGTGTGGCCTCCCCAATGCAGAGCACAGGGGAAGGGTCACTGCCCTTGTCCTGCTCACCACGCTGGTTTGGATCCAGGACAGGATCCCATTGGCCTTCTTCATTGTTTTTAGTGAAGCCTGTCTGGTTTCCTAGCCAGGTCCTTTAGGGGATTTGCCTTCTCCAGGGCTTGGTTTGGAGCTCTTCAAGGAAGTTTGGTAACAAATCTTCAAACTAACGTATTTTTAATGGCGAGTTCAGTGGCCATATCCTGAAGGATATATGTCCTGTGAATGGAAATAGGTGTTTGACTTCAGTGTAAACCAAGGTAGCATTTTCTTTAGTGAAAAGCTCTCCATTACTCAAAGCAAGAACAATGGGAAGCATTTTCAAGGCCCCTAAGCTGCTTAAAGAGACAAGTAGGCACAGCAGCTCGTAAGAGATGCCCTGGGATTTTGCTGATCTAAAGATGTTGGGAACCAGCCACAATGGGCAACAATGATGTACAGATATTGAAGAGCTGCTCTGCCTTTTTATCATATTGTTTTCCTGAAAGTCATAGAGAACTAATGATGGCCACACAGGGAAACCCTCACCCAACACACCCCGTGTCCTGGGGACCTGAGGGTTGCCTTCAGCTGACCGCTGACCGTCCCAGCTGTTCCACATCATCCCTGGTTAACTTCACTTTGATGTAAATGGGAAACAAGAACAGCCTTCCTTACGTGTGTGCTCATTTTCACCAGGGCTGAGCCTCACGGGCAGTTAATCCTCCTTGTGTGCTGGTTCAATCCAGGTGGGGTAAATTTTCAATAGAAATATTGTAACTTGAAGCAGAAATTTGAAGTGCTCTAATTTGGCAACTTGTCTGTCGAAGGTCTTGTGTTCCTCTGTTACCTTTGAATTCTGCCTTATAAATTGTGATTAAGATATGTTCTAATCAAGAAAGGCTTTTAGGCTGAGGTAAAACCTGGCAGTTGATCTGTACTGTTGACTCTCACCATGCAAATAATTCTGTGATTTGCTTCAGCTCCTGTTTTGTTAGACTCGGCTGGGAAATCTTGCTACGCTTTATCTCTGCTATGCAAAGATCACTCCTATTGGATGTTCTCCACTTACCACCCATTTGAACCTCAGCAAGTCTTGGGCCTCCTCCAATTCAAGACTATTTCTGGGCAAACTAAACCATAATCTTTAAATCTGCCATTCTATTATAAGATGTCTTCAGTGCAGTGAAATTATTCTATCACTGGAATGCAAAGAGACGCATGACCTTAAAATCTATGCACGTGAGAGCAGGACCAAAGGCTCCAAGTAGGCGGATAATTTAATAGCCATGAAATACTGCTGAATGTGGGGAGAGGATGGTTGCAACCACGTCTGCCAGCTTCCAGACAGGCAGGTGGTTTATTCACTTAATATACTTGTAAATTAAGCCAACGTAGTTCTGCATGTCTGCCTTGTAAAGGATAAGAATTCAAATTATTTACAACTGTGTGTTTAAGAAACCACCAACCAGCTAAATCTGGAGTCTTGTCCATGTCTTATATCTCTATGGGTAGAAAGTACCATGTGCCTCTAATCAAGGGACCTGTAGCCCAGGTGGAATTCTGAATTTAATGGATGGCCAGCGAGTATCAGCTTCCTATATTATGAAAGAGTCCTGACTCCCTCAACCACACGCAATTACACCTCAAATGAGAAACTATGCATTTGTGAGCCAAATCTAAAACCGATAATGTACTTTATTGTTTAAATATAGCTTTTTTTCTGGGTGAGAACTTTACACTTGTGCATGTTGCAAATCAGATTGGTGTCTTGTCTGGTTTCCTACCCTGTTACAAGCTGTAGGGGATATAGAAAGAAATGCATTAGGTGTAAGATGAGGTATGCACAGAATAGGTCAAATCAGCTTAAAAACCATCTTTTTTATTTCTTTCAAAGGTAATACATAGGCAGAGAAGGAAAATATACTGGAAGGCTAGAAAAGCTGAGGTGAGATGCAAGTTTGAACTTCAATACCTTGTTTAACAAAGGAACCTCTTCTGGAGATTTGTACCAATTTTGAAACACAACTTTTGCATTGAATGAGCCATTAAAATCCTGGAAAACAAACCCACCCAAACATCGAGTGTCCATTTCATCGAGCAGTTTGAATGATGGGGTCATGGCTTCTAAAAGGTCCCAGGACAGAAAGATGCTGCTCCCTGAATTGAATGTGTTACAGATGCTTTGGGTTGTTCCCCACAGTCTGACAGCAAAATGCACCTTGTGAGTCTCCATGTGAGTGCTCAGTACATGCTGGCAATGGGTTTTTACTTCTATTTAGTAGCTGAATTGTTAATAACACCAGTAGATGCTTCTTGGCAATATCTGTAGTGTTACAGTTCCTGGCCGACTGCTGAAGAAAACCAGGCTTTTAATTTTTGTCTCCAAGGTGAAGTGGACCTAACCCAAAAGAATTTAGTGTATAAGTAGTAATCTAGTGCTCTGCAAACTCAGGTTTTATCTCCTCCTGACTCTATTGTTTCTATGAATCTGGCTAACTTGATTTAGTCTTTCAAACTGAACTAACACCTTGGCAAAGTTGTATTTTGTGCTGTTAAAATAACCAATGGGAACAGTCTGCCCAGCACCTGCATGCTTTAGTGTTTAAAATACGTTCTAAAACAAAGTAATCTGTATTTGTTTGGAAAACCCAAGTGTGTAATTAAGACACAGACTACGTTGAAAACCAGATCAGTTGGAAGAGGTCGAAAATCGTGTCTATCTCTTCATCTCCCTTCAAACTTCTCCAAGTTTCAACCTCCCTTGTTGCCTAAAAGAAGCTGAAAATGCCGTAACAGAAAGGAAATGAGATACAAAGTTGTGTTCATTGTATGGCTTGCATTCTTTATTAATAGGGATACACAAACATATTCCTATACATGTATAAATACCATAGGTTTTTATTTTCTTTTTAGTATTATTATTATTTTTTCTCTCTTATCATAATCAGATGTTTTGTCTGTTCTTCCTGCCTGTACATACAGAATCTTATACAACCGGCTCTGGATGCCAAATGCCACATGAAGCAATGTCTAAATAAGCAGCATGGAGTGTAAATATGGGTTGCCCTGTAACCAGGCACTCAGTTCACTAAGAAGTTTGTTGTTGTTTTAAAAATAAAAGAATAGACAGTGTGACATGAGCAACATGATCAGCAATCCCACATGGCATGAGTTTCTAAGAGTTTTGTCTTGAATGTGGTCAGTCTTCGTCTTTCTGTCCAGTCATCAGTTCTTTCCCTCTCATCTCCCCAGAGTGATTTTTGACCATTTATCTTCTGGTGTCAGACAACAAAGTTATTAGATTTCTCTTATTACTGCTACCAAGTATTCTGGTTGACTGGTAAGCTCAGCCTAATGTGTTGTGGAGTTTCCATCCTTGGGGATATTCAAAAGTTGTCTGGAAGCATCCCTGGGCAACCTTCTGTAACTAATTCTATTAGAGCAAGGGGATTGGACTAGGTGACCTCCAACAATCCCTTCCAACCTCAACCATTCTGCAAAACACAGTTTATGACAGAAAAAATCATTGTCGGTGAAAAAATGTGGTACAGCCTGAACTGATTCGTCCACTGGGTATAGTTCTAGACAACGTATAGATGAAGTTCTTAGGGACACGGTTTAGTGCCAGAGTTAGATTATTGTTGGACTCGATGATCTTGAGGGTCTCTTCCAACTGAAATGATTCTATGATTGTAAGTAATAGGATTCACTGTTGAAGTAAACTAAGGCAAGGATTAGTTCCACACAAATTTAGCTTTAAAAACTAATCTACTTACTTAGGCTTATGATGTCATTGTTGAATGTGAGAGGCATTGCCAAGAAGAACATTTAATTTTCTAGTTTGGACGGCAACGTGGAATGAGCTGCATGGTGATTGTTGCTCCTGTTACCTCTAGGGAGAAACTGGACTAAAGCCAGGACTGAGGGTTTAGCTGGGCTGGTCTAAGATGGGCTCTGGCTCAACCTCCAGCAGAGCTCCTCAGTCTGCTCAGGCCTTGCAAAACCTGGAAACTGCTAGAAAATCTCACCCTTTATCTGTCGATCAATATATGCCCCTTAATTCTTGATTAATAATGATTTGAAGTGCAAGTACAAGCACAAGTACAAAGTGCAAGCGCAAGTACATAAATAATTTACTGAATCCTAATTGAGTTTGTAATAGCTGCTGTGAAGCATAAAATAGCGCTGTTCTGGGTACCCCAGGTGAAAAACGGGTCCTTCTGGAGACCGGTGTGTGCTCCAGTGAGACATGAGCTCTGTTCTTGCAGTAATGTCCACACGTTGTTTATCAGAGCCCTTTGTGCGCCTTCAGTTGTGGTTTATCGGGTTCACTGACTGATGTTGACCTGATAATCTTTATTTTTTTGGCTATATTTTCTCTATTCATTCTTGAAGTGCTTCACCTTCCTTTCTTTCTCCCCCACTTCCTTTCTTAATTTACGTAATGAATTTGCATATTGAGATCTTTTACACTGTAATTATGTCAGTGCAAGGTGCCATTGCAGGCTCTTCCATCTGAACTCTTCTGCTAAACAAAATGGAAAACCAGATTCTTCTGTTCAATCTCTGAAAAACTTTATTTCCGAGTACATATTGGTGTGAACTGTTTTCCCAACTACTCTTCAGTATGGGTTGGATCAGGAAGATGGGTTGTTTGTTCATAACTACTTTGAATTTCTCTGGGCTGAAATAATGTCATCCCTGGCTGTTTCATGGCAAGCTGGATTCATGCACATGAGCACTTCTATGAGAGTTTCCTAGGGACAAGTTACTACTAAATAACAGCCCAGTTGCTGTCCTGTCAAATAGTACATGTGTAGATATTGGACCTGGAGGTCCCGTGTGAGGAAAGGCTGAGGGAGCTGGGGCTCTGGAGCTGGACAAGAGGACACTGAGAGGGGACTCATTCATGGGATCAATATGGAAAGGGGCAGTGTCAGGAGGATGGAGCCAGGCTCTGCTGGTGACAACCAGGGACAGGACAAGGGGCAATGGGTGCAAACTGGAACACAGGAGGTTCCACTGAAAGAGGAGAAGAAACTTGTTTGGGGTGAGGGTGTCAGAGCCTGGCCCAGGCTGCCCAGGGGGTTGTGGAGTCTCCTTCTGTGCAGACAATCATCCCAATCCATAGATTAGAATTTGGAGATCCAGCTTTGCCTGGCAGCCCATGTGAGGCTGGTGAACATCAATTCTTGTCATCTCTATTAAAAAATATTTGGAGTTAAATCAGATTAGCAGAATTGAAAGAACTCCCAATACCATAATGCCCCACTGCATCCCTTTCAAATGTTCTTACCATTGACTGGAGACAGCAGAAAATTATTAATTAAAGGAGCGCTAGGTGTTGACTTCATCACCTGCTGCTTCAGTAGCAAAAACCAGTTTGATGGCAAAGATGGGGATTTGGGGGTTTTCCCAAGTCTGGTATCACGGTGACTCGGGGGCTGCCTGGCAGCTCTGGGCTTCCATCTCCAGCGGGTTTGCATTGCATTCAATGCTTTACTGTATATAACTCAGTGCACATGCCGAAGTCTGTGTTCAGCGTTATTTCCTGGTCGCCTTCACTCACGTAGCCGTTCTCAGAACAGCTTTTAACGCACTTCCCAGTTTACCAAATGGCGGATTTATTGGTGCGTTGAGAAGCCAACGGAAAGGACAAAGATCTGACGTCCCGCCGCTGCCCCTTCCCGCGGGTCCACAGCAGGGCCCCGTGTCCGCCTCCACAACCCGGGTCGCATCCACAGAACACTGAAACACCATCTTGAGCTTATTTCCCTGCTCCCCACCCTCCTGGGCTGTGTTTTCCAGTGAAGGATCGTGCGCTGCAGCACTTTTACAAATTATATCTCAAAAGGCTCCTAGAGCAAAGAAACAGGTTCAGGAGACCCATAGGTACAGTTACCATTTTCCACCTGTCCAGTCGGGGTAGCATCACTCATTTTCTCGCCAATATACAGCAAAAAGTCGGTAAAGCAGAGATCAGTTACATTCTGATGTTTATCAAGGGAGTGTATACCCTGTGACTGACCTCATTTTTGATGGAAAGGACATGCTTTTGAAAAGATTGATCAGTTTAAGCACAATTTCATAGAACACGGTATATTTGTTTCATTGCTTATTCTTTTTCAAATGGAAAAAACAACTGAAGTTGCAAATGACTATTTGACTCTTTTTCCGCCCTCCCTGGAGGTTTTCCTTCAGTAAAGGGAAAGGATGGTCTGTATATCTCAAGCAGTTTTATGGCGGGGACGGTGTCCCGTTCGTTCCTCAGGTACAGTCCCAGTTTGCTGAGCTCCTACAAGAGCCACATGGCAGCACCGGGCTGTGATGGGCACACACTTCTTCATTGTTCATAGTCTGAAGCTTTAGGAAACACCAAATACAGGCCTGTAGCCAATTGTGCATATTTAGGGAACATCCAATATAGACTGTCCCAAACTCTCTTTATTTCTCTTCATACTTTGTGTTCTATTTATGGGTGCTCTTGATATTTATAAAAACTTCCGCCCTTCTGTGGCTACTGCTATGTTCTGCTATATTTTTCTAGTAGATTTTACATGCAATGTAAGATAAATTAGTAATGATATAACTGGTATCGATTATGTTGTGTAATGCATATATTTATTATGAAGCTGCAATATACTGCAATGTAATGTAGAACGATACAATATTCTCCGTGCCAAAGGTGTCCTTTGATGGAATAGGCTGTGGCACGCAGGACGAGGTTTCACTTGGGCGTCTCACATCCTTTGATGTCAGTTCTGGGTTCCCAAAGTTGTATTTCAACCGTAGATCACAGCTAAAGATGCTGGAGGATGCACAAGTGGGATCTGCAATGGTCAAGAAAGGATCTTCACTTGACTGAGGCTTATTGACCCAACTCGATCAAGTTCTTGTGCCCAGTAAGACCCACATCCTTGTGCACGCTTAATGAAGCAGTTCTCCAGTTCTGCCTACAGTTCTCCAGTTCTGCCTACTCTGGGCTTGAGTTTCCCATTAGGAACGTAATCCTTGTTCTCTTCACCACTTCTGATCAGATTAAAGAGGATGCACTGGAAGAGCCTGTGTCCCACCTGCTGTTGGGGGGCTCACACCCAGGCCCAGGGAGCTGGAGTTGGGGTGTTGGCGCCAGTGGGTAAAATCATGAAGAGGGATCTCTCTTGCTGCTGAGCCTTCCTCCAGCAAGGATGAGGAGCTCCCTTCCAAGGCCAAGACGTCTCCAAGTGGGCATCGAGGCCTTTGCAAGGTGCACACCAACGCCCTGCGGTCTGACCCATCTACTGGCTGGCACTGTTGGGCCGGTATGTTGATTTAAACCAGCGGCTGGCACTTTATATAAATCTGTGTTAATACATAAACCACCTTCTCTGTGAAGTTGCATTTAGGAACTTGAGATTTACGCACCTGAGCGGGACGCTTGTTACAGAGAGACTTTAATATGCCTGCGTGGGGCAGAATGCAAAGAGAGGTCTTGCGTCAAGGAGCAGGGAGCCGCAAGCCACGCGAGCAGCATGCCAATTAGACTGCACGGGCCTGTGATTAATGGCATTCGTTAGCATGCTGGGAGGAAGCAACAACATGTCTTTGGGCTCTTTGGGTGGAGGTTTGGGTTCACAAATGGGACCTCGGGGATGTCCCCCGGGTTGGGACAGGGCAGGATGCGTTAGATGTGCAATAACCTTCATTTCCTCTCATCACTGTGGATTTCAAGCTGCTTTATGCACCGTGCATGAGGATTTCACACTGCTTGCAAAACTCTGTAATGGAGGCTCTGCTCAGATTTTGGATCTTGTCACTTGAAATCTTCTTATTCTTCCTAACCGTATTTAGTGCTTTTTTTCCCCGGAGTCTCTTCTGACAGTGAATTTCTGAGGATGGCTCTGCATTGTGCCAGAAAACATTCTCCTTTTAGAAAAAGGTGCTTTTCAGGCTAATCCAGCATCCCCACATCTTTCTGGGGTACCCGCGAGACCCCAGTGAAAGCGCAGTGGCTGTGTGTGCTCTCCCAAAGCGATGGGTGTTAGCCCCATGCCCTTGGAGCAGCGAGGCAGCTCCGTCACCGCGTCTCGACTGTATTTACATACTTGGACTCTCATTAATTCACTTGCCTGGCTGATTTCTTTCCCAAGCAAAGCAGTGACGTCAAACAAAAAGATTCATAATTTATAGTGAAGTGGCAGAATGCAAATCGTGTCCTTTGCTTTTCTTTAAATTCATTCAACATATCTATTTTCCTTTGAATTGATTTATAAGACTTCTTAGCATGCTTATATTTAATTCATAAACAATTTCTATTTTATAAATTCCTTAACCTGGTTCTTACTTATTTTTTATTCCTGCCCCCCTCTCTTCATTGGCAAAAGTGGCATTAATTGCTGAAGTAACTTCTGCTTCCTACCAGCTTGGGGATATTTCTCTCCACTTCCCTCTTAGAAGAAACTCGTGGTCCACTTGCAGGTCTTTTGTTTCCCCTCATCTCAGTTGCATCTTTATTTAATCAGAGGCTGCAGGAGATGTCCAGGTACCACCAGCTCTGTGCAACAAACCAGGAGATCCCATCCACTCTGCCCTGGGGAGACCACACCTGGAATCTTGTGTCCAGCTGTGGCCCCTCAGTTCCAGCAGGACAGGGAACTGCTGCAGAGAGTCCAGCGCAGCCACCAAGATGCTGCAGGGAGTGGAGCATCTCCCGTGTGAGGAAAGGCTGAGGGAGCTGGGGCTCTGGAGCTGGACAAGAGGACACTGAGGGGGGACTCATTCCTGGGGATCAATATGGAAAGGGGCAGTGTCAGGAGGATGGAGCCAGGCTCTGCTGGTGACAACCAGGGACAGGACAAGGGGCAATGGGTGCAAACTGGAACACAAGAGGTTCCACTGAAATGTGAGAAGAAACTTGTTGGGGTGAGGGTGTCAGAGCCTGGAACAGGCTGCCCAGGGGGCTGTGGAGTCTCCTTCTGTGCAGACATTCCAACCCGCCTGGACACCTTCCTGTGTAACCTCATCTGGGTGTTCCTGCTCCATGGGGGGATTGCACTGGATGAGCTTTCCAGGGCCCTCCAACCCCTCACATTCTGGGATCCTGTGATCCAAGGCATCACTTGCAGGAAGCTGCTTCTCTTTGCTGGCTTTGCTCATGCAGCAGGAAAAAATGGGCAGTTTGGGGGTCCCCTGCTTCATCCATCCATCACAGCTTTAGTCATTGTGTGACTTGGTGTTGTGTAGACCAGCACACAGGAATGACCGCAGGCGCTCCCAGGTTCCCCCCATTCCTTTCTGCACCCCCTGGAAAGGACGGGTCCCCCACAGCAGAATTACCTGCAGGGAAAAAACTGCTTGGCTCACATCATTCAAACCAAATCAGGGCTGAAGTGGCTTATCGATTTATTAACAACATTTAATTAACTGGCAATCAGTGAACCGCATGTTCAGGATCAATACTGGAGACAGCACAGGGCAGCCACGAGACCAGACACTCACAAAAAATGGTGATCAATGCCTACACGTTCCGGACCCCCTGCCTTTAATCTCAGAAAGCTTTAATTACACATGTGCACAAACGTGCAGAGGCCGGGTGTGTACAGCCTCCCCAAACGTGGTGTCCTGTGTGGCCCTGGAGAGGTCTTGCTGGCACCTGGGCCACTTCTGGTAGCATCAAACCAGCCTTGACCTCTTTCTACCCCACGGTCTCTTCCCATTGTTACAAATATTCCTGCTGCTTCGCTACCTCTTCTCAAGCTTCGTTTCCAAAGCCTTTTGTGATCGCTACCTTGGCTGTTTAATCTACATGATGCTCATCTTCCTCCGTAAGATTCGGAGCCCAATGTGCTCCGGTTTGGTGCATTTGCCCGCACCCACCTGCTTTGCACCCGCGTTCCCCCCACGACGGGTGTTTCTATCCACATCATTTGCCGCATAATTCTGCTTCAATTAACAAGCAGACCCAAACCAATTAAATCAGAAGCAGCAAAACCCAAATAAACGTCTCCAGTATTAATTTCACCGTGAAGTTTCTACAGGTCTCTGGCAGCAGGTAGCGGGGGGGAAATAGGGAATGAAGTACACTTTGTTCCCACATTATGGAGCATCAAACCAAAATGCAACGTACAATAATCACGCTCCACGGTGCTGTGCATGCCAGGGATACTGAGACGTTTCAGTTTGCATTACCAGCCCGCAGAATTAGCACATGAAGCTGTTAACTATGAAATCTGCATATAACCTTTGCTTTTGCTGCTCTAAGAGAGCAGGCTAAGGGCCACATCCTTTTGTACCGCCTGTTGTTCTTCACCACACATAAATAATACAGTCAGAAGAGAAAGAGAAGCTGTTAGCAGACAATTGGGCAGCAACAGGGGCCGGCAGTAAATACATCATTTACTCCTCCCATTTCCCTTCCAAATTAAATGATGGGGTGAGGGGCAAATTTGCTCCAATGCTTTGCTAATTACTTCAAGCATTCCAAAACATGAGCTGCACAAGTATTGGTGCGATACTAATTTGCTCTATCTAATTTAGACCCTATTTATTGAATTACCGTTGTAGTTTCTCATGTCCTGGCTAGCAATACGGGACGTGTTGGATGGGTGAAGGTTCTGCTTTCTCGCCTTGCTGACTTGGTTTTGGGGAGTTTGTTTCAGCTGCTAAGGCAACATCCACTGGCATGAGTCCAGAGCATCATCATGTTGTCATTGATACTATTATTACTGTTACTATCATTACTGTTATTATGACTATTATTATCGTTATTGCTTGCATTCCTGCGGCCATGGCGGCTCTGCAATGCCAGGTGCAGAGCGTTGTTCTGATAAAATATTCCCGATCCAAGCAATTTCCAGCATAAAAGGGAAGATAGAAGGCAGGAGAGGAGAAAAGAGGCAAAACGTCACGTCCAGGATGCCCATAGCACCATCTGCATTCAAGAGACAAACCACTGGTGCACGTTTGCTTGCTCTTACCCCAGATTTCAGTGAAATCCGTGCGAGCAGCATCTGTAATTTGTGCAGGTCCAATACTATAGATCTGGAGTTGTGTTGCTGAGTTGCTTGAAATGGGTTTCTGTGGGCTCATAGTATTTATTGTGTGAAAGGGCACTGAGTCTGAGACCATTCCTGAGCAAGCGCTATTCATTTTGAACACAGGCCTGGTTGTGTGATTTCACTGTCTCCAATTTAATTAATGCACTTTGATCTGGGTTCCGAAGCCAGGAATCCAGCACAGGCAGCAGGTCGCAAAGGGGAGATGCACAAGAGGTGACAGTGGTTATGGAAATTTTCTCTTGTATTCCAGCGAGTGCATTGCGAACAAGCATTCAGTGCTGTTCTCAAAATCACATCCATGATGCACTTACTCCTCCTGGAAGAAATTTCCTTTCTTCTATGCTGCTTTTTCTTTTGGAGGCTGAGGACAAACTCTTTCTGCAGGAGCAGAGGTGAGAATGTTTCCCTACTAAAACCTTTCAGATCGGCTGTTCGTTTTCTTTCCTTCATTTAATTTCATACCCTCAACCTCTTGTGCTTAAAAGCTAGCATGTGTAATTTAAAATCTTTCTTTCTCACACAATCTCAGAGTGTCAGGGGTTGAAGGGCCCTGGAAAGCTCACCCAGTGCAATCCCCCCATGGAGCAGGAACACCCAGATGAGGTTACACAGGAAGGTGTCCAGGCGGGTTGGAATGTCTGCACAGAAGGAGACTCCACAACCCCCTGGGCAGCCTGTTCCAGGCTCTGACACCCTCACCCCAACAAGTTTCTTCTCCTCTTTCAGTGGAACCTCCTGTGTTCCAGTTTGCACCCATTGCGCCTTGTCCTGTCCCTGGTTGTCACCAGCAGAGCCTGGCTCCATCCTCCTGACACTGCCCCTTTCCATATTGATCCCCAGCAATGAGTCCCCCCTCAGTGTCCTCTTGTCCAGCTCCAGAGCCCCAGCTCCCTCAGCCTTTCCTCACACGGGAGATGCTCCACTCCCTGCAGCATCTTGGTGGCTGCGCTGGACTCTCTGCAGCAGTTCCCTGTCCTGCTGGAACTGAGGGGCCACAGCTGGACACAAGATTCCAGGTGTGGTCTCCCCAGGGCAGAGCAGAGGGGCAGGAGAACCTCTCTGACCTACTGACCACCCCCTTCTAACCCACCCCAGGTCCCATTGGCTTCCTGGCCATGTACATTTGCACGTGTATTTATACTTCCCGTGCATATTCACACACGTACTTTCCGTGCTCAATATGAGCACGTGTATAAATTAACCCTCGCAGAATCGTGGGTGTATTTCCTCCCGTGCTTCCACACAATCACGTGTAATATCCTGTGCACATTTGCACGTGTATTTCTCCTCCCAGGATTGCGAGTGTGTTATAAATTTACCCTCGCAGGATTGCGAGTGTGCACTTTCCGTACTCAATACGAGTACGTGTGTCCCTTTACAATAACCCCACACCGTATCACACAAGTGTGGGCTCCTCCCGGACTCAGGGCGGCTCCGGCGTTGTTTGGTGAACCACGTGCATGCACTCTGTGCACCGCCTGTTGGATTAGTTGCTGCCCCTTCATAATTTCCTCAACTGATATCCGAACCTGTATTCAAGTAACTTTGGAGTGCTAAACCCTGTTTCTCACCGGTTTAATACAAGTTGTTTTGTACCTGGTTGTCCCTTAACCCAACCTGCGGGTCTCTGTGACTCTGCTGAGCACCGCCACGGCTGCTTCAGAAAGAAGTGCACGCGTGGCCTCTCCTGAACCTCCACGAACAACTCCTGGCAGTGAAGAAAACACAATTTAGGATTTTTAAATTGAAACTACATATTTGCTTCCCAGTGCAAATCAGGACATTTTCCTCAAATAGAATCAGAGAATCATCTTGGTTGGAAAAGACCTTTAAGATTATGAAAATTGTACAGATTTTTGCCGCTGTAGGTCATTCTCTGTCAAAAGTATTCTACCAGAAAAACTCTCTTGTCCATAACACTTAATACTAGCTCAATATACACAGTCCATTCTGTAATTGCACTCAAAATATACACTAATCTTACTTCTAACACAGCAATTGAGCCATTTTCCTTTACAGATTACAGGAAAACAGCAGTGCCATTTAGCTGTGCACCCTGATGACATTCAGCACCTCACGGACCTGGGCTGGACCGTAAGTCTCAAAATCCATCTTGCAGCGTTCAATTTCTATAATGCTGTCTGACATTTTTGATTGACATTAACAGCTTGACACTGTTACGGGAGAGAGAGAAGCTTTTCACTGTCTGTAATTATGAGACAGTAGATTTGATGCTGGATGAATCAATAATTCTGTTTCAAGTGAATGCTCAGATTTGTAGCCTTTTATTCCAAGAAATGTGCCATATATTCAAAGAAGGCATCATTAAATGAAAGTAGTGATAATTGCCTGCCTCTTTTAAAAAAGAACAAATAGTTGACCCTGCATATAAATTTTCTCTCAAGGAATCCATTAGTCTTTTTTATGTTAGTTAGCACAGTTGGTAGTAATGATTCAGAGAATAAATGAACTAATAGCTTTATGCATGATCCGGGGTGACAGACCTGAAAGGGCTGGGAAGAATGAATATAAAAACTGGTATGCTTCATTTGCTGTCAAACGCTGTTTTGACTTTTATGATAGAATCACAGAATGGTTTGGGTTGGAAGGGACCTTGAAGACCTTCTAATTCCAACCCCAGCCATGGTGGGCAGGGGCGTCTTTCACTGGATCAGGTCGCTCAAAGCCCCGTCCAACCTGACTTTGAATATTTCCAATGATGGGGCACACTCAAGTTCGCTGAGCAACCTGTTCTGGGGTCTCACCCCCCTCATCTTTCTCACATAAAATCTAAATCTTTACCCTTGTCCTACAAACCTTGATAAAAAGTCTTTCTCCACCTTATAAAGAAAGACCACAGTCAGGTCTCCTCTCTTTGTTTCCAGGCTCAACAACCCCAACTCTCAGCTTTTCTCCATAAGGAGAGGTGTTCCAGCCCCAGGGTTATTTTTGTGACCCTCTTTTGGACCTGCTCCCACAGGTCCATGTCGTTCTTGTACTGAGCGCCCTGGAGCTGGACGCAGGACTCCAGGAGGGGTTTCATGAGAGCGTAGGAGCGGGGGAGAATCACCTACATCGAGCTGCTGCCCAGACTTGTTCGTACGCAGCCCAGGGTGCAGTTGGCTTTTTCGGCTGTAAGCACACAGTGCTGGCTCATATCCAGTTCTTCACCTACCAGTATCCCCACGTCCTTCTCTGCGGGGTTGCTCTCCAGCAGTTGATCCCAGTCCTGACACTGGAGATTGACCTGACCCGTGTGTAGAACCTCTCACTTGGCCTCGCTGATCTTCATGAGGTTATATGGCCTTTGTTCCTGGGCATATAGATCCTTGAGTTCCTAACACAGAGCCCCAAGGTGAGAAGAAACTCGTGCCATTTATTGCCATGAGAATGCTGCATGCAAACTGCTGCATTTCACGGACAAGCCGTGAGTATCTGCTTCCCCTGCTTTATCCCCATCAACACACTTTTGCAGATGATTCTCTAACTGGGACAGAGATGGGTGGAATGTTTTATTTCAGCAAGATGTATTTCTACAAGGTGGATGGAGATTTAGGCACCATTTAAGATTCTGTCACCGCATTCCACTGCAGAATGGACACTGGGGGATCGCTGCCATGTGCCGGCACTGATCAGCAAGGCAACATCCTGCTGCGCCAAAACCTGTTGATTTCTTCCAAAATTGTTTTCCTCCTTTTTTTGGTCAGCTGTACTGCGGGTCTGCTTGAGCCTGGTCGTATCTCCCTTTCCTGGAGAGCGCTCTTCCGTGTGAACGCTCAATACTGTGAATACTGGAGCCACAGTACAGTAGCTACGTCCACATCTTTATCAGTCAGGTCCTTTGAGGTCAAGATCTTGTCAATAGCTGAAAGAAGCCTTCAAAATAACAGCTCTGAGGGGATGAACTGCTGCAGAAATAATCCGGTTCATCAACGCGTTTCTTCAGGACGTCTGATAGAGTGGTCACCGCCATGCCCCTTCTCCCCCCTGTTCTGTGGAACTCTCTTCATAAAGAGAGGAAGGTACAGATTGTTTTCCTGGTGTCCTTACTAGACACTCATCTCAAGGAAAATTGTCTGTTTTCACGGGGAATATGTGATTAGAAAAGATCCTGAGACTGCTGGATCAACTAAATGCCCTCGCTTGTGCTGAAGTCTCCTGTCCAAACGTTATTTGCTATATTTCCTTATCCTAGTGCTCATCTGTTTTTTTCTGTAGACTCTTATGTTCCAGCCTGAAACACAACAGTGCTGCAACAGCCTCCCAGGGAAGGGCAGTAGCTCCAAAGTAGATGATCATGGTACCAGTTCCCAGTTCAGGAGCTGTATGCACTTGTTCCAGCATGGGGGATTGCCCTTTCTGCATCTGCTGCTGGTTTCATCAGCATTAGAAGGACGATGTCCAGCACACGGCTGCGCAGCCTCGTGTGCAGATGTCCTGGTTTTGTTAAAAACAAGTTTCTCTTTCAGTGAATTTTGCAATTTATAATGACCGTATCTTTGAAATTGGTTCCCTTGTCATTACAGAAACAAGATGATATTTCCATTTACCAGCCAGGTTACTGTTGCATCAAATTAATGTGAAATACATAGAATTACATTAATCAGAGATCCAAATATGATCACATGCAGAAAAACTTTAAACTTAAACAAGATGAAAATCCATCTAAGCTTTTTGCCTGTATCACAAAACCGCAGCATGGTCTGGGTTGGAAAAGCCCTCAGGGATCATCCAGTCCAACCCTTGATCCAACTCCAGCCCATTGACCAGATCATGGCACTAAGTGCCATGGCCAGTCTCAGTTTCAAACCCTCCAGGGCCGGTGAGTCCAGCACCTCCCTGGGCAGCCATTCCAATGCCTGACCACTCTCTGCACAGAATTGCTTTCTCACCTCCAGCCTCAGTTTCCCCTGGCAGAGCTGAAGCCCATCGCCCCTTGTCCTATTGCTGATGCCTGAGAGAAGAGCCCAATTCCCCCCTGGCTAGAACTGCCCTTCAGGTAGTTCTAGAGAGTGCTGAGCTCAGCTCTGAGCCTCCTCTTCTCCAGACTAAACAAGCCCAGCTCCCTCAGCCTCTCCCCATAGGGCTTGTGTTCCAGTCCCTCCCCTAGTCTTGTTGCTCTTCTCTGGACCCATACTAATTCTCATTCTCATACTAATGAAATATGGAAGAATCAGTTCCTAGAATAAGCAGTGACAGTTCAAAATGGTATTTTGGTATAAAACACATTGCCTTGCGGGCTGAATTCATAAAAAAATATAACAGTTTGGTAGACAAAATTTTATTATTGAAATATTAGCAGCAAGTATATCATCTAACGTCCTGCTTAAATCTCAGAGCGAAGGGATCTGGCATGTAAAAGTCTTTTTTTACCATCAAAATGTCTGAAGGTGTATCCGCCAGCACTGGGAAGAGACAGAGAGAGAGATCTGAGGTCATCTGGGGAAGAATGGAGGTTCCACCTGGGTTTAACACCAGCTTCCTTCAGAGATCCATATGTTCGTGCACTGAGACACAAGCAGAATCACGTACATATTGAGAAACTGATCCCTGTCTCTCTCTTCCTCTTCCTCTGGAAACTCATTATATTTCAATGGATTAATTCTTAAATGAAAGCACTTGTTTTAAAGTCACAGTAGCCAACTATAAACGTTTTTCAGCTAAATTAACTATTTTCTTTGTTCAAAGTTGAAAGAATGCTCTGTCCTTATCTCCCACATGAAATCAAGGGTACACCCGGAGCAGCCCCTTGCCTGACCTACTGCTGATGTCCCTTTCTCCCACATCTGTTCACCTGAGATGCGTTTACATCTAAGACATGTTGGATTTGCCATGGCAGACTACGGAGGGTGTAGGAATGGCCACGATTTGAGTATGACTACGAACAATTTAGAGCAGTATTAATAGGCTGGGTATTGACAGAACCAAAGGTGGATTACCTTCATCGTGACAGAGGTAACGGCACATCTCTGGCTCTCTGGGAGAGATGTGATTTCATTCTAGTGAGCTGTGCTTTGTCATTATTCATTTCTAAGGTGTCCACATCTCCCGTTCATAAATTCTTGTCGGGCTGGTTGATGTTATCTGTTGTGCTGGAAACATCCGTCCTCTCCTCAGCCTCCAGCTGAAGATAAGTTAGTAAAGAAGAAATTTTAGTGCCAATTGGAGGGATTTTGACCCAGGCATTCACTGCACAAGAGGAAGCTATGCTGTGAGCTTGCACTTATCAAAAACCTGCCCAGAGGGTTTTAAAAACATACAATGCCCATGCTAATAGATACCTCATTACTAAGCTTTACACACTACAGTGTAGAGATGCATTCACTTCATTGTTGGACGTGTCTTTTTCTGGGGCTCACAGTGCTTGTCCTACTCTTGCAAGCACACTGCTCTTACTCCACATTTCTGCAAGCCTTAATTACAGTTACAAATCTCTATATTTCTGCCAAATAGTGTCAATGCTGAGGGGGTGTGACAGATGCACCCCCAAGCAACAGAAGCCTGATGGACCACTGTGGCCATGCACACGCCCTTTGGTTGACAGACAGGGCCTTTGACCAATTAAACGCCTTGATTGCAAGATGTTTCTGGCACATTACCATAACTGACCACAGCTGACTCAACTAGGGTATAAATGGAGCCCATCAGTACAGCTGGTTTCCTTGGGTCAGTGGGTTTGCAGTGGAGACTCTCTTGCTTTACTGACCATGAACGGAATGTTCATAGAAGAGTGAGACATCTCCCTGAGCTGGTAAGTGATGTTCTGGGTATGCTTGAGACTCCTCATTTTTAAGGGTGGGAAGATGTGCATTTTGAACCATCGCTCTAGAGTTTTGGGATCCCTTGATTCCAACTTGGCTGTGTAGTAACTGAACTGACGGGAATCTGAGCCTGTGTTTTATAACGTTGTCAGAGTGATGAAGGATTTTGGATAAACCCTGTTTCTAGTTGGTTTTCTGCTAAACAGTTCTTATTAGAATAAAGTCTGTTTGGAGCTTATTGCCTACCTAAATTGACTTTGGGGTACCATTGTGATGGGGGACACTTGCATCCCTTTGTAAGTGGTCAGTGACCTAAACCAGTAGATCCTCCTCCACGTGGATGAAGGTGCCTGACCAACACACACCTCTAGGCTGGGGAGATGGCAGGGACCCTGTGAGAGGACAGCAGACAAATGCCGGGAAGGCTCCAAATGGATCATCAGCAGGTTCTGTTTGGTGTATTTACCAGCTAAGCTACCTCCAAGAGGTCAGTGGTGAAAAGGGGATTGGGGAAGGGGCAGGAGACTGAGCCAAAGGGTTCTTGGAGATGGCCTTTCAGAGCTCTGACCTGACCCAATCTCTGTTCCTCTCTAATCCCCCCATTATCAAGTTTGCTAAAACCCGGAGGCAGTCAAAGGCCTAAGGTGCCCATTGTTACTGTTTCAACTATGGCAAGCAGCAAAATCACACAAATGATTGTCAGAACTGACATGGAGATACTGGTGGAGAAGCCACCCATGTGTCATACTTAGCAAACTCAAGATTTAAACAAATTGCTTGCAGGAAAACAGGTGATTTGATTCATCAGCTGCAGCTGAGTTTGGGGGTTGTTTTTCCCTCTTTACACCACAAGAAGAAAGTGTGTAAGGATGTTGTTGTTCCTTCGATGTATCATGAGAGAAGAGCTTTCCCCAGAGACCAGGCTTCTAGTCAAGAAAGGTAAAAGTGGTGAAAGATGAGAGTCATGGGGCAGACTTGTTGATGAAAAATGTGTAACACAGGTTTCTCATTTCTCTCTCTGTGACAAACTGCCTCCCCCGTGACATTATTTCAAGATGTGCTTCCCGCATTCCCCGGTCTACCATTAAAATATGGCATTTCCCTGGTTTTGTCATCATGGGTGTGTAGGGTTTTGTCTCCCACAAAAGATATATCTTCCCAGAGTTCAACGGCTCTTTATAACCTGTCAGCATTCCAACGTAATGTGCATTCAATATATTTACACTTTATTTTGTTATAGCTAAGATACTCCTGGACTACTTGTCCCCCGTTTAAAAGCTTTTGGTTCTCAGCCAGGTGAACCTTCCTCTGGTGCGATTGTTTCTTCCTGGGGATGGATAGGGGGTTAGGATGGGTACATGGTATGAAACACAAGGTACTAACAGAAATCTTCTATTTCATTCTTCAGTACTTTTTGCTTCAGATTATGTGGTGACTAATTGCTTCGGTTGTTCGCAATATTAGTAACTGAGGTGGTGTCCTGGGTCACTGGGAGATACTGGGAGATACTGGGAGATACTGGGAGATACTGGGAGATACTGGTGAGACAAGGGAGGACACAAGAGCAAAAAGGTCATCTTTGAGTATTTTTAGGCAGCTGTGAGGTCACAAAGGACAAAAGTGTTTGTTGGGCTTGGGGTGAAAAGAAATCAGAAGAGTCACTGGGGAATTTTTTGAGATGCAAAGGCTTAAAGTTTGTTTCTGTCATGTAGTGAAGCAGCTAGTGGACAAAGAGGGGTGAAAGTGGAAAATAAGGAGGTTAAATAAGATACGAGGGAGATTGTGGAAAGATGGGTTGGTGTAGGTTGAAGGGAAAGTAGAAGAGAAACATCAGAATCTGTGAGTGAGACTCGTACGTGTTGATGAGAATGTAATTACTACAAGAAACAAGGCGATCAATCTGATGTGCGAAGCATCCAAACACGATACACAAATCTGAGCACTCAGCAGGGACTCCTTTCCCTTACCACTGCTCTTCATTACCTCGGGTTAGGTCTGGACCCCTAGGTAATGTCTCACGATCTATTAAGTGTCTTTTCTCCCACTGTTACTAATAATACCGCGTGCGGTTGTGTGATGAGCATTCTGTATCCCTGCACCGCAGCTCCCAGCTCGTCTCCTTGTCAAGTGTCTCAATTACTCTAAAAGCAATCACTCTTTTCCTGCCAGCGTGTGCCTCTGTCCCCCACCGTGCAGCCCCGTCCTGGCAGCGACCACACAGAGAAACCCTTGTGCAATTGCAATAGTATTCTCTGATCGAGCGGCTTCTGTTCTTAATGATTTATTAAGTGTGGACTCTAATAACTTGTGATCTGCCGTTGCAGCTCTGCAGAATTAATACTCGTGGCATTTTTCTTGTGGTATAAATTAAATCGCTAATTCCTTTTCTACCCGCAGAGCTCTGGGCAGCAGAGCCAGGGAGCTCTTCACAGATGCTGCAATGGATGCCTTTCATTTGCATCGTGTCATTCCTGAGCTTGAATCTTTATCGCTTGAGGCCTCGGAGGTTGCTAATTTTAAACATTTTAATTCTGTTTTGTAGTAATTCTCTTACACACCATGCAGTAGCTGTGCACACTGAGTAGAAAGTGCCATATTTCCCAGTAAGCAGTGAAATAGCTTTTCAGCTACAAAGGAAGAGCAGTGGCATTGCGATCTTGCTTTTTTTCTTGTTCGGAACTGCAAAATCTTGATGTATCCCGTGTTTGCAGCCTTATCGCTTTGTACCACGTTCTGCTCCACTGCATTTGCTGTTCAGATCTCACCTCCTGGAGGTGCTGGAACAGGAGGGGGCTGGGGGAAGTTTAGGTGGTACTCACACGCCACAAAACGCATTCATCTCAAGGAATGAATAACTAACTGCCCTTTGCCCTGCCCTGCACGTCCAATCCCTGCCTGGAGCGCTGGAGTGTCCCAGCCTGACTAAACTGCAAATACAGGCTTACAAACCCAACCTATATTTTAAATACCCCAAAGGCAGCATCAGTGCTGCAGCAGTTCACCGAATTAGCATCATTCGTGTGCGTAGCACTCCGTACCTTGAGAATGTACTTTGGTTCCGGGATGATATTTCTCTGCTGTGTTTCTTTGTACAGCAGGTTTGGTCTGCACTGACGTTCCTGCTGAGCACTCAATCTCATTTTGCTTTTAAACGGGGGTATTTCAGATCCACGGGACAGAACCAGCACCGGGCTCGTCACCCCTCCTCTCCCGCTATCACGCTTCCCTTTGGCTCTGACTCCATCACAGCACCAACTTATTATTTATACCTATTTATTATTGTTCTCCTGCTGTTTGTTCCTCCTCACTGCAGTTCCCAGCAAGGGAACAAAGTCCTGCTTTTCCAGTCCTGGGCTTGAGCTGAAGGAACAAAACCGCTGTGAACTGTTCTGCATCCGTACCCAGCGCTAGCGGAGGAGCGTACAGTATTGGTTTGTCATGGAGCAACGTGTGTCCTGTCCAGCTGGAACGGCTCCTGCGGCTTTGGAGAAGCAGAAGGTCCCTGTGCAATGGGACATGGCTGTGTCACCTGTGTCACCTGCAGGTGTCACCGCTCGCCCTTAAGCCCCAGTAATTGCTTGAGCGTTATGCACCTTATGGCCTTACAGTGCACACTCCTGGCCATAAATGCAAATAGGTTCTTCTGAACAGAGTTAAATGAATCCGGGAGCAAACTGACCCTGCAACTGGTCGGTGCCACTTGGGAAGGTCGCTTACCCAAACGTTACAAAAAACCTGCCAGTATTTAAACCTGCTTGCATCAGAAATCCTCCTGATAAAGATGAAATGGACATAAATTGGCCTAGTGGTTTTATAGTAGCAAATTGCAATAATAATAAAGAAAAAAGTCATTAAAGAGTTATTGGATATGTCTAGGGCCACAGGTGGGCAATTGCTTGTCTTATTAACCACATTAATATCCTTTATGTAACAGATTTCAGTCTCAGCTACTGCAGTTAATGTACAGCGTACAAAGATGATCAAACACAAAAGCAAAGCGTGGTTGTTGGAAGCAGCGGCTCTGGTGCATTACCCTCATGGCAGCGGCGGGACGGGTGCTGGACAGACAGACAAGCCCGATGCTCCGAATCCCTCGTCCCCATGCTGGTGTCCCCTCTGCAATTCAAAGGCTCCATCCCAGGTCTCATCCGAAACAGCCTCGCCTTCTACTGCAATATAGATCTTTTTCAGTACAACATTAACATTGTGGAAAGAAGAGATTTCCTTGTGGGGGAAATTTAGCACAGAGAAAATATAAATATATACATAGTGGGTTAATATATTTTTTTTAAGTGTAAGGCATGGAATTCAAATAATTTAAAATAACAGCCTGTTAATTTCTCCTTCTTTGACCTTCTTGTTCCATTATTTATCTAGTTTAAGTATTTCTGTCCTCTGTTTGCCGGCTTGTTTCTGCCTCATCCTGTAGTGAATTCATCGTTCTCGTTCGGGTCATTAATCTCTGCTGTTCATTCAAAAGATAACACATCCTTAATGGCCGGGTAATGTAACAGGCAGTAAGACAGAAACGTTATACTTGACACATTTTTTAAAAAGACGTTTGAATAATGCTCCTCCAAATTTATTTAGATCTCCATATTTCATTTGTAAGGTGTTCAATGGTCTTTCAGTGATTCGGTGGGTTTCTATGTTCCATGATTATTTTGGGAAGGGATTAAAAACCCGCTTTCCTTGGGAAGCAAATGGGGAATGAGAAAATGTACTTTTAGTATTATATACCCTCTTTATTTGTCGCAGGACCTCTAAGGGGTTTTCAGTAGCACCGTGCATTCCATCTTCTCCGGGCTGGCAGAGTCCTGGGAGCACCGTTTGTTCCTTCCATGGAAGCTGTGGCACCTTAGAAACAAAACCAGGGGAAGTCACTGGGACAGAATAATTCCTATCTGACCGCTGACTGTCCCTTAGATAAGGAGGGGAGATTTCTTCCTTTTCAGGGCATCTTATATTTCACCAAACCCTACTGAAATTTCACGAGAGACTGGCTACCTCAATAAATAACTCCAGCTATACCTGGGGTTAAAAGCTGGTGTGTAACTGTATTAATAGCTTATTATTAATAATAAGCTTTTGTGGTTTTGTGCAGTTAAGCAGCGTTTGGCTTTTTTTCCTTTCAATTAAGGTCCATAAAGCTGTACAACAGTCCTATGGTTCAGGAACATAACTGTGAATCAGAGTCTTCTCTCGTGGAATAGGATCTGCTTCTTCTCTGCATTAAAAAACAAACAACAAAACCACAACCACAAAGAGGGGAGGGATAATTATTGTGAATTAAACAGGTTCCATTTTCTATCCTTTATCTTAGAGAAGGGAGATGTTTTCTATTTCTGCAGATGTCCCTTGCTCCATGGTCAGGCGGTGGCAGGACACGGCAATGTCCGGGTCATGTACAGAATGGGAAGCCAAAGGGTGATCAGAAATATCATTCAAGTAATTCGAATGTTAAACTTGCTTACAGAGCAAATATTACCATTCCTTCTCCTAAGGAAAACAGCTGTAAAGGGATGACAGTTCATATATGTGAGGTCTCCACTGCTACTTTGGAAAACCACTGTAGCTCAATCTTAAAATTGGCTGTGGTTTTGTAAGCTGAAGAGCAAAGCACAAGCGCCATCATTGTCAGTGTCCAAATGTTTATAGCTTAGGGAAACAGGGCACTGGTTCATCTGTGGGGAGGTCTCAGAAACAAGGGGCCACGTCCATGTTTGTGTGCCCTGAAGACACTCGGTCCTGCCATCCCCGCATGTTGTACATGGCAGCACAGTCCTTCTGCTGCCCTTTCTCACCTCCTCGCTCATTCCACTTGAAATCCTGCGGATTTGAGACTGGTACAGGTCTTGGGAGTTTGCATTTTTGCATTTTAGCAACCACTCTGATCTTGGGGGGAGTTACGGATAGAACTGATCGCCTGCCTTGTCAAACCCTGGGTCCTGCCCAGCCTGGATGAGAAAGGAGCATCATCCTAATTCATCCTCCCACAGCTGAAATTTCACTCTAACATCTCTTCACCTCTGTATTGGAAAGGAAGTAATGAATACAGCGCACCAGCACGGGCTTCTTACCGTAAAACACACCTACTGCAGAAATACATTTTCCCTACTTTCTCCAGCACGTATCGAATTTTCACTTGGATGTGAAAACCTGCCAGAACAGCAGCAATAATATCATTTAGTTTTCCATAATGGAAACCAAACTAAGCGCCTGACTTGGCAACTTCCCACAGCACTCACGTATTTCAGAACTTAGTTACCCAAGATGTAGTCCTTCCATTTTTTTTGATTTGTTAATGAAATTCTTTGTTGAAATGGACATATTCCAAGCATGGTTTAGAATGTGAAATCAGCCATTTTCCCTTTAAAATATTCGATAGGAAGATATTATTTTAATAGTTGATACCCTAATGATGTTACTCTGATGACATAAAAAATAAAGATAAAATAAACGAGACAGGAGTTACCTCATCTGACGGGTGGTTTTGCACATCACTGGGAAAACAGAGGCTTATTAACTGCTCTTATTCACAAAGGCAAAGCGATTCAGCAAACTAGTGGCTGTGTCCTTGTCAGGAAGGACAGGCCAGCCAGGCGAGGTGGTGGAGAGAGCAACTGCAATGTGTTGAGTATTGTCCAGGCACGGATAAGGAACAAATTAAGAGTCTATGGGTGAGAATTAAGGGGCAGGCTGGTGGGGGTGATACTGTTTGGGTGTCTATTCTAGGCCACCAGATCGGGTGAGGAAGTCAAGAGGCCTCTGCAGACAGCTGAGAGCAGCCTCACAGTCACAGGCCCTGGTTGTGGTGGGGGATTTGAACTTCCCTGATGGTTGTTGAAGGATGACTCAGCCGGCAGCCACAGTCCAGGAGGTTCCTCCAGTGCCTTGACCAGAACTTTGTGATGCAAAGGGTGGAGGAGCCGACTAGAAGAGGAGCACTGCTGGACCTCATCCTCACTGTCAAGGAGGGGCTGGTGGAAGCAGTAAAGGTCGAGGGCTGCCTGGGTTGCAGCGACCATGAGATGGTGGAGTTCAGGATCTCCTGTGGCAGGAGCAGGATAGCAAGCAGAACTTAGGGACTTGAACATAAGACCAAGGGACTTGAGCACAAGCCGTATGGGGAGAGGCTGAGGGAGCTGGGCTTGTTTAGTCTGGAGAAGAGAAGGCTCAGAGCTGAGCTCAGCACTCTCTAGAACTACCTGAAGGGCAGTTCTAGCCAGGTGGGGATTGGGCTCTTCTCCCAGGCATCAGCAATAGGACAAGGGGCCATGGGCTTCAACTCTGCCAGGGGAAACTGAGGCTGGGGATGAGAAAGCAATTCTGTGCAGAGAGTGGTCAGGCATTGGAATGGCTGCCCAGGGAGGTGCTGGACTCACCGGCCCTGGAGGGTTTGAAACTGAGACTGGACATGGCACTTAGTGCCGTGATCTGGTCAATGGGCTGGAGTTGGACCAAGGGTTGGACTGGATGATCTCTGAGGTCTTTTCCAACCCAGTCGATTCTGTGATTCTGTAATTGCAACCCTGGACTTCAGCAGGGCAAACTTTGGCCTTTTCAGGCCATTGCTGGGGGAAATCCCATGGGCAAGGCTGCTTGAAGGTAAAGGGGCCCAAGAGAGTTGGTCAGTCAGGGACTGTTTCTACCAGGCACAAGATCAGAGCATCCCACATGTAGGAAGCCAAGGAAGGGAGCCAGGAGAGCTGCGTGGTTAAACAGGGACTGCTGGGTAAGCTCAAGTGGAAGAGGAGAGTTTATAGATCACGGAAGGAGGGGCTGGCCACATGGGGAGAATATAAGGCTGTTGTCAGAGGGTGTAGGGTGATTAGAAATATCATTTAAGTAATTTGAATGTTAAACTTGCTGTAAGTCCTGAGCATCTTACAGAGCTGGACAACTGCGCTCGCTGTTCTTGGCTGAAGGAACATGTCCAGAGCTGCCTCCAGCCTCAGCAGTTCCGTGATCCTCTGAGTTTCTCTGAAATATACATATTTTCCCCAAACAAACTCAACCTGACTTTTAAATGTGATAGCCAGTTACTTTCTGCAGCCCCATTGTGCTCCACGGGAAGTATATCCGTGTAGATGAGAGAGAATGTGGCTCTTCCCGGACTTATTAATCTGTCCATTTTACATGAGCTATTTGTGCAAAATGATGGGCATTTCTTATTTCCAACTTCTTACGGTGAAACATATGGCCATGGACGTGATGGGAGCATAATTTCAAGTTCCTAAATTCTATCTGGGCACAGACATGAATACCCAATAGGAGCAAAGGAAATCTGAAAGCAGTTTAGACTAAGCCTCAGGTATAATAATCTGCAAATGAAATGCAAATTCCTCTCCACGGGAGTGCAATATAGTGTTGTCTCAACAGGGGTGCTATTTAGTGTTGCTTTGGAAACGCTTCCGAGGGGAAGCACGGACAGAGGGTAAAACACAGCTCATCCCGTTGTTCTATTCGACTTCCAAACCTGGTTTTTGGAAGTGGGGTGTTCATTATGGCCAAAATATTGCCTTCTATTCACCATTGTTCTATTGCTGCTGGGTTGCTGGTCAGTAGCCCGGCAGCTATTGCGTCCCCGTTCAGGCCTCTGGTACCCAGTGCTCTATATAGGCTATATAGAGCTATAGCTCTATATAGGGATAATATATATTAATAGAAATTTCCTGCATCAAAACCCATGGCCTGTAACAGCTATAGACCAAAAAGTGTAACTAGAACTGCAATCTGCAGCTAATAGCCAATAAAAAGGAAACTCTTGGCCTCCATTCAATTAATATTTGTACCAAGAGAATCGTTGAAATCTGGATATCTGTCTTTGCCCATAGTTTCATTACTTTAAAAGCTTATGTTTGTTCCAGATACTGCAAATGCTTCAGATACCAAAGCAGCTATAAAGATTGTCACTAATGTTCGCTTTTGTGGCTGCTCAAGTTAATGTTTAAATCTCTGCTTTGCGTTACGCGTGTTTGTGAGACGCGTTTCACTGCTGATCGCCGTGACCGCAGACATTAATCTGCTCATCAGAAGACCTTCTTATCAGCTCTTTGGTCAGCAAAAACACATTTTCTCGGTAAATGGTCTTGACTCAGAAGACAAACAGAACTGAGGGTATGCAGAGTGTGTGATTTCCCCTTCATTCAGCACTAGATTTCAGCTAAATTGTTGGAGCACAAATGCTCCTTTTGCTTAACCTGCTTCATTAATGTGAAGAGATAAAGTCACATTTATGAAGAGCTTTGAGATGTGATCAAACGGAGGGATTATTGTTTATCCTGGCACCGCAGTGATGAGCGTTGTGTGGATGGGACTGGGGTCTCTCCTCATGAAAGAGAATCAAGAATCTGTTCACCATTCCGATATTCTAATAAATTATCAGTTCAAGCATTCACGGCAATCAAACTCATTTCTTAAGTGTCATTAATAACCATTTCTTAACAGATCAGGCAGTAATGTCAAAAGAATAGCAACAACAAAAGACTGTAGGGAAATACACTGTTTGAAGCATGCGGAAGATCTTCTGAAGTCGATTTCAATTCAATGTAATTGCTTTAATGAATGTGACTGACAGAATGGAAGTAGCGTGGTTTCCTACGTTTTCTTTCTGAATCTCATAGGTACCATAAAAAATGTCATTTTTCCATCGTGCAGTGCTTTGCATGGCAGAGATTATAAAACAAATAAGTGCGTTATGCCATTAAGTCTCATTAAATGTCATTCATCATGAAGATTGCTGCTTGAGACTGAAAGAAGTAGGTGATATTCCATGACACTAATTTGTAAAGGCCAAGAATTCTACTAGTCCCCTGTAAATGACTCTACTGACGCAAAATACGATAAGCAAATAAGGAAAATAAATGGTAAAACAAGTCTCAAGGAGTTCCAAAATGGCAACGGAGTTCAAGATCGTCAGCTTAAATTTCATGCCTCAGAATTAGTTTTATGCCAAATAGCAATTTTTCTTACTTAATATCAATAATTCTTATTGCAGTTCTGCAGATGCCTCAGCCAAGGCAACCGACTCATCTCAGCGGAGACCGGAGCGACTCCTGGCGCTGCGACCTGCTCTGCACCTCAAGCACAAGGGGACAGGTAAGAAATGCTGCTCTTCTCATTACGTGGGTGGGAAATTCATCCAAGGTCAGAGAAAAGACATTTGAAATAGAATTACAATTGAATCGTGTTTCCAACATGTAAAAAAGTAGCGTAGGAATCCAAGACCATTATCCACATCTGATTTCAGAAATGTTAAATATGTTAACTAATAAGCTACTGTGTACCCCATGAAGAAGAGAGGCTGCTTGGGCGGTTTAGAAATGAGCACACCAATAAATCCTTCCATGCGAATTCTGTATATATTCCCAAAGGTGCCCTCTGGTGTTTGGCCACCCCGAAGCTCATGGGTGAGCAGAGATGACTCTGCTGGGTCCCTGCTGGGACCGGTTCTTCACATCCCTACCTCTGCTCTGTTGCAGCCAGACAAATCACTGACAGCTACTAATCAAGTAAGGAACTTCTTCCATTTAATGAACAAGTGGCTTGAGGAAACAGAATATATTCTTAATATAGAACCTTTGAGAGATGTATAAACACCCGACTTTAATTTTAACTGGTCCTATCTCCTCCCCTGATTCGTTGTCCCAATAATTTCTATGTTCTTGTTCATTTCTTACCATGTCTGTCGGGGTAATCACACAAACTGGTGGCTCTCCATTTATAACCCGGTTCCCCCTTTGCAGCGGCAGCGTTATTGGAATGTATCTGTCTCCTTAATGTCATCATTTCTATAAATATGAACAACAGTCTTCCCCAAAGCAGATAATCCCCATCAGTGTAATGGCAAGAGAGATTTTTCCAACCACTTTAATAAATTATCCAAGTTCAAGAGTGACATGGTCACATCTCAAAGGGACCCTGGGAGGTCATCTTTTCTATCTCTCTGCTCTAAAACAGGATCAAAAGCTTTAAGCAATCCTCAGGATATTTTTGTCAGGCATTTTAAAGATCTTTAGTGGCGTCACTAGCGATGGTTTCACAACCACACATTATTATGTCCCAGATTTTCTGCTTCTTCATCTGCATGCTAAGGGAAGTATTTAAGACCACTAAATCCAGGACAACCCTTGGCAAGACACATTTCACATGCCCTAAAACAGATGCTGAGAACTAATCTCAGAGTGTTTCAGCTGATGGCCCATCAATACTCTGACGGTTTCACCTTCATCATGTTTCATTCATGGGGGTGGCAGGTACAACTATGTAAAAAGAGCCGGTAGAGCAAACATAGTGACTCTTTCCTCTCCTTCCAATTACTCTTATGATAACAGAAAATGTGTTGGCTTGACACTACTGCCTTTGAGAAAATCACAGTGGATGTTTGATCATCTTCCTCCTCTCCTAGAGCTCATAAATAGATCTCTAAGCAGTGTTTCGGTGGCCGTCTTTACAGAGGTTATGCTGATAAGTCTATAGCTTTCTCCTTATCTTCTCTCTTTTTAAAGAGAGGTCCTGTATTTGCTCTTTCCTGCTCCTTGGGGACCTTTCCAGCCTGTTCTGAGTTTCCCAAGGTAATCACTAATGGTTTAGAAATTGCTGTGTTTAGTTCCTGAAGTGCTCAGACGGGTTTCGCCGGGTCTTGATGAGCTGAATATTTATAACTCGGATAAATAGTGTTGCACTGATTCTGCATTGTGTTGTTGTTAGCTACGTTAATATTAATTCTCAGGAGAACCTAATTTGTATTCATGGGTCGTTTTTTGTTTGTTTGGGGTTTTTTTATGAAGACTTAGAAAAACCAGCTTTAAGCACCTTCTTGTTTGCTTGTTTCTTCTTGCCTATGAAATCACAAACCCATATTATTCTTTCTCGCTACTTCTGGTGTCTTACAGCTACTTTCTCTTTTCTTTCCATGATTAATAAATTAGAATGAATAACTTCATTATACAAACCCAACAGTAAATATTTGCATAGGATATTATTGCTCCATTCCCACAAAGTCGTTAAATTTGGCTTTAGAACCTCATTTGGCTTCTGCAGCCTGGACTGGAGCAGCAGATGCTTTTCTGTGGAGCGGGTCTGGCTACCAGCACTGCTCTACAAGCCGTTTTATTTGGCTGTGAAAGGTTTCTCCAGCCAAACGTACTTTAAAGTGACACAAAGGGCTCATAGTTACAGAGCATCCGCCACGTAAGTTAACTGAAGATAAACTCTTCCCCTGGGCAGGCTTTGAAAGCCAGGCCTCCTAAGAACTAAGCTTGGGAGAGAGTTGTCATGCTTTTTATCAAGACTACAAGATATTGAAATATAATTTATCCAAGAATTGCCTACTAGTCTCAGTAATACTAGTAGTACCATTTTTTGCATAAATCTTCTCTACATTTTAATGTTTAGGAGATAGTGGAGGAGTTATTATGTATAATATACCTTGTTTTGTAGTTTTTAACATTTAAAGGATGAAAATGCTTCATACCCCACAGGCGTTCATCTATCAAAATGCCAGAGCAATGCATCCAAAAGCTTTGGCAGGGAGAAGAATCTTTGAGCAAGATTGGCCTGTCCTGAAAATGATGGATCATCCAGAAGAGAGAATGGGAATTGATACCTAAGATACAGCTTTGTTACGGGTAAGTGAAATTTATCATGCTCTGCAGCAGGAGAAATTGGTGTCGTTTTTCCCAGAGTGCATTTAATGCAGCCGGTAATTCAGGAAAGTAGATATGGATTCTCCTGGAACGTGGAGACAAAACCCGTCCCCTCTGCAGGTGCCTGTGGTTCCCCCAGGCTGAAACATTCGCTGAACTGAAACCACAGACTTCTTACGTGAAGAAAAACATACAGGCATCTTGTTTAAGTTTAAAGTTTTTCTGCATGTGATCGTATTTGGATCTCTGATTAACGTAATTCTATGTATTTCATGTTAATTTCATGCAGCAGTAACCTGGCTGGTAAATGGAGATATCGAAAGGATATCTCTAGGAAAGAGATTGAAGTGCTGGAGCGGGTCCAGAGAAGAGCAACAAGACTGGGGAAGGGACTGGAACACAAGCCCTATGGGGAGAGGCTGAGGGAGCTGGGCTTGTTCAGTCTGGAGAAGAGGAGGCTCAGAGCTGAGCTCAGCACTCTCTAGAACTACCTGAAGGGCAGTTCTAGCCAGGGGGGGATTGGGCTCTTCTCCCAGGCATCAGCAATAGGACAAGGGGCCATGGGCTTCAACTCTGCCAGGGGAAACTGAGGCTGGAGATGAGAAAGCAATTCTGTGCAGAGAGTGGTCAGGCATTGGAATGGCTGCCCAGGGAGGTGCTGGACTCACCGGCCCTGGAGAGTTTGAAACTGAGACTGGACATGGCACTTAGTGCCATGATCTGGTCAATGGGCTGGAGCTGGACCAAGGGCTGGACTCGATGATCTCTGAGGGCTTTTCCAACCCAGACCATGCTGTGGTTCTGTGATACAGGCAAAAAGCTTAGATGGATTTTCATCTTGTTTAAGTTTAAAGTTTTTCTGCATGTGATCATATTTGGATCTCTGATTAATTTAATTCTATGTATTTCACATTAATTTGATGCAGCAGTAACCTGGCTGGTAAATGGAAATATCATCTTGTTTCTGTAATGACAAGGGAACCAATTTCAAAGATACGCTGATTACAGATTGCATCCATTTTTTTGAAACAGACATTTCAGGTGGTCCCCAAAGAAAGGAGCATTCGTCGTTCTGCAGCTGAAGGACATCAGGAAAACCCATCCTGTCTGCTTGAACTAACAGCGGCTGTCCCTGGGAATCAATACTCCCATTGGATACGTCAACGGGAAAAGGTGGTAAGAAGGGCAAAAAGTCCAAATTTATCACGTGAAAAATCGCACATCCTAAAGTGAGGGTTGAGAAAGTCTCTCTCTGCCCAGACTAGAAACAGGTATTTGTGGTCCTAAGAGGAGGAGATGCTGGTGCTCAGATATCTTCTGAAAAGATACCTGACCAAAGATTTCTTCAGGAAAAATGAGCAAGAATGTCTACATGAAAAGCCTTGATTAGTCAGACCTAAGATCTCCCTCTCCAAGGTCAGGCTTCCCATAGCTCACGTGCATTTCCTCTAGATTGGGACCGATGCTACTATTGCTAAAATAGAAGCGGTGATGATAATTTCATAGGATAACTTTAACATGGAGTATTAGCAATAGATGTTGACTATTGGTGAGAAGCAGCAGGTACATAATTGCAAATGTAATTGTGGCACGAGCTCAGACAACAAAACAAGTGATAAAAACTTTAATATGGTGAGAACCGTGACACCACAAATGCATAAAAAGCAATTACTATGCGATGTCATTTTATGCAAATTGATGGTTCTTTATAACTAACACGCTATTCCTAACTCAGATCTGTAAATTTTACTCTAGAATGTTTGTAAGTGTCGATTTTGTCCCATTGATGTAAAGATTGTTTGTTACAAAAATAGCAGTTATTTGGTCAGAGCATGGAAGTTGTGGCTGCTTTCACGTTTTGAATATGCTGCATAATTCAAGGATTTGAGAAAATGCAATTTCTAAAAGGACTGTTTCAGAAAACACATTATTACTTACAACTCAAGTTTAACATATTGTTCTGTTTTCTTTTTAAGCACAGAATAATTTCACTCTTTGACTGTGACTTGGTGCTGAGGAACAGAATGAGCAAAGATGCACCTTATTAACTGTTCAGATCTGCTAAATGAAAAAGAATCACTTCCAACAAAGAAGGGACATTATTAGCTATTCAAAACATATGCTTTTACAGATTTTGATCATTCCAGCAACCTTTCCATTAATTTGTTTCACTGACTCCCTGGACAGCAGGTGATCTCTGGTGTTCCCCAGATTCATCAATGTGCTCCTGGAGCCATGATTTCTCATGTATAGTTTGAGTGCTCCGCTCAGCGCGCACATTTGTCATGACCGACACCAGCCTGTGGAACCTTCCAGCTCTCTGAGAGGTGTCTAAAAGCAAGAACAAGTCTATAATGTAAAGTTTATTGACCGTTGCACTGTCATGGTGAGAACCCAATGGTGTTTTATGGCCTGTGGGCTTTGGTGTTCACTCCCATACTTGGAAAGTGTTTGTCAAACGCACCAGAGGCTCTGGATAACCAGAACTTCTCGTCTAAAGCTGAGAGTGATCTTTGGCGTGATTAACCGTGCCAATGTAATTATTTATTTATAAGATTTAGGAAATGTTCAAGGATGTGCGTGCATGCACATCATCCCCCAGATGCAATAGAAGTGAGGTAGCAGGGCAAACCGCCCTCGTAATTAAAAGGGAATATGGGAATGAGATCGATAAGGCAAAGGGAACAAGGAGGACTCAGTGCCCAGTGAGCTGCAGCAGCAGCATGTCTTAAAACCAGAATAGGAGGCTTTAGTGGGAGGAAGAGCACATGGAAAATGCAGATGAACCAGCAGGTAACTGTTTTTGCTGCCGTAGGTGGAATGAGGATTTTATCTTTGTCAGCGAGACAGATGCGAGATGATGGAATCTGCTGAAATCAAACACCAGAGATGAAAGGATCCGAGTGTCCCAGAGGAAGACACTCAGGAGGTTTGTGAACCACCACTTCGCTTTGAAGTGAAGCTGGGTTAACACTTTATGGCAACCAGTTTCCAGTGTTGTCCTAATACTTTTCAAAAGTTGGAGAGATCATCCAAAGGAAAGCAGAGAAGCCAGCAAGGTTAATCATGGGAAAGCTGGTGGTGTTGGCTTCATTTGTTGGTGTTGGTTTGGGTTTTTAGGGTTTGGTTTTGTTTTTAACTGAGACCTGCAAGGTAGGTCTAAAAAAAGGAGGAATACGTGCTTCGAGAGAAGACTCTGGTTTCATGGGCAGCAGCTTTGGGCATATTCTTCATTCGTCTTTCTATGTGTGTGTTAATGAAAAGCAGCACACAAACAAAGCAGTATGGGCTTTTCACAGAACAGCCCCTGCTCCATTGTCTGTAACAGAAGAACAATCTGTGGCCATGCCGCAGTTAATGTATATTCTTTCTTCAGGTAAACCAGCGTTGCTGGATCACAGGGTAAGTCTTGGTTGAAGACCCAAGTCTTCTCCAGGACACCTGCGGAGTTTCTTGCTTGAGGATCATTAATTTTAGCTACATAAGACCTCAAAGCAAAATATAATTAACTCAATTACAAAAGACTCTGAGAACTGCATATCACAATGTGTTTACAGTAGCTTGGTTGTTAGAATAATTAATTCCATACCATTATTAATATTGAAAGACTATACAATGCCCACGCAAACTGGAAGAGGGACAGTTTGGCTGTAATGGACCCTCACAGCTTGGGAAGCTGAATTGCCACATCCATTTCTTCCTTTGGAAAGTCTTCAGATAAGGAGATTTGTCTGTTTTGATGAAAAACAAAACAGAAGAAACACACACAATGTAGAATACTGGGAAATGACTGTACCAACCCTACTTTTGGGTGACGACCATGGTGAAATGTCAGCGGCAGGGTTTAGCCATTCACCGGCCCATACTGGACAGCAATGTTTGCCCTGAATGACTACTGACAGATTATTGACCTTCCGCAGATGTCCAAAGAGCCTTGATGATACTTAATTCACCCCTCTTCATTAGCCTGTATTCAATAGACATACATCCTGCTTGTGTGGGCATGTCTGTGTTGGGGTGGGTGTGTGTGTGGGGGGGTGTGTGTGGGTGGGGGGTGGGGGGGTATGTGTGTGTGGGGGGAGGGTATGTGTGTGTGGGGGGAGGGTATGTGTGTGTGGGGGGAGGGTGGGTGTGTGTGGGGGGAGGGTGGGTGTGTGTGGGGGGAGGGTGGGTGTGTGTGTGTGGGGGGGGGGGGTGTGTGTGTGTGGGGGGGGGGGGTGTGTGTGTGTGGGGGGGGGGGGTGTGTGTGGGGGGGGGGTGGGGGTGTGGGGGGGGGTGGGGGTGTGGGGGGGGGTGTGGGGGGGGGTGGGGGGGTGGTGTGGAGGGGGGTATGTGTGTGGGGGGGGGTATGTGTGTGGGGGGTGTGTGGGGGGGGGGTATGTGTGGGGGGGGGTACGTGTGGGGGGGGGGTACGTGTGGGGGGGGGTACGTGTGGGGGGGGGTACGTGTGGGGGGGGGGGTACGTGTGGAGGGGGGGTACGGGGGGGGGGTACGTGTGGGGGGGGGGGTACGTGTGGGGGGGGGGGTACGTGTGGGGGGGGGGTACGTGTGGGGGGGGGGGGTACGTGTGGGGGGGGATGTGTGGGGGGGGGGATGTGTGGGGGGGGGTACGTGGGGGGGGGGGTACGTGGGGGGGGGGTACGTGGGGGGGGGGGTACGTGGGGGGGGGGGTACGTGGGGGGGGGGGTACGTGGGGGGGGGGGTACGTGGGGGGGGGTACGTGGGGGGGGGGGTACGTGGGGGGGGGGGTACGTGGGGGGGGGGGTACGTGGGGGGGGGGGTACGTGGGGGGGGGGGGTACGTGGGGGGGGGGACGTGGGGGGGGGGTACGTGTGGGGGGGGGGTACGTGTGGGGGGGGGGGTACGTGTGGGGGGGGGGGTACGTGTGGGGGGGGGGTACGTGTGGGGGGGGGGTACGTGTGGGGGGGGGTACGTGTGGGGGGGGGGTACGTGTGGGGGGGGGGGTACGTGTGGGGGGGGGGTGGGTGTGGGGGGGGGATGTGGGGGGGGGTGTGGGGGGGGTGTGGGGGGGGGGTGTGGGGGGGGGGGTACGTGTGGGGGGGGGTACGTGTGGGGGGGGGGTACGTGTGGGGGGGGGGTACGTGTGGGGGGGGGGGTACGTGTGGGGGGGGGGTACGTGTGGGGGGGGGGTACGTGTGGGGGGGGGGGGGATGTGGGGGGGGGGTATGTGTGTGGGGGGGGGGTATGTGTGTGGGGGGGGGTATGTGTGTGGGGGGGGGGTATGTGTGTGGGGGGGGGGTATGTGTGTGGGGGGGGTATGTGTGTGGGGGGGGTATGTGTGTGGGGGGGGTATGTGTGTGGGGGGGGTATGTGTGTGGGGGGGGTGGGGGGGGTATATGTGGGAGGGGGTATGTGTGTGGGGGGGGTGGGGGGGGTATATGTGGGAGGGGGTATGTGTGTGGGGGGGTATGTATGGGGGGGGTGGGTAATGCTAAAGCCATTTAGGAGATGGCAATAATGGCAATAATACTAAAATCATAAAAATAAGAGCAAGAGATCTTAGTGTCAGTCAAACACAGGCAGTGTCTATATTTCAATGCAAATACCAATGTAATTCAGCCTGAGAAGCAAATGGTTGCAATATTCTTGCTCTGTGTTTTAAATACCTTACACAATCAGAAATCAACCTCGCTGACTGATTTAGCTGATTACGTATAAATATAGTTTTTAAAAATCCTTCTGAGTCTACAGTTTCAGTCACTGATTCAAACAGCTCTTTCGCCTTCAAATAAAAATAAAACCCACACATTTTCTCTTGCTACTTCAAGGGATAATTTAGTCATCTCGTGTTTGAGAAATAAAGAAAACACCACAAAATAACCCCCCAAACCAAACAACAACGTGTACACACGTCTGTGTGTGTGTACATACACACACATATATATACATACACGTATATATACATACACACAAAAAGACGTGTGTATATATATATACGTGTGTATATACACACACACACATATACACACATATATATATACACACACACACGTATATATATACACACACCCCAAATAAATTTCATATCTCTATAGACATATAGATATATTTTCTACATTATATGCAGTTTAATGTATACTGAGACTTGCAGAGCTGGGACATATATATATATATAACAACAACCCAAACTAAACCAAACCAACCACCAAACCCCCAACAACCAATCACCACCAAACAAACGAGTTCAATAATGTTTCCCTGTTTGGGCTGAAAGGCAGCAACACACATTCACATTTTACACTCTTTCACACTACATGTCAAGCATTTCTTTACCAACGAAGGATCTATTTTCTCCATTCTAAACTGTATGCTAAAATTGAATGAAACTCTAAATATTTTGAACTGAAAAAATTAGGATAGACTAGAAAGATAGGTTATAAATAAGAGCAAACTAGACTGTAAAATTTATCATCTGATAATGAGGGTCAAGATTTGTCTTGTTTTTTATAGTTCAACCTCCTCCAACTTCAAATCCCACAAAGATACTGGAATGAGGACATTATAGAGTTAGGAAGGAAGGAAGAGTCAATATGGATTTGTCAGATCACATCACGCTGAGCTAATTTCCTTGTAAAACATTGCAGTGGGTTCCACAGGTGGGGAACAAGTTAGGAACACTTTATATTGCGATTCAGTGAACATTTTGATCCTGACTTTTATGATACTTGTGCAAGTCAAATGAAGGAATGTGGTCCAGAGGAAAGATGCCAAGTAGAAAAATGGTGCCAAACACAGCCACCTTACCAAAGGTTCTCCTGTACATGGATTTTGTTTGGAGCCACAGAAAAAAAACCATAAATACAGCATGACTTCAGTTATTTATGAAGTACCCAAGTCTGCTTTAACTACAATTCTCACTTCATGGTCCAGAATGGCAAGGCCACTTCTCCCATATTACAGAGGGGGGGGGGTGTGTGTGTGTGTGTATGTGTGTGTACACACGTATATATATATATATGTATATATATATACACACACACATATACATGTGTGTATATATATATATATATACACACACACACGTATATATATATACACGTCTGTGTATATATACACACATATATACACGTCTGTGTATATATATATACACACAAAAAGACGTGTGTATATATATACGTGTGTATACACACACACACATATACACACGTATGTATACATACACACAAAAAGACGTGTGTATATATATACGTGTGTATACACACACACACACATATACACACGTATATATACATACACACAAAAAGACGTGTGTATATATATACGTGTGTATACACACACACACACATACACACGTATATATACATACACACAAAAAGACGTGTGTATATATATACGTGTGTATACACACACACACACATATACACACGTATATATACATACACACAAAAAGATGTGTGTGTATATATATACGTGTGTACACACACACACACATATACACACGTATATATACATACACACAAAAAGACGTGTGTATATATATACGTGTGTATACACACATACACACATATACACACGTATATATACATACACACAAAAAGACGTGTGTATATATACGTGTGTATATACACACGTATATATACATACACACAAAAAGACGTGTGTATATATACGTGTGTATATACACACGTATATATACATACACACAAAAAGACGTGTGTATATATACGTGTGTATATACACACGTATATATACATACACACAAAAAGACGTGTGTATATATACGTGTGTATATACACACGTATATATACATACACACAAAAAGACGTGTGTATATATACGTGTGTATATACACACGTATATATACATACACACAAAAAGACGTGTGTATATATACGTGTGTATATACACACACATATATACATACACACAAAAAGACGTGTATATATATATACGTGTGTATATACACACACACGTATATATACATACACACAAAAAGACGTGTGTATATATATATACGTGTGTATATACACACACACACACACGTATATATACATACACACAAAAAGACGTGTGTATATATATATACGTGTGTATATACACACACACACACACGTATATATACATACACACAAAAAGACGTGTGTATATATACGTGTGTATACACACACACACACACGTATATATACATACACACAAAAAGACGTGTGTATATATATACACGTGTGTATATACACACACACACACACGTATATATACATACACACAAAAAGACGTGTGTATATATATACGTGTGTATATACACACACACATATACACACGTATATATACATACACACAAAAAGACGTGTATATATATACGTGTGTATATACACACATGTATATACACACGTATATATACATACACACAAAAAGACGTGTATATATATACGTGTGTATATACACACATGTATATACACACGTATATACACACATACGTATATATACACACACACACATGTATGTATATATACATATACACACACACGTACGTATATATATATACACACCCCAAATAAATTTCATATCTCTATAGACAGATATATTTTCTACATTATATGCAGTTTAATGTACACTGAGACTTGCAGAGCTGTGACATAATGACTATTCCATAATGCATTGTCGGAGTCTTGTTAGATGTAGCTACAGAAAAATAGATGCAATAGATGCAACCAGTAGAGATCAGGTAAAAAAAAAACACAGTAGATTGTCTCCTGGGGCAAGTTTGGCACCTTCTGCTCCTGATGCTTAAAGGATGAAGTGGACACACGTCACAAAGCAGCAATACGTCTTTTGCCATATTTCCAAATTTTCATTGCAATAGGAGAGGGTGAAATTGTGACTGTTCTCTTTGTGACCCCCCCCCAAGCAAACCCAGAGCACCAAGGTGGCTTAGTTAAGCCACATCTCCAGCCCAGCCTTCCTGCTCCACAAACCCGGAGCACTGAGGCGGCTTAGTTAAGCCACATCTCCAGCCCAGCCTTCCTGCTCCTCAAACCCGGGGCACTGAGGCAGCTTAGTTAAGCCACGTCTCCAGTCCAGCCTTCCTGCTCCTCAAACCCAGAGCACTGAGGTGGCTTAGTTAAGCCGCATCTCCAGCCCAGCCTTTCTGCTCCTTTGGAGACAGTTTCCCATAAAATAAAGTATGAAAAAAGGCAAAAACTTCTGGTGATTGTGGAGTGGATTCATCTGCCCATCGGTGCCAGACCCGAGTGATAAACATAGCGTAAACATTATTGATTCCGGCTTTTAGCAGCAAGGAAATGAACTGTAAATCCTGGCCGGAGGAGCAGCGTTGGGTTCATTCTTGGCAGGCAAATAGTTTTGGGCATTGTGCCTCGCAGCTGGAACGCTGAACTATTTGTCCCATCAATACCGCTGGGGTGTGAAAGGAAACACCAGTGAATTACGACTGTAAACTCGGCTCCACAAATGGCACAAAGTAAATAACACAGTTTAATAGTCCACAATATCACCGCACCTGAGAAATGGGGCTGAGTCATGTAGGAACTAAGCGAAGCGCAGCCCGCTGTCAAAATCAGGGGGAAAATACAGCAAAGAATTAATTTCTCTCCCCAATGTTTCTTTACAAGTTTCTGGTGCATTTCTACAGCAAACATTTGCCACAAGAACATGTGAATACCGGAAAAGCGCTTTTGTTCTACCTGTTCTACTGTGACACACATGGAAAAGAAGGAAAAGTAAAGTATTTTTGGCAAAGATGACCATTGATTTAGTTTCCAGAATTGGAGTAGACCAATTCTTTCAATTCACAGCATTTCCAACAGCCTGCTCAATCCACACAGTGAGAAAAACTGTTACTCAGTATAATCATTTATGGAATTGTTTATTTAATAATTAAAAATGTTAGTAATTTAGTATCATTTGGAGTATGCACTCAAAGTGAAAGAAAAGGATCAGAAGTATAGTTTTCCAGCCCTATTATAAAAGGCAGCATTTTTATTCACTTTATTACAGCAGCACTTGCAAATCACTGCGGAGATGAAACGCAGTTGTGTTGGGCTCTGTACAAGCAGGAACTAAACTGGGAAATGCAGCCGTATAACTTTAAAAGATTTATATTAAAAACAACATAAGCATTCAGTTCCTCTTAGCTGAGAGTGTTTTCTATCGCGTAATGCCATCTCCTATAAAATCTAAGAGCATACATGAGGACAGGTCTTTAGGTCTTTCAGGGCATCTGTATATGTGCACACAGAAAGATTTTAACATAAAACCTGATGGCAAATTTCTGTGTTGTTGTTGTGGTTTTTTATTCCTTTTATCTTATTAACATGGGGCTACTTTCATTTATCACAGGATTTAATAATAATATTTAATAATAAAATGAACTTTAGCCATCATAACTTCCTGCAACTATTTTCTTGTTGGATTGTGTAGGATAGAAATTCAGCTAATTAAGAAAAAAAATAAACTCATTAGACTCTACTTTCCAAGTGATTATAATGATGACTTTCATGGTTTAGGTGGCACGGTTTAGCAGCAGCACCAAGCCTGGTGCTGGGAGCTGAGCAGAGCGCTTAGTCCAGCCTAAGCCACATGGGCAGGATCAGGAGCTTGCAAGATTTTTGGTGAAATAACCAGTTTTTTATCTTACTAACATGGGGCTACTTTAATTTATCACAGGATTTAGTAATAATATTTAATAATAAAATGAACTTTAGCCATCGAATGGTCCCGTGCTCCCTGTGCTCCGCTGGTTTTGTCCCTAAGGACACACAGTGATTCACTTCTCTGGGCACTCATTGGAACAGCTTTTTCAAACTTTTTAATTCTACCATAATTTTGAAAGTCAATGCTGATATTTAGAACCAATTCCAAGTAAGTAAAACAACCCGCCACTTTTGCAGATTAATTTTAAGTCTGTTTTTTGGCGGATGCCCATAATGGCTTGTGGGACATTCTTCACAATCTGCACCAGGAGAGGCTGCAGGACAGATGAGGCACCCAAACCAAACCTCATTTTCTGCAGGTGACAGACACCAGAGCAAAAAAGGAAAAAATCCACAAACCTGCAAAGTATTTCACTGGTTTGATGTGAAAGATTTGAGAGATCATAGAATCATTTTGGTTGGAAAAGAACCTCAAGATCATGGAGACCAACCATAACCCACCCCAGCCCTGCCCCATGTCCTGAGAACCTCATCACTATAAAAAACCCAGTATTTAATGTAACTTGTTCTATTTCTTCATGGACATACTGTCCATGCCCTTCAGGTGTTGTGAGGATAACACACAGACAAGAAAACTCATGTTCAAATATAACCAACGTGCAGCAGTGGATTTCAGGCTAATCCACTAACAGCACACCAGCAAAGAGAATAATTCAATTCCCCTTTCTGTGATATTCATGTATACAGGACCAGAGCCTATTTCAAGATGAGCACAGATGGTACCAGGAAATAATTCACATATTGGAATTATATTTTTCCTTCTTTTTCTGGAGAAATGCATCCCAAGGGATGAGAAAAACGGACCAATATTCAGTAGGTTGAATGAACACACAGTCAGTCCCGCAAGCTCTGGGCACCCCAAGGGATGGTACGTGCTCTGGGGCACATGTTGGGTCCCCTCGTCACCTCTCGGTGGGTTTCAACCCCTCCGACCCCCCAGATGTTGCATTGGAGGGATCACCACCCCCAGATGTTCTGCTCACCGCCAGCAATAAGCAGTTCAAGCTATTTCCAACTCAGCGTTTTTAATGCCCTCCGAAGCACCTGCCTCCTGTGAACACGGCTGATCCTTTCTGAAAACATTTCTATTTCGGGCAACTCGCTTCGACAATTGAGATGTCATTTAATTATTTATTGCACATTTGCTTGGCTTCAGGAGTTCAGCTGAACTCAGCGTTTTGAAGGAGACTCACCAGACAACTTCAGCTTAGGAGCAAGAGGCTTTTCTTTGTATTTGTGGGTTTTCTGCTCTGTTTGCCATTGAATGTGTCAGAACTCTGGTAGTTTTCTGTGCTTATCTGGACTCACGGCAAGATTCACTGGTTAAAAATTAAGAGTTTTGCTCCTAAGTGCTCTTTCCTCGTTCTTGGACATGTTGCTATCAAGAAAAAGCTATTATGAGGATGCAGCAGAATATTGATTTGATGTACGTAATTTGTACAGCATCCAGATCTCTCCGAGGAGACAGGAAAGGGGTTCAGATAGTCACTAATATTTTGGCGTAAGGTACCAAACTGCACCCACTCAGTCCCTGAGGTGCCCAAATGCGGCAGCGAAGTGCTGATCCCCAGCCAGTGAGCTGGAATAAAGGGATTATCCTGTTCCACTGCTGAGGCTCCAAGACCAGCTTTATAGGGAGCAAGAAGAGCGTTGTCTTGGTCTCCCGGATGATGCTGAGCCACCAAAAACCATCTTTGCATCGCTACGGCCTTCGGCACGACTCCAAAACCAAGCAAGGATGCAACCAGAAATCGCCTCTGCCAAAGAAGAGCCCTTTTTCCACCAGTAAAACCACATTTCAGCCCAAAACCCACCAGCTGAAAATCTCAGTGCTTGTCTGTCAGTCGTTCACATGGATTAAATTCATATATTTCAAATGAGCTGTGTTTAAGGAATGGAGATGAAACAGCCCTAAGAGCACAACATTTTCTGGCGCTGTTGGCTGCTTTTCATTACAGAAATCTAGGTCAAGATTATTTTAAAAGTAGCTTTCCAAGTGAGAAGTATCAGTCAGACACAGAACATTTGCCTGAAAATAGCTAATATAAAATAGGTACAAAACTTCCAGATAAGCACAGGGGGCACAAACATTGTTCCCGCTCCCAGTAACATCTCAGCAGCTCGCTAGCACATAAAAACCAGCTGCAATCACACATTTTACTTCACTTCTCTCACGCTGATGGCAAATTTATCCCCAGCAGCATATTTACGGGCCTGTTTATCAAATTGAAACTCCTCTCCGGAGCGGATGCTCCATTGCCTGGGAGTGCGATAGGATTTAATTGAAGCAGCATGAGCGAGCTGATGAATGGGCCGCTCGCAACGAGGGGACGGGAGCTGGGGCTGAATTGCAATGGAGGGGTTTAAAACAACAGGGAGCAGAGATGACCCACAATCACCTTCCAACGTGTAGAGCCAGCGCTGTTCACGTCAATCTATTGACAGACACCCTATTTCCAGTCACGCACCAAAGTTCTGAGTTTAATGTGGTGCTGAATGGTGTTATCCATGTGCAGGTGATGCAGATGATGCGTAAGACACATTCAAGGTGATGACAGAGAATACCAAGAGCTTATGCAACCTTTGGAAGTCGGGCAACACAAAGACTTATTGGTGTTGGTTTTTTGTCTTATATAATTCCAGACATGCCAACTTCTGCACCGCGGTTCTTAACTCCACCCTGTAAATGTCACAAACCATCTGTGGGACCAAATCGCACGTGGTACGGGACCGTGGTGCATTCAGACACCCTTTGTGGAGGTTTAAGGGGAAAAATAAGTACTTGGATGTTGAGTTTTTCCCTTAGGGCCCAGCTGGTTCATCAGGTACCTGGTTTGAGATCAACTCAGACCGAGCCTCGAAACATCCCTACCCAGTCTGGTTTCTGCAAGGACCACACAGGTACCTGGTTTGAGATCTTTCCCACAGATCCTTTCCTGTAGCCATACATATAAATGCGTATTTCATACTAGCCAGTTCTAATTGAATTTACACTGTGTCATGCAGGCACCCCAAAAGTCAACATGGACAGACGATAAGCTCCAAACAGACTTTATTCTAACCAGAACTGCTTAGCAGAAAACTAACGAGAAACAGCTGAAATATCCAAAATTATTCAGCCTTCTGACAACATCATAAAACACGGTTGGATACTGGTCAGTTCAGTTACTACGCAGCTAATTGAAACTCAAGGGATCCCAAAACTCCAGAGTAATGATTGAAACTGTGCATGTTCCCACTCTTACAAAGCGAGGAGTGTCAAGGGTGGATCAGATCACTTACCAGTTTGGTGAGGGGTCTCAGTCCCTAAGGAGCTTTCCTTAGATGGCCAGTCTAAGGAGAAGAGTCTTCCACTGCAGACCTGCTGCCCCAGGAAAACCAACTCCAAAGAGTGAAAGCAGGACCTCTAATGAGCTCCACTTACCCCTAGATGAACCTGAGCTGTGGCCACTTATGGGTGTGGCCTAGAAAGGTCTCTCAACCGAGGCATCTCATTGGTCAAGGGCCCTGTCTGTCAACCAACAGGTGTATGCATGACCATAGCAATCTATTGGTCGGGAAGGTTCTGGTGCTTTTTGGGGTGGGGGAAGAGCATCTGTAACATGTTGTGATCCCTTGTTGTGACCAGTGATGTGTCACTACAGTAGAAGATACATCAAAATCCCAACATATGGGCCCTACATTTGTGGAGGTAATGAAAAGACTATTGAATTTTAATGAGCATTATCTGGCTCCTCTGGAGAACTCGGATTCAACCGAGTTGTTGCCTATAGAATTAGCTGTTACAGGAAAAGCAATTGCATTTTGCTGGCATGAGCTATGTTTGGCCATCACCTGTCGCAGTAATTGTCCATCTATCTTCATGGGTTTTATTACATTTTCTCATGGTTCTGGTCCTCAGATTAGATTATTGCTCAGAGCATCTGTTCATTACATGGCCAAGTTATTTAGAGGGAGACTTCACCACTATTTCTCATTTAATGTCCTAAATAGGAACATATTTGCTAATCCTGAAGACCCACACACACATGCAGAACACCAGCTATTCCTACCAGCTTCTAGAGAATCAACCAGACGAGATTGAAAGGGTTTGCTCTTCTAAACTAAGAACTGGGTGAGGACCACATCAACTTTGCTGACCTTTTTCCTTCTTGGAGACCTCCCACGCCAGGCACAGGGGGCTGACAGTTCGAACATTCACTTGGGTCACGTCTTTCCTACCAGAAGTTGAGGAGGATTCTTGATGAGCCCAAATCTTTGCTTCATTCTCAATACTGAAGTGATTATGATCAATACAAAAAGAGTTGTGATGCTTATTACTAGTCTGGGGACATGCATTTAAAATAAAAATTGAAAACCTCTTGGAGTGCAGAGTCGAGAACAGTTAACGATACAAATGGATTGAAAGAGGGCAACTAGTTAAGGAATGTGAATGTCTCAGCTCTGTCTACACATCAATACAACTCACTGCAGTTGAGACATTGCATTTTTCCTGTGAACACGACCTTGCTGCTGTTTTACAAGATCTATTTTAAAACATCCATGTATTATTATCTACCTTTCTCACCTGCAAAGCCTGTTGAGAGCACACCCATTCTCACCGGATGAGCAGCAATCCTGCATTATGTGGCCATTCCGACTTACAGTATTTATTACTTCCCGTTGTATATTTTTCCATCTAAAACATTTACATGGACATTTAGTACAATCACTTATTCTGAAGCGTGTAGTAGAGAAAAAAGCTGATCTATTTATCTAAATGTTATTACGTGCAGGAGAAAAAATCATTTTCACAGCGAAGTTTGGTTTCATAGAGGAAAATAGGTCATTTTATTTATTTAATTTTTCTTCTCAGCAGTTACAAGAAATTTAAAATGACAAAACAATTTATAGTACAATAGACCCATTATTATGTTTCTGTAATAACTAGTGGAAGCGGGTGGTTTATGGAAATCCAGGCTTTGGAGGGATTTTTTTTTGTAACGGCAGAACATCAGAAATTACTCTGAATTTTGCCCACAATGTTGTCTTGAAACATCCCGAAAGTATCTGTGGGTTGAATCCGAGTTCTCCAGAGGAGCCAGATAATGCTCATTAAAATTCAATAGTCTTTTCATTACCTCCACAAATGCAAATAATGTACTCTAAACACTTGCAAATAAGTGCTATTGCTATTGATCCTTCCCAGTCAAAGTAGCTTCTGTGCCAATAGGACTTTTTAGGTTTAGCTCAGGGATTAACTGTGCTAGACCTGGTAGACCTACGATGTCCAAGGCTGGTGAGTGTCAGTGTCCAGCCTGAGGACATAATATTGCACAAAGGCTGAAAATATTAATATTTCTTATGTTTTGCAGCATTGATTTAGAAAGGGATGCACTCACTGCCCTGGAAAAGCAGCCGGACTGGCACCAGGCAGCACTGGCTTCTAAAGAACATCTGGAATTTAAAAACTATTGGTTTTGAACAAAATACAGACAAAGGTATTGAAGAGAAACCATCACAAGTGTCTTTGGAGTAAACTGAAAACTATATTTCAATTCTTTTTTTTCCCCTGTTTAAATACATATTGGAACAAGTGGATTGAAACAGATGCTACACGGTCAACACCACTTCATTCCTCCGTGTTTGTCTTCAAACAGAAAGAATAATTAAAATCAGCATACATCATGAATTACTTTAATTTCTATTCACCAACAGGAGGACAAATTCTCACTGGAAACAACTGATGTAAATGCGCTTTCTGAGTTTTGCCCCATCCATAAGTGAGGTTGGAAACATTTCTTATCCTCTCTTAAAATACCCAAGATGAGAAGCTCTCCAGCAAACCCTGCGCCGGAGCGTGACTGAATACAACAGCAGGTCCCGTCACGTCCATGGAGGGTTTACACTCAACCTTAGATATCACACAAATGCTTTTGGACTCAAAGCCTGACTTAAGAAAGCTACAAGTACAAACGTGGCAACAATTTTGGTGAGAGGATCCCGGTCCTGCCCACACGATTTGCTTTGTTGCAGTAGGGGGAAATACCCAATTAATTAATTAATAGATAAACAAACAAATATATATATATATATATATATATATATATATATATATATATACAGAACCGACTGCAGAAAATCGCTGCTCATGCAGCAGAGTTGTCAATAGGCCATGAAGTGACGCACACAATTTAGTTGCAGTATATAAAAAGGTCTAGATCATGGAAACGTATTAAAAAGGCCTGACATATGCTGCTGCCTTGAATTAGTTGGCTTTAATTGATTGGAGATGTTTGCTTCCTGGTGGATCCGAGGTGTTTAACAGCGCTGTGCCGTACGGGAGATGTTAGTGAGTATAAAACATAACGTTTCCTCTCGGGTTCACAATTCAGCTGACGCTCTAGGATTCCATAACCCAATATTTTTTTGAATTAAAAAGTGTTCTGTCACTCTAGATTGCTTTCCTGTGTGTTTTCCTCTTAAAACAGCAGGGGGATGTGAACAAGCCCAAGCCTGTTGTTATTTGCTAGCGAGTCCCATGGGTAGGAGATTCGCAAGGCGACACAGACTTTGGGAGAATGGGCACAATTTTAATTTGAAATTAAAACATACAAAGCCATCACAGACCAACACCAGCGTCCTTCTCATTACAGCTGGTGAGTCTGGTTTCAACACACTAAATCACGTTCATGCTTAGATCAATCAAGTCTAAAATGGAGTCACACAGAAGTCAGATTAAATGCTCCTTTATTAACATTTTGTATCTTCCTGCAACTATTTTCTTGTTGGATTGTGTAGGATAGAAATTCAGCTAATTAAAATAACCCCAAACTCATTAGACTCTACTTTCCAAGTGATTATAATGATGACTTTCGTGGTTTAGGTGGCACGGTTTAGCAGCAGCACCAAGCCTGGTGCTGGGAGCTGAGCAGAGCGCTTAGTCCAGCCTAAGCCACACGGGCAGGATCAGGAGCTTGCAAGATTTTTGGTGAAATAACCAGTTTTTTATCTTACTAACATGGGGCTACTTTAATTTATCACAGGATTTAATAATAATATTTAATAATAAAATGAACTTTAGCCATCAAATGGTCCCGTGCTCCCTGCACTCCGTTGCTTTTGTTCCTAAGGACACACGGTGATTCACTTCTCTGGGCACTCATTGGAACAGCTTTTTCAAACTTTTTAATTCTACCATAATTTTGAAAGTCAATGCTGATATTTGAAACCAACTCCAAGAAAGTAAAAAGCCCACCATTTTTGCAGATTAATTTTAAGCCTGGTTTTTGGTGTAGCTTTTTGGTGGATGCCCGTACTGGCTTGTGGGACATTCTTCACAATCCGCACCAGGAGAGGTTGCAGGACAGATGAGGCACCCAAACCAAACCTCATTTTCTGCAGGTGACAGACAGCAGAGCAAAAAAGGAAAAAAACCACAAACCTGCAAAGTATTTCACTGGTTTGATATGAAAGATTTGAGAGATCATAGAGTCATTTTGGTTGGAAGAAATGCTCAAGATCATGGAGTCCAACCATAACCCACTCCAGCACTGCCCCATGTCCCTGAGAACCTCATGTCCGTCTGTCCAACCCTCCGGGGATGGTGACTCCAGCACTGCCCTGGGCAGCCTGTTCCAATGCCCCACAGCCCTTTGGGGAAGAATTTGTTCCCAGATCCAACCTCAACCTCCCCTGGCGCAACTTGAGGCCGTTTCCTCTGCTCCTGGCGCTTGTTCCTGGGGAGCAGAGCCCGACCCCCCTGGCTCCAAGCTCCTTTCAGGCAGTTCAGAGATCAGAAGGTCTCCCCTCAGCTCCTGTTCTCCAGCTGAACCCCCAGGTCCCTCAGCCGCTCCATCACACTTGTGCTCCAGCCCCTCACCAGCTCCGTTCCCTTCTCTCAACTCGCTCCAGCACCTCAAGGGTGTTCTTGTCGTGAGGGGCCCAGAACTGAACACTGTATTTATGTGTAAGGATGGAACCAAACTCTTTTTCCCAGAGTTTGTTTAGATTTACACAGATTTTGTTTAGATTTGTTTAGATTTCCCAGAGTTTGTTTAGATTTACACTCCTGCCTTAAAAACAAAAAAGTTGATGGATTTTAGACACTTCCGCCCTTTAGTAACAGCTGAAGCATCTTCAGAATCATGGCTTTGGACAGAAAGGGCTAAATTTCACCAGAAAGCTACTTGTGAAGTGCCGGTTGTTGCGTTGCCAGCCCGGGGAGATGTGGCACTTGCAAGAGATGGTGCCCGTGGGATGAACGCAGAGCAGTCCAGGCACTCTGGCTAACATTACAGTTCCCTATGACAAGTGTTTCACTTGATGAGCATCTGCTCTATCCATCCTCCAAGGGAAGAAATAAACAGAGAGAAGCACAAAAGGAGCACTCAGGTAAGGTAAGAAGCTATAATTCTTGACCGGCCATCTCAAAAGAGCACTTTTCTCCCCAAGACACCACATTCAAAGAACACAGGCAGAAAATGAGGCTTCCGCAAAGACGTAAATGCACCTTTTCAGCTCAGTGCTGGATGGTGGGTCAGATCCTGAAGAGCTTTCCTCCCAGCCCACAGGGTCCTGTGCGAGGGGACAGCCCCATGCTCGCAGCTCAGCCTGCTGCAAGGAATTGTAGCTGAAATGAAGTCAATAACAAAAGAGAAGCGATTCAGATGGGCTGTAACTAAAGGAAGCAAAGCAGCTCCAGGAATAACCAATTGCCGAGAAAAATCAGCCTCAAGGCACAATGCGCATTTGTAATAAAGGAGCGCAGTAAGAAACAATAAATAGAATGAGTGAAATATAACAGTGCAGAAATTAAGGCGGCTTCCTCTTCCTGTGAACAAGCTGAAAAATGCAGCAAGCTGGCATTTAGGAGAGCAGCGTGTTTTGCTGGTGAAGTGTGGGGGCTGGGGCTGATCGACCCCCCGAGCTGAAAAAGCGCCGGTTGTGCCTTTGTGAGCTTCTTGTTTTCTGCATTTTTTTTATTTTTTAATTTTCTTTGGAGAGCTTTATTCTTCGAAGAAAAGCTCTTGGCTGAATTGCTGCTTCTACAGCCAAAGCACGCGCAGTGTAAATTCCACTCCCTTTCCTCCCCAGATTTATAGGAGCGCATTTCTTCTTTATGCGAACGTTCATGTTTCACGGCAGACGCAGCACACGGAGCCAGCCCGGCAGCTCGCAGTGCGCAGGGTGGCGGGGGTCACAGTATGTTTGGGATTGGAAGGGCCCTGGAAAGCTCATCCAGTGCAATCCCCCCATGGAGCAGGAACACCCAGATGAGGTTACACAGGAAGGTGTCCAGGCGGGCTGGAATGTCTGCACAGAAGGAGACTCCACAACCCCCCTGGGCAGCCTGGGCCAGGCTCTGACACCCTCACCATGGAGAAGTTGTTTTTTCTCAAATTTAAGTGGAACCTCTTGTGTTCCAGCTTGATCCCCTTACCCCTTGTCCTATCATTGTTTGCCACCAAGCAGAGCCTGGCTCCATCCTCGTGGCACTCACCCTTTAGATATTTATAAACATTAATAAGGTCACCCCTGTCTCCTCTTCTCCAAACTAAAGAGCCCCAGCTCCCTCAGCCTTTCCTCACACAAGAGATGCTCCACTCCCTGCAGCATCTTGGTGGCTGCGCTGGACTCTCTCCAGCAGTTCCCTGTCCTGCTGGAGCTGAGGGGCCACAGCTGGACACAAGATTCCAGGTGTGGTCTCCCCAGGGCAGAGCAGAGGGGCAGGAGAACCTCTCTGACCTACTGACCACCCCCTTCTAACCCACCCCAGGTACCATTGGCTTCCTGGCCACAAGGGCCCAGTGCTGGCTCATGGTCACCCTGCTGTCCCCAGGACCCACAGGTCCCTTTCCCCTACGCTGCTCTCTAATATGTAATTTCCCAGCCTATAGTGGAACCTGGTTCCTGCCAGCCCGGTGGGAAAATGGGCAGGAGAGTGATGCTGCATCTCACCCCGTGGGCTCAGGGATCCCTGCAGAGCCACATCACGGTCCGAACACCAAAGCTCATCGAAGACCCAGAGCGGGTGAGCACCGGCCTCCTGCCCTGGCTGGCGTCCATCTCCCGCGTCAAATGCCAGCTAATTCCTTGCATAAAGTCACTTCAGCTGAAACGTAAGGAGCCAGAGGGTGGGGACAAGAGATTGAGTTGTACTTCAAGCACTTGGTTGAAAACAAGCCCATCTACTGTGTAATTTAGAGAGTAGTAAGGCTGGATTCAAAGCTTAAAGAATCTGCATGGCCATGGCTGCCTGGACTCATCTATCAGCAGCAACCCAGAGCCTTCGTGCATATAAACCCATGTAGTTTCACTGGCTTCAGCTGTTTGCTGTTGAGCACAAGGAACCTCAGAGGAGCCGGGAGCTGGGTCCTTGATTTGCTGGCTCAGCTCAGGTGCAGGATGAACATCAGGAGGTTTTTGGTGTAGCTGACAGCTTTACAAATCAATTTTTTAAACGTTTTTGCACATGAATGTAAACCCTCCCACCCTTAGAAAAGTGAGCCCGTCCCTTGGGAGATACCCTTGGCCTGGGGTCCAGAGCAGCTCCTGCTGCTCACCCTGCCCCACATCCTACAATATGGACATCAGAGCTTTACTATTTCAGCATGTTCTGGCAGTGGACTGGAATTAAAAGGAATTAACATCTCTTCATTGCTCTCCCTCTCCCCTTCCCACTCAATTAACTGTGTTGCAATATAAATGCGTCCCCGCATAACATCACAGGTTTCAGAATCGCTGTGCTGGTTCAGGGCAGTCGTTGACACGGCGCAGTGTCTCGTCAGGACAGAGGCCAAAGGGGTCTCCATGTTACCCATCCCACCCCCAGCTGCTCGGTGAGAGGCAAAACCCTTCTTGTCAGTAAATGTGGCCCATTTCCCCTCCCAGAATCACAATGAATCGGAGCTTTGGCGAAGAAAGAAGAAACAAGTACTGCTCGCTCTCTGCAAATCTGATGTCCTAATTCTTACTGAGCTCTGAGCTCATTACACACAGTGCCGTGTGCTGGGCTGGCGTGGGGCGGGACTGGGACCCAAGAGCGCCCTGCAGGGACTGGTTCGGACAGCTGGCGGTCAGCAATTCCAGCCTTTTCCCGACGGTGCTATGAGAAATCCTCTCTGTGGAAGGCAGTGCTGACACCAGCCACGAATGCAGGGCAGCCGCCCTGACTTTACCACTATATAGAGTCTGCTTAGTCATTTCCAGTGCAAACGGCGTGCGGACACGCTCCGAGCCGTGGAGCGCCTGGTGAAGCCACGGGGTGAAGGACGTGCGCTGTTTTCCTCTCATCGCCCATGGCAAAGCGCATTCATTCTGCACGGCCGAGATCACAGGAATGGGCAAAAACCTTCCTTTTCTTAAAATTTTTAAAATTTTGTTATTTTTTCTCTCCTCCAGAAGCTCCAAGAGGTTGTGAAACCAGATGAGCAGCAAAACACATTTTACACTGTCAAGAATGACAACACACAGAAAGAGCAAACCGGCATGTTAAGATCAACCGGTTTGCTTCCAGCTCACCTGCCCTCAGAGCACCCTCCCTGCCAGCCAAGTGATGTACGATCCATACGTCCTTGTATATAGTGCTGTTTTCAGGGGATATTCTCAAAGACAGGATTTCTACCCTAACACGTGCAGCCTGGCGATACTGCAGGACACATCACAGAATCACAGAATCCCAGCATGGCCTGGGCTGGAAAAGCCCTCAGAGATCATCCAGTCCAACTCTTGGTTCAACTCCAGCCCATTGACCAGATCACGGCACTAAGTGCCATGTCCAGTCTCAGTTTCAAACCCTCCAGGGCCGGTGAGTCCAGCACCTCCCTGGGCAGCCATTCCAATGCCTGACCACTCTCTGCACAGAATTGCTTTCTCATCTCCAGCCTCAGTTTCCCCTGGCAGAGTTGAAGCCCATGGCCCCTTGTCCTATTGCTGATGCCTGGGAGAAGAGCCCAATCCCTAACTGGCTAGAACTGCCCTTCAGGTAGTTCTAGAGAGTGCTGAGCTCAGCTCTGAGCCTCCTCTTCTCCAGACTCAACAAGCCCAGCTCCCTCAGCCTCTCCCCATAGGGCTTGTGTTCCAGTCCCTTCCCCAGTCTTGTTGCTCTTCTCTGGACCCTCCAGCACTTCAATCTCTTTCCTGAGCTGAGGGTCCAGAACTGAACACAACACTCCAGGTGTGGCCTCCCCAATGCAGAGCACAGGGGAAGGGTCACTGCCCTTGTCCTCCTCACCACGCTATTTTTGATACATCCATGAAGCCCTTCCAGGTTGTTGTGAGCAATACCCTGAATAATTGAAAAGCAGACAGTGCATCCCTGGGTTTGGCATCTTCCAACTGCTGCAGCTATTTTAGCATTTCCAGAGCTAAAGAGGCAGCTGAGCCATCCATTCGGCAGCGCTGGATCCGCTCCTTGGCTGCTGATGGAGCAGCAGCGTTGAAACGCGACGTTGAATGCACAGAAATGCCACATCAAAGGCAGCGAGGCGTGTTTCCCTGTCACGGGCTGGCGGAGGAGGGTGGAGGGGAAGCAGCAGACCCGCAGGAATTCACAACTCGGAGCTTCGCCAGAATTCGCAAGCAGGATGGGCAGGCGGCGCAAACACGTCGGAGGCACCACCGCAGCGTCAGACGGGGCCGCAGAGAACAGCTGCAGGTACAACCTCCCGGCGTCCTACTGCCGGCTGGGAACTACAACACATCATTGCGCAGGAAGGAGAACAAACAGAGTGCTTCATTTTTGGAACATCTTTTGTACTGTCAAGTGTTCTAGACACCAGAGGTAAAGCTGCCAACAGGCAGAACTTGGTTAATAATAACTGATTAAATTATTTTAAGTCACTATTTTTTATCCGTTTAATATGCTCTTCTCAAATGGACAGCTCAAATCAAACAATTTTATAAGTTACAAAAGGCACTGACTTCAATGAGCAATTGTATTTGGGCTTCATCACCACATCCTCCCTTGCCCGTGTCCCAGTGACTCGTATTAAGAGGGGAAATAGTGTGGGAAAACTGATATTTTATTTTATTTATTTTATTTTATTATTTTATTTTACTTTATTTTATTTTATTTTTTTATATTTTATTTTATTTTATTTTATTTTAATTTAATTTTATTTTATATTATATTTTATTTTATTTTTCCAGGCAGAGAGACATTTAATTTCCTGCGTTTGCATAAACCAAAGCAAACTTGGGGATCTCTGCCATTTTCATGCTGAATGTCCCAATACTATCTACCAAGATGGTCTAAACGTCTTGGTTGAGAGTGGAACTGCTCAGTTCATTTTAATTGTGGTTCACTGATGAATTTACTGAGGTTCCCCGGGTGGGGAGTGTCGAGGGTTAAGATTACGGGGTGACAATCAAACCCTGGCAATGTATTGTTAACCCCCTTTCCCCCCCCCCACTTCCCCCTTCTGCCCCTCCCTCTCCCCCTTCCCACTCAGCACAGGCGATCGGGAGGGAAAGAAGGACAGAGACAAGAGAGTTGGAAAAATTAACAATGTTTTACTAACGCTACTAATAAGAACAGAGAAAATAATACAAAATATACAAAACCAATCTGGAAAGTCTCAGCAACTGCAGAGCCGGCAGCCGAAGTCCTGGACTGGACTCTGCAGCCAACCGGAGCTGGATTCAGTCTGGCACTGGCCTCGGTTCGCAGGGACGACTCGCAAGGTCCTCTGCTAATGTCGCCATAAGGAAAAGGGATGAGATCCTCGTGATCTCCCACTTTTATATGAAGTATCAGGTGAATGGGATGTTATACACAGTTGGTCAGTTTCTTGGTCACTTGTTTCTCGTCGCCCCTCTCGCGAGATGTCCATCCGTGCTTATCAATAAGTTCACATTCCATTGCTAGGTTTCCCAAAACACGTGTCTGGTTCTCCAGGAAAATGCAGTTAATATGAAGCTTTAGCTGACAGGCAAATTCACTGAAAGAGAAACGTTTTTAACAAAACCAGGACAGGGAGAATGGGGGAGAAATAGGGGCTGGCCTGGAAGGAATGTGGGAACACTCACAGTGATGGAAACGGTACTTTGTGCATTCAGACAACCGGCATTAAAAGCCTGAACGCTGTTGGTTTGCCCCAGTATGGACTGTGGCTCCGGGCAGCCTGCTGGGCTGTAATGAGGAACAGCCAGAGCCGCGTGAACCTCCTCTATCCCCTGTTCTCCAGAGCTAACAGGACAAAAGTCATTTTGGCTTTGTTGTGTCCCCTAAGCTGCCATGGGGAGGTGTCTTTTCCCCATATGAAATCTGTTAACAAGCACAAAAAGGCATCCGTATAATTAGCTTTTCTTTAGACCGTGTTCTGATTGTTTCAGGTGTGAGGAATCTTCCCTTGCACATTATTTGCTTTTACCTCATACAGTTCATATTCTACTCAACAAAGCTGATACATAAATGACTTTGAATGGCTTTTTGAGCTGTTAACACTGAGAACAGCTTAATTAGGCATGGTGAATTGCAAATGACCTTGTGGGGCTTCTAATGGCTCTGCAAGGCTCTTGCCATCCTGCAGTAGCCTTCTTTCACCTTTAATAGCCGTGACTGTAATTTAATATGGAATAGCTATGTAATAATCTAAGTGCAGGCTGTGACTTGTTCTGTACAGTGAGGTGATTATGCCTCGGAATGTAAGACTTTTATGTAAATGTATGATTTATTTAAGAAACGCGGAAGTGGGCAGAAAAATAAAAGCAATGCACACACATAAAAACACATTAAAAAACCCCAAAACACAAACTGAGGAAATAGCATCAGTATACGCACAGCTTCCACAAACAGGGATGAGTTATCAGTGTGTTCTGGCCACGTCTTAGCAGTCTGCGATCTGAGAAACAAGAGAAAAAGGCACTGAAGAGCTGCAAACCTGTGTTGGGGAGGAGAGGGAAGGAGGTTTGGGGGCAGGAATATCACAGAACCCCAGAATGTGAGGGGTTGAAGGGCCCTGGAAAGCTCACCCAGTGCAATCCCCCCATGGAGCAGGAACACCCAGATGAGGTTACACAGGAAGGTGTCCAGGCGGGTTGGAATGTCTGCACAGAAGGAGACTCCACAACCCCCCTGGGCAGCCTGGGCCAGGCTCTGACACCCTCACCCCAACAAGTTGCTTCTCATATTTAAATGGAACCTCACGTGTTCCAGTTCGCACCCATTGCCCCTTGTCCTGTCATTGGTTGTCACCATTTGTATGCACTTTGAAAACATACAACAAAATGTCCGGGCAATTCAACATGTAGGATTTCATGGCCTTTTAGCACAAAATACTGACTACTGAAGCCATGCTGACCGCCCCTAATGACCCTCTTCTCCTTGATATGCCTTGAGATGGCACCGAGGACAAGTCGTTCCATCAGTTTCCCAGGGAGAAGCGCAGCACACCCGGGACTCCCAGCAGTGATGGCCCTTGGGACCATGGTCTGCAAACCGCAATCACAGCGATGGAAGAACAACTTTCTCAAGTCCCAAAATCTTGTTTTCATTAGATTCATACACTGTGAGTTTTAAGTGGGGGAAGAAAGGAGGAGGAGTAAATTACACGACAAGACTGAAGATCTGCACCAAGGAGCGGTTTGGAAGGCGGTCCGGCTCTTTGGAATAAACCTTTTATTCCAATATCGCTCCTATCCGTGTGCTGATGAATGCAGAAATAAAGGCTAAACTAAGGATTCAGGAGACACTGCTGAAGCAAAACAAGACCAAATCAGGAAACACCATGTGAACAACTGTCAGGGTAACATGCACAGGAGAGAGCTACTCGGCCAGATGAAATCCGGAATTCTGGATTGCAATGGATGAAATAGCACTAGAATATACATCTTAGCAAAACCATTAGTCCTGTTTCTAGTACGAAATGCAGTTTGCAGCATATTAACATTCCGACAAGCTCCATCTGCTTAAACCATGCTTCCTTATAATTTAATTACACAAGGTATCTGTGCCCGAGTCATTAACAACATTATGAATAATGCGATTCATTAGCAGCGGCCTACATGTGCTGTTTGTTTCTTTTTTCCCTGAGATATGTCTCAGTTACTCACAGAGATTGATATTTTGACAATCTCCATCTGGGCTATTCTAATACAATTTCCCAGGATGTATTTATTCCATGGGAGCGAGCAGGGTGTGCTGCAATCTTCCTCCGAGGGATGGGAACAGTGCTAGAGATGCTCAGACAGACGTGGAGTTTCACGGTGTTAGCAGGGTTGTATTTTCTCTGAATAAAAGTCCCTTTTTACAACTACAAACCATATTCTCCATGCTTTCGTTGGTATTGCTTCAGCCAACATTTTGAACAGTTCTTTGTACAAGTTGGGATTGGATCTTTGAAAACAAGCAGCAAAATAAAGGAAGAAATAAATAGATCACTTTCTACATTAACAAAGGAATAAATAGCATTTTCACGGACAAGCGGTATCAAAAAATAGGAAAAAAAACCAAATTTCCCAAAAGCATTTAATGCCACACATCTGGATAAAACAAGTGGACAAGTTAATGGTTTCAAGAAAATTTCACCTGGTTTGAAACGTCACCCGTTGCAGTGGCAACAAGTTTGTGTGGTAGGATGTTTGTTTTTGGAGTTATCTCTTCAAATAATGTAATAATGTCAAGAGCTCAAGGGCTTTTAGAGGCGAGCGGGGATCACTGAACTGAAATTTTGATCTGAAATTATGTCATCAAGAATTATGTCATGATGTCATTTTACACAGGTCATCTGCTTTTCTTTCCCATTGCTGATTAGAGAGAAGATCACTGGCAATTAATACATTTTCTAGTGCCACGACACACCAAACAGGGACTGACCTCCAGTTCCCTTCCAGATGGGCTTTTGGTCCTGCCCTGTATCCAGGTGGAAAAAGGAAGACAAACAGTGTTATTTGATCAAGACGCACAAGGTGACGCTGCTGTGAGGGGTTTCAGATGGAAACTTTGTCCTTTCTGGAAAAACCTACACATTGGGATTGATGAGGAATTAAGGGGTGACAGATTTGGCCTGAATCATCACAAATAATGCGTGTGCTATGTTGTCGAGGGTTTTGATTGCGGGGGGACAATAAAACCCTGGCAGGTGTATTGTTAACTCCCCTTCCCACTGAAGACAGGCGATTGGAGGGAAAGAAGGACCAAGAGAAGAGAGCTGGGAACATTCAAAATGTTTTACTAATGCTGCTGATCAAATAGAGAAAATAATCCAAACTCTGCCAAACCAATCTGGAAAGTGCCGGCAACTGCAGAGCCGGCAGCCCAAGTCCTGGACTGGACTCTGCAGCCAACCGGAGCTGGATTCAGTCTGGCACTGGCCTCGGTTCGCAGGGACGACTCGCAAGGTCCTCTGCTAATGTCGCCATAAGGAAAAGGGACGAGATCCTGGTGATCTCCCCCTTTTCTATGAAGTACCAGGTGAATGGGATGTTATACTGGGTTGGTCAGTTTTTAGTCACTGTTTCTCGTTGCCCCTCTCCCGAGATGTCCATCCATCCTTACCAGTGACCTCGCATCCCATTGCTGTGTCTACCAAACATGGATCTGGCTTTCAGGAGAATGCAGCTGATCTGAAACTTTAGCTGACAGGCACATTCACTACAAGAGAAACTTGTTTTTAACAAACCCAGGACATATGCAAAGGCAACACCTGTTTCTTGCTAAAATTCAGGCAGTTTTCTGGTTATTCTTCGAAATATTCTTTTCTTCTGGAAAAAAAAAGAGCAAGTAAGTGAGCTTTCCAGGAGCTGTCCCATGATGGAGAGCAACGGCTTGAACCCACAACCTCTCAATTACTCAAAGTCTGCTCAATTACTCACTACTGATCAGACGGCATTGTTGCATTTACCTGACGAACACAACATCTGTGCAGACGTTCTTCCGAGAACATTTCGTGTGTACGTGCTTTGAGAAGCAATCGAGAGAATGCAATAAATATGGTAACGAGCAGGTGATGAGGAATCCGATGGAAATAAATTCAGCGCGGCTATGAGGACTAAATGAATGTCTTAGTACATATATAAATCTCCTGCTCTTTATTAAGTCCTGCGAAGATTTATTAAATTTTGTGTGGCTTAAGAAATACAAAAGAACTGTAATAATAAGAGAGAAGAGATTGCACATAATTCACATTTTAATAATGGTCAAATGGGTTGATTGTATCTTTTCTGATATGATGAATATTACAGAATATTACATAAACTACTATTTGTGGAAAATTTATGCAACCCAAAGATGCTCAGCTGGTTCAACCTTAAACAATAAAAATAAATCATTTCGTAGCCTTAAATATCTTTGGCATCAAGGTTTCTACCTTAAAAGTATTATTTTGATTGGAATCACTTTTTTTTGGTGTGTGAGTGTAACATGAATTTATTCAGATGCACTTTAATGAGCAGTGTAAAGTTTTGGTTTCTTCCCACACAGTGTAAATTGGACTCTGTCATGTTTATTCCCAGAGTGCTAATGCGGGTTTGGGACGAGATGTGACAATGAGCATCCAACTACAGATACGTGCGGTAAGGATTTCTGTCCAAGCAGCCCGCGCCACGAAGAAAACATTCAAATAAATCACCTATGGCCATGATTAGTTCAGGTGCAAGGTGATGAGTGTACAAATGACGGTGAAAATATGTGCACAATAACTGTTAGATCTTGTGTTTTGCTTGGAAACATCTCCTGGTATCCTATGGTACAGTAAGATGGGATGAACCCTAAAAAGACATCGTTCAACACTGTAGCCAACTTTGTGCACTAGAGCTGCAGAATCTAATTCTGAAAATATAGGACTGTTAAGGGAAAATGACTACATTAAAATACGCTACCGAATTGAAGGGGGGCAGCTATCAAAAAGGTTTTCCTGTGGCCAAAGTGTTTTATTTGAAAAAATTGGGAAGGGCCAAATTCTGCCCTCAGACACGAAGTACAGGGACACATGAAAAACCAAACGGACAAACAAAAAGAAGTTACAAAGAAAAATGGATTGGACTAGATGACCTTTGCAGGTCCCTTCCAATTATTCTATGGTTCTATGATTGCTTCAGCTGGTCCCTTCCTAGTAAAAATGAAAATGTACTGGATGACTATGGGACCTCTCGATAAGGAAGGAGAAATGTATTGACTGAAGGATGGTGAAGCAGCTGTAAAGTGAAATGATGGCGTTTTGATTTGCCTTTACATTTAAAATACAATGCAAAATTTCCTTCTCCAAGGGCACTTGTCGTGGGAGCTTAGAATGAGACCTTCACAAGACCGAAGCCTCGGAGGGACCCGTGAGAAACACATAAGATATTCCAGAGCTCTAAACCCTCAGGAGCAAAAATTCTCAGGGTTTGAAAGAAGCAAATTGTAAAATAATAGGGATAATAGGAAATAAAGTCGGATTTCTTTGCTCTGTTGAGATACGATACACAAGAGGACTACAATGCTAACTTCTTTAAAGACATATAAAATAAGCTATGGATGTTAGCGTATTATTTTGATATCACTGACTGCATATTTCAGCATTGTCCCTGTCCAGCACAGATAACTCTACACACACTTGTTGTTTAAACATTTGAGAAAAGTGGTTTTCTCTGTAGGATTTGAAGGTCGTTCGTGTTCGTTTCTTCCTCAGAAAAGCACAAAAAACACAAAATCCAAGAGCAGGTCTCCTCCGCAATACTGGTGGATGTTTTTTCCCAAACGTGATTGCTAGATTTGAGCATATTTAAAGTATGGTTTTGGCAATTTGTGTATCTGAACAATAAAGTACACACAGTTATACCTGTTAATTTAATCAACACATGGCGTGTTTGCAGAATTGGACTTATTTTCTCTGAATTTACGATGAAAGATGGAGACAGGGTTGAAACTCCGCTATTTGGCCTAATCCAGGAGAGAAGGCCCAGGCCTTGTTAGAAAAGCTACTGAAGTGTGTGGCCTGGCCAAGAAAAATGCTCGGGAGGAGGACATTTGGCTTATTGCAAAACCTTCTAAACAGTTAATGGAATGACAAGGATCACGGCCACGGTGTCAGGGGCTTGAGGGGCAGTTGTGCTCTGGTACTTTCCAGAAGCTGGAGGTGGCTGGTCTGAGCCCCCTCATCTCCAGCAGAGGCAGCAGGAAGGTCCAACTCCCGCCATGGTACGAACGGCACTTGCTCTGTGTTGAGTAAGTTTACAGGAGGGATTTTGGAATGAAGGGCTAAAGCATCAGGACGCTGAACGCGGTGCAGGAGTTCATGGGACACCCTTAGTACTAACACCAACTCTGAGTGAAATGCAGGGGAGACATAATTCCACTGTGCTGTTAGTGCTTATCCCGTATGAGCCTCAGAAGCTGCTTTTGCTCCATTGTTCTTCTACGCTTTGGCATAATTGAGTCTTCTAATTGTCGATATTAATGTTTTCCTGTCCTCCCTGGCCTCTTCCATCCCAATGGACATTAGCCAGGGCTTAGCATGACAGCCAAATATATTAATGTGGTTTCTCCTGCCTACCTTCTTGACTAAAATCTGTTATTAAAAGTCTTTATCTTAATAGAGCTGGAAAATGTGGTTGTTCCCTCCCTTCCTTATGGGAGGAAGGACATTTACTGAATGCACTGTCAGAAACAGCAGCTCTCCACGGCTTGTCGGACAGTCAAAAACCACAAGCCTTTTGCAAATGTTTGCCCATGAGAATGAGTTGAAGGATCTGTGGCATGAACTGGCTGTTTTATTTCATAATGAGAAATGAAGAGAAAGTGCTGGGCGGGAGCGTCGGGGCGGCGGTGGGGAGGAGGCATTTGTGCATCACACGAGCCAGCGCTTTGGGCTTTTTTGGCTGCTATGAACGTCTTCAAAGCCCAGTGATCGCGGTGGCCTCAGCGGAGCTGGGGGTGACCGCTGGCGGGGAGGGAAAAGCAGCCTCCAGCTTCCCACTCCACTTGCAGTGCTGGAGTCACCACCCCTGGAGGGGTTTGAAAGACGTGGACATGAGGCACTTGGTGACATAGGTTAGTGCCAGAGTTTGGTTGTGGTTGGACTCCATGATCTTCAGGGTCTCGTCCAACCAAAATGATGCTAGGATTCTATGACTGACCCGTGGAGGTGTGACATGTACCCACACCTGGGTACAACTGACACCAGGCCCTTCAGCTGACACCTGAACACATTGGTGACATGGATGACACCACAGACAAGTCTCCCCATGCCCAGGATTTCCCCCGGGTGTGCACATGGATGAAGGAAGAACCACAAACCCCACGAGCATCAGGACCCCGACCCACTTGCTGCTCTGGATCCTGAAGGCTTTGGAAGAACCGGTGAAGAACCAGGTCTGGTCCAGCCCAGGAACAAGCAGCATCGCTGCCTGCAGGGACGGGACAGCTTTGCTACACCACCAACCACCAGCACAGCTTCATTGCATCCCGCAGACAGACACAGTAGAAATCTGGTCATAATAAAACTCTTCTACCACAATAAGAAGCTATTTCAGCTTGAGGCTCCTACTTGGGTTCTTGTCACTTTGTCAAATAATACAAAATAATAATCCATCAGTATTAAGTATTTCAAAATCAAATGTGGAGCAGAATTTTTGTTTTCATGGTCATTTTCAAGTTTATATTTCTCTTCACAAGATTTTGGCAAGCGATACTGGTGAAGTGTTATTCTTGTAATGAAAATACATCCTTCAAAATGGAGCTCTGATCAGCAGGTGTTTTTCTGCGAGGCAGACGGTGACCTGGGGAAGATGCACCCCGGCCCAAAGCACAGAACCCTGGCAGGAGCCGAGCACAGTTTTGCCACGGTAATGCTGAGAATTTTCTCATTTATTATCTGTCATGCATTTTTTGCTATTGTTATTACTGCTGATTGCAAAGATTTTTAATGTCTTCTTCGTAATCAGCACCCTTTCCTCCTTATTTATTCATTACTGCCACAGCCCTTATTTTTGATCTCAAAAATTGTTCCCATGGTGACAAATGGGTAGGTAATGTGACAAAAACCTGATTGTGACGTCACTGCACGGACAGGGCAGGAACTCTGACTGAGTGCAAATGGAGTAGCTGCTGTTTGCCCACAAATATCTTAATAACCAGTAATGAAGTTAATGGAAATGCAGGCAATTCAATGAGTACCTTGAACAATGAATTGTAAATTTCAATCTACCAAATGTGGCAAATGCCCAAACGTGGCCATGCTTTCTCTTCATGTGGAAAAAGTGATGGTATGTGACACATGCTGTGATTCTGGTGCAAAAATATTATTGAGAGGCTGCTAGACGCAAAGATTCCCACCTAGACCCGTATCGTGTATTTCTTGTTCATGGGTACACGAGCCAAGGCCATTATCTCCTGGGCTGCTGGAGTTTAGCAGGTAACTTTATCACAGAATCCCAGCATGGCCTGGGTTGGAAAAGCCCTCAGAGATCATCCAGTCCAACCCTTGGTCCAACTCCAGCCCATTGACCAGATCACGGCACTAAGTGCCATGTCCAGTCTCAGTTTCAAACCCTCCAGGGCCGGTGAGTCCAGCACCTCCCTGGGCAGCCATTCCAATGCCTGACCACTCTCTGCACAGAATTGCTTTCTCATCTCCAGCCTCAGTTTCCCCTGGCAGAGTTGAAGCCCATGGCCCCTTGTCCTATTGCTGATGCCTGGGAGAAGAGTCCAATCCCCCCCTGGCTAGAACTGCCCTTCAGGTAGTTCTAGAGAGTGCTGAGCTCAGCTCTGAGCCTCCTCTTCTCCAGACTAAACAAGTCCAGCTCCCTCAGCCTCTCCCCATAGGGCTTGTGTTCCAGTCCCTTCCCCAGTCCTGTTGCTCTTCTCTGGACCCTCCAGCACTTCAATCTCTTTCCTGAGCTGAGGGGCCCAGAACTGAACACAACACTCCAGGTGTGGCCTCCCCAATGCAGAGCACAGGGGAAGGATCACTGCCCTTGTCCTGCAGACCACGCTGGTTTGGATACAGGACAGGACACCATTGGCCTTCTTGGCCACCTGGGCACACTGTTGGCTCCTGTTGAGCTTCCTGTCCATTAGTCCCCCAGGTCCCTTTCTGTCTGGCTGCTCTGCAGCCACTCTGTGCCCAGCCTGGAGCTGCAGGGGGTTGTTGTGGCCAAAGTGCAGCACCCGGCACTTGGCCTTGTTGAACTTCATCCCATTGGAATGGGCCCATTTTTCCAGTGTCTCCAGATCCTCTGCAGAGCCTCCTGCCTTCCAGCAGCTCCACACTCCCTCCCAACTTGGTGTCAGCAGCAAATTTGCTGGTGATGGTCTCAATCCCCTCATCTAAATCATCAATTAGTGGAGTTGCACTCCATAGCATCAAAACACAACTTACTTCTTCCTTCATTACCGCTCATTTATGGATCTCGGGTCTCCCCGGAGCCCTCCCGACGCAAACCCGACCGAGCCCTCTCGAGCAGGCTCAGGCTGCACCTCGGTGGACCTCCCTGTGTTGCAGTTAAAAATCTTTCTATATGACCAAAATGGAAACTACAAGGCGAGCTCAAGCTAATTAAAACCCATTGATCTGCTTGAAAAATCCCGTGGATGAAAATGGTAAAATTTTAAATGAAAATTGATTTTATGGCGTGTATTTTTTTTTTCTTTGTCATAGGAAAAGCAGTAAAAGAAGAGGATTTTTAAACAGCTTTAAGAGTGCATAGGCAAAGGAGCTGTTTTTACAAAATAACAACAAAAAAATCAACCCAAACCCCTAGAAATAGCTTTGGGCTCAGGACAGCAGAGAAACACAAGCTGTACGAGACGAGAATTTTTCCTTCCCGTTTGAACACAGACGGCAATTCTTTGCTGTGAATGTTCTGTCCTGTTCAGGGCTCAGCTTGGTTGCACCAAGCTCCAAAAGGGATGTTAGGAATTCACTTAATGGCCAATAGGTGGTATTATCTGGGCACTCTGTACAATGAGGTTGATTGTCAGCAGCAGCTCTCCTGGTGCTGCTCCACCACCACCAGCCATGGGGACAGGCTGGGGACACTCCGGAGTGACACCTTTCCAATGTGAACGCAATGCTCAATAACCATGATGCAGGAACGCAGCACCTGGACACAGTTATATCCTCAGTCTTTGGCACTGAACCCTTCTTATCTAATAGGTGCTTAATTACCTCATGAAGTATTCTCAGATCATTTGTTCTAATCAGTCAGAAATTAATTTTTCCAAGAAAGGCTGGACCAGATGATCCTTGTGGCCTCTTCCAACCTGGTATTCTATTCCATTCCATTCCATTCCATTCCATTCCATTCCATTCCATTCCACTCTAATTCTATTCTATTCTATTCTATTCTATTCTATTCTATTCTATTCTATTCTATTCTATTCTATTCTATTCTATTCCATCCCATCCCATCCCATCCCATCCCATCCCATCCCATCCCATCCCATCCCATCCCATTCTCAGAAATCTTATCAATATCTATTTCTTAATGTAACACTCCTGATTACCCAGTGTCACTTGTCATTTTTACTGGAATTCTTCCTTTCACAGCGGGAACTCCAGCACCCTCCTTGTGAGCCACAATTTCCCCTCAGCAGCAACATCCATGTAAATCTGTATTAACTCCCACAAGAGGAATGAAGCTTCTAAAATTTGATACTGGTACAACTTTCCCTATTATCTTCTTTTGTAGGAGGTGCCTTGTGTTTCTGAAGCATCGGATAAAGTGTGTAAACATCACATTCAGTGAGTTCTGCATAACGGGACCTGAAGGCATTGCCTGTGTTCGTGTTGCATCCAGGGAAGCCCAAAGAGCATCTGTGCAAGCAGGAGGAGCAGAGCAGTAGCGATGCACTTTTCCCATGCGATGGACACGGTCACGCTGTGCTGAATTCCTCCGAAAGAAGCTGGAGAAGGAAACGCTGGCCCTGCTTCAGGGAGCAGAGTTACCCTCACAAAGACCGTGTAAAATGCATGAAATTAGGGCTCTTCAGAAACAGCCATTCCACCATGCGCACGTCTGTAACGCTACACTGGCGGCATTAGATTGCTTTGTCCTTTATTCCACGCTGTCAATCAGCTGGTGGAAAATTTAATGGTGGCCAATTAATTACCCTTTTGGTAATGATTTTCCGTCCGAAGCTGTTTTCCCCTCCGGAGTGGGGCTTCTCAGGCTGCTGGGGCTGTCTCTGCTCCGGCTCCTTCCCTCTCCCACCGCCCGGAGCAAAACCTGAGCTTTGCCGTCCCACTGATACCTGCAGATGATGACAAGAGGCTGGTCCTGATTCCATCCGATTCCATCACAGCTGATCTTGCTACTGTCCCGCTTCTCCACTTCCCCACTCCTCCGCTTGCCGTTTGTCAGAAGAGCTCAGTTGGGCTTTGGCAGGCAACAAACTGGAAGTCAATGTGCAAAATCAGTGGCAGCTGAAGCCGCGGCCGGTGCTGCACAAACCCATCTGCTGGAAGCTTTGATGCCACCAAACACAGTGAGCACTCAGAGGAGACCTTTTTTCCACATCTATGCTGCACCTGGGTTCCCTTCTTTAATCTACTTATTAAAATAATGCCTCGAAGGATCAGCTGGCAGCTGGTGCTAGTTCTGAGTACACAATACACAAATGAGCCAGGTCCTGGACTGTCCAGATTTTGTTTTATGTCCAGTTTCTGAATCCCTTAACATTGCCTCTGACTGCAGGAAATAATTGAGCAGCTGTTCTTCCAGCAGATGCAACAGTACAGGCTGCAACAAGCACAACTAAACTACTGAGGAATATAGAAGGTGGCAGTCAGCATAGAGGAATCATTAAACCTCTCCCTTTCCCGTGTGCCTTGCAGCTCAGTGCTTGTACCAGGTTATTAAGTGTTGGTGGTAACAGCACTGTTGGTTCTAGAGGCTCTGTGAACACCCCCACAGATTATAACCCGAAAACAGCTTCACAAACAAGGAGGTTAGAAAAACAGGAGCTAGAAATTCAGGATTCATCCACATCAACATACCCACATCAGTTTGCCCATAATGTGCCTCTCGGGGATGAGCCACTGAAGGAAGACACCACCCAATGAGTGAGTCCTGAACACCGAGAGGTGCTTGTCATCCCACATGAGTTAATTTTCTTCGAGCTTTTCGTTTTCATGGTGTTGCTGAAATGTTGGCTTTTGTAAAGGGAATAAAATGTGCAAAACCAAACCTTTGAATTACTTACCAATACTTTTGCGTAAAGCAGTTTTACAGCATAGCAGAGCTTTGGTTTATGGCTGGGCAGTTTTTTAGGAGTGCTGTTTGTCTCTAAATGGCAAATCTGACCCACTTCTAGATGGGTGGCACTGCAAACATGAGTCCTTGCCCAGGTTTCTGTCCTAATAGGTCCTGCAGAGCCCACCCGAGAGCAGGAGCCGCGGCTCTGCTGCCTGCGGGCAGCGTCTGGCGGGGAAGCAATGGAGAAGCCTTGGAAAGACCTCAGCTTTATTCTGCAAACGCAGGAGATCAAAGGAAAGTAAACGCATCTTTGTCTGATCTCGATGCTTTTGTAACTCTATCAAGTCCCTTAAGACTCTTGTTTGCCATGGGAGTTAGAGGTCTAAATATATCTTAGAGGAGCAGGGCTTGGTCTTGCTGTTCTATGGGGAGGATTCTGCTCCTCACCAGCGCTTTCCCCAGAACTTCTTTGGTGCGTCAGCGGTGCGGTCCCAGGGTGAGAATCCTGCTCGGGTGGATGGGGCTGCTCTGCAACAACTGCAGAGCAGATGGTCCGTGTGGGCGATTCATCTCCTCCCAAGGGATCTGTGTAAGACATTTTTTTCTCTAGAAGCATCTTTATTGCTGAGTGTAGCATGGAATTACTGTTAAACTATGGGCTTTGAATAAAGTCTAGTGATATGAATCGCATTATGTGCTTTCAAAAAAAATTAAGATACATCAATGCTTACACCCTGGCCTTTCCGGAGCTGCAGAGGGATCACAGAATCCCAGGATGTGAGGGGTTGGAGGGCCCTGGAAAGCTCACCCAGTGAAACCCCCCCATGGAGCAGGAACACCCAGATGAGGTTACACAGGAAGGTGTCCAGGCGGGTTGGAATGTCTGCACAGAAGGAGACTCCACAACCCCCTGGGCAGCCTGGGCCAGGCTCTGACACCCTCACCCCAACAAGTTGCTTCTCACCTTTCAGTGGAACCTCCTGTGTTCCAGTTTGCACCCATTGCCCCTTGTCCTGTCCCTGGTTGTCACCAGCAGAGCCTGGCTCCATCCTCCTGACACTGCCCCTTTCCATACTGATCCCCAGGAATGAGTCACCCCTCAGTGTCCTCTTGTCCAGCTCCAGAGCCCCAGCTCCCTCAGCCTTTCCTCACACGGGAGATGCTCCACTCCCTGCAGCATCTTGGTGGCTGCGCTGGACTCTCTGCAGCAGTTCCCTGTCCTGCTGGAACTGAGGGGCCACAGCTGGACACAAGATTCCAGGTGTGGTCTCCCCAGGGCAGAGCAGAGGGGCAGGAGAACCTCTCTCAACCTACTGACCACCCCCTTCTAACCCACCCCAGGTCCCATTGGCTTCCTGGCCACAAGGGCCCAGTGCTGGCTCAAAGTTATGGAGCCTCCTGTGTTTCAGTCTGCGCCCGTTGCCCCTCACCCTGGCGTTGGGCACCACTGAGCAGAGTCTGGTCCATCCTCTGACACCCACCCTGAGATACTGATCCCATTCATCAGACCCTTTTCAGCTTCTCTTCTCTAGCTGAACAGCCCCAGCTCTCTCAGTCTCTCCTCCTAAGAAAGATGCTCCAGACCCCTAGAAGAAGATGCTGTTTGATGTACCCAAAGCACCTGCTGCACACTGCTGCAAGTCACCCTGGAGATCATGTCGTGGGAAGCGGGGAAACAAATATACGACACGAACCCACGGACTCATTTGCTTTGTTCCAGGCAGCGGTCTGAACAAACCCCGCGGTGTCCCGGGACCCCCAGGCTCGCTGTGCCCACTGTCTCCAGCGGGGCTGGCGGCTCCGTGACCGCGTCCTGGCGGCAGCCCTGCTGCCTCGCTCAGGGGAACCGGCTGCAGCAGCCTCGCCAAAATCAGCTGCTCTGCAGAATCCTCTGGAAGCAGATTCCCGTGTCGCGCCGCGCGGACACTCCTGGCGGGGGTAAATCTGCTGCCCTGTGAGCAGTTAGTGCGCTTGCCACGTGAACAGAGAACTGCCGGGGGTTCCAGCCCAGAGAGCTGCACCCCAGAGCCCCGCTTGTCCGCTTGCACCCTACGAGCTCTGTGCAACGCTGGCAGGGACATAGGATCACATATGTCACCCTACGCTGAATTTACATGAATGGTTAAGCAAGCAAAAACACACCTATCTATTACTATTGAGACAAATAGTACAGTATTTCTGCAGGGTCTCCACACACCACGTGCCCAGTGTGGGTATAGTTATAGCAAAAAGAAAGTTATTCCTGCACTGAAGTGCTTTCAAGCCCAATAGATATGACAGACACTGGGAAAAAAGGAGAATTATTACACTCATTTTTCCCTTTTAGAGTCGAGGATAAATAGACTAAATAACACGGCAGGCAGGCAGCAACAAAGCACAAATCCTTCTGTCATTTACAGGCCCAAAATGGGATGCTGCCAGCATCCTCCTTCAAAACCCGTCCATTTACAGGCCACGAATCGCTGTTTATTCCGAGCACACAGTTTTGCCCGATATTTCTCCATCCGAGCCGCTGAGAGGCAGAGCCGGAAAGCGCCCAGTCAGCGCTTTGGTAATGAAGGTCACTTCTTTTGCTGACTCCCGTTAAGGGGTCCCTGGGTACCATTTCGGCTACAGGCGGTTCAGTGAGCAGACACACTTGTCTTTTCCCCTTTTTGCAGCGTTTCATAGTCCAACGCGCCTGATTAATTCAGTACTGTCTGCACAGCTCTCCGCAGCTGTGTCATTAGCCTCTCAACATACTTTAAGCTACTATATGCTGAACTGCTGCGGTCTACCATAAATTAGTTTATTACTATGAGAAGCAACTACCCATTTAATAAGGATGGCCTCCATTAATTCTGTGATCTCACAATGCCCCAACATTTTTTCCAGGGTAAAAAAAAAAAAGAGTGTACCTCTACACCTTGGAATTTCAATAATCATATGATGTTTGCTTTCTCCACCCTTACCTTTGTCTAGACCCTGTTTCCCTGTATCAAAAGAGACACGATATGGTTTATCATGCGCAGCATCTCAGCCCTGCTCCTGTCACTGTGTGTTAGGCAAATAGATTTCAGTGCAGAGAAGTGAGGGATCAGCCATTAAACAGGGAAACACACAAGTACTGACCCATCATCAGACGGTTCAAGAAAGATGCTCCTCCACGTCACAGTGGCCACATAAACCAGGGAGAAGAAGAACTGAGGGAGATGAGAGCAGGAGTGCGGCTGGGCCAGTGTGCCCAGAAAGACCCAAATCAACGACAGGACAAAATGGGGAGACGGTTGCATTGAAGCTCTTCCCCTCTCCTCTCCCAAGCACTGCTGGACCTCCCTGCTTTGCAGAGAAGCCATGAGCTGATGTCTCCACCTGGCTTTGGACACCTCTGCGATGGGGCCGAGTTCCAGTGCTACTCTCATCACTAAGAGGCGCAGAGCCTGGTGAATCGCTCGTGTTCCCGGGCTAAAAGAAAAGCACATGGTAAGGAATGTGAAAATTCTCAGAAGTCCTGAAATCCCATTAATACAGCAAGAAAACCTTGAGCGAGCTGATGATTCAGCCGAAACGCGGCTCTGGACTGCAGCGTCTCCCAGGAGAGGTGTCTCTTGCTGAGAGACCATTAGGAGAGACAAGAAAAGAACACAGCTTACAACAAAGCTTTCAAATGAGGATGAATGTGTTTATCAGTGGTCAGCGATGAACCTTTGATGTGCCTTGGAGGAGCAGAGATCTCATGCATAAAACATGATCGCCGCACAGGGACCCGAGCTGGAGTTGTCACTAACGTGATGCATTCTGCGTTTGCATCAAGGCACGACAAACCTGCTACTGCTTATTCCAAAGTACAAAAGTAATCTTGCATCTTGTTTCTGGGACTCTGCTCACAACCTCCCTCATACAAAAACCATCTCATTGGAGTAAATAAAGTGATTCGAGAAAGATATAAAGTATTCATAAAGTGCATGTAGAAAAATGAAGAGTAAAGCTATGACAGATTTAATATCTGGGAGAGGTACAGTTTTAGATTTTAAAAAGGCTTATGCATAATTTGTAACACATTAGTGTTAGTGCCAGACTAAGCCACATTTGCATTGTGCTGGGCTCTGGACATTCACAGGTGAAGGCAGAGACAACCTGAGGAGCTTATGCTATAAAAAGGTGAATAATACAAATAAATAAAGCAAACCCTGGTAATGTTCCAGAATTAATCTGCAAATTCAAACTCCATCATCCAGAAATGGTCTGTCCACAGTTCGAGGGTTCTTTGCTTTTGAGCTGGTTGTCTGCCTTGATGTTGTTTTGAGACCTGGACGTATCATTGCTTCAGTGTCAATCCAAAGCGGCCGCCCACCACCCAAGCAGCACAGCTCGTGCCCCATCACCACGGCCCTCTATGAGTTTTTTTCTCTCTTTTAGACAGTGGGCTTTAAGAAAAACAGCTCCTAAGCTCTTGAGTTTTGTCAACAACCTGGCTGGTCAGGGGGTGACGTTTCGGATGAGCTGTGAGTGTAGAGTCCCGGTTGGCCCGGGCAGCTGCTGGTGTGGCCACCCCCATGGCCGATGGATGGCACCTCTGCTTTGCTGTCTTCCTGTTCTTCTGTCCCAAACAACGCTTCGCCAGCCCTCCAGCTGGCGACTGGGAACAGGAAAAGATCAGGGAGATGATCTTCAATCTTCCTCAATGGTTTCACATACGACTTTGCACTTGAACCCTCCATGGGATCCAATATTCCCAAGCGTTTGACCCAAGAGTTGACTCCCAAGAGCACTAAGATGTTGTTATCACTGTTCTTGCAAGTAAATAGTGTGCACATCCTCCAGATCTGCAGTGGCTTTCCAGCTCCCTTCCAGATGCAACTGGAATTTGCCCTTTTGATCTTTCTCTTGCAGGTAGAGTTAACTTGGCCATGGGCTCATGACACCTGGGTCACAACCACGCTGAGTACCTTGTGCTAATGCTCCTCTAACTTAGTAACATCGAGGCAAGAGGTTAAATGAGGAGTATTTGTCTATTGGTGTTGTCAAAGGCTCTCGCTGAATCACGTGCTATTATCTGTGATCATCTTCTCAGGTTTGTTGACATCTAGGTAATTTTTTTAATTGAGAAGAGTATTTCAGAAGTATGGGCAGTGAGACAGTTTTCTTGGCTACTATAGGTTTATAAGGGAAGGAGAAGGATGGAAATGTGATGGGGTAGAATAGCAGATACAGGAGGAAGAGGGAGGACATACACGTTCTGTTGTTCTTTTGCCTTTTCTGACTGTTTTTATTGCCTCTTTCTATGAATAATAAGTGGTGTTAGAAATAAATAGAATAAGAAGCAGATACAGCCATAACAGGTGTGCTGAGATGCGGCAAAATGTGAGAAAGATGCAAGACAGAGGCACATCCATCAAGAAATTAAAGCTGTTTACAGCCAAAAAGGTAAAATGCTGGTATTGTGTTTGGCTCGTTAAGGCCCAGCTTGGTGTGCAGTTATCGGCAGCCCCGGAGCTCACAATGAGAGGCTCTGAAAATCTGCAGCTTTTCTGCAAGTATGTTCCCTCTTCCTTTAGTAAGAATCATCTATTTTTTCTGCAGATAGCGCCACTCTGCTTTAGGTGAACATGCAGCAAAGGATGCTCGCAAAAGAAATACAGCAAGGTGGGGGTTTTTAAATGAAAATCACTCATAATGAAATGAGCGAAAGGAAAATGGCCCATGTGTCCCTGTTTCTTTAAGAAAGTTGTCAGTCCTACTAAAATATATCATTGAGCCACTCGAGAAAGGTCTGTGCCCTTTCCAATAAAACGGTAATTTTAAAGTGCTGACACTTGTGCTTACTTCAGGATTATTCCCCTAAAAATACTGTTTGAGCAGTTTAAAACGTTCCACCAGAATCTCGTACTTCGCAAAACGATATTTACAATATAGTGATTTCTTTGTGCTTGGGAGAATTACTCGTGATTTATTCTGATTGATTCTGATCCTGCTTTACATCGCACAGTGTTCAAAATTGGTCTTTATTGTTGGTAATTCTCCTGATGGCGTTGAGCTGATTCTTATTGCTGTTAACAGCCCAATGTGTAACACGTTAATGGTCCACAGCTTTGCCTTAGGAAGGCCAACTAAGGAACCGGTTGTTTATGGCTGGTAATGATTGATTTGTCAGTGATTATATTGCTTAATTCAACAGCAGCATGAATCAAAGATGACACTTCTTTCTTTTTAGGCTGTCACTTCGGCTTTAGTGCTCTTCACGGTAATGCGTGTTGAAGGGTGTTTATTGTCATGGCCTTTCTCCACGTTCTCTTCTTACAGCGCTGCCATAAACTATATTTTAGTGCTTGTGGCTACGAACACAAACAGCTGATGATCGAATTGTGCAGAGAAGGAAAAGACCCCAGATATTAACCTTGCCGTGACATCCAGCTTAGACACGGCGCTACTCGTTCTTGGAGCTCAGCTCGGTTGGGTTCCACACGATGCTCTATGGCAGCTGAGCCCCAATATCTGTCCTTATGGGTGGTGCATCTTGGCACCACCAAAGGGACTAATCCAGCCTCCCTTGGGCTGTAGTGGGGGGTTAAACAAGCCCAATTACTCCATGGTGAAAGGCGCAGCTCCGGGGCTCCGCCGATGTGCGCTGGTCCATTCAGCCTCAACAGTTCTACCGGGTTTCTCAGCAGCCGGTTATGTCAAAGCTGCTTTACACAGCTTGGGCAGCATGAAGGGACCATGACAGATGGATAAACTACGGGTTTATGCAGTTTCAGTCACTTAAAGGATCGTTTAAATACTTGTGGAGGTGTAAAGGGATCCCAGTGGAGCATCAGGTCAGGCAGCCCAAAACAACTTTACAGTAGCCTGTTCATGAGTATTAATCCATGAAAGGTGGGGGGTTCTGGCACACTCCTCCCTGGTGTTAATGCATGCAGCACTGTGCACAAGGGTGTGCAATATCTGGTGTTAATGCATGCGGCATTGTGCACAAGGCTGTGCAATATCATGTGTTAATGCATGCAGCATTGTGCACAAGGGTGTGCAATAGCTGGTGTTAATGCATGCAGTGTTGTGCACAAGGGTGTGCAATATCATGTGTTAATGCATGCAGCGTTGTGCACAAGGCTGTGCAATATCTGGTGTTAATGCATGCAGTGCTGTGCACAAAGATGTGCAATATCATGTGTTAATGCATGCAGCGTTGTGCACAAGGGATGTGCAATATTGTGTGTTAATGCATGCAGCACTGTGCACAAGGGATGTGCAATATCTGTTGTTAATGCAAGCAAGGTTGTGCACAAGGCTGTGCAATATCGTGTGTTAATGCATGCAGTGTTGTGCACAAGGGCGTGCAACATCTGGTGTTAATGCATGCAGCGTTGTGCACAAGGGTGTGCAATATCTGGTGTTAATGCATGCAGCGTGCACGAGGATGTGCAATAGCTGGTGTTAATGCATGGAGTGCTGTGCACGAGGATGTTCAATAGTTGGTGTTAATGCATGCAGCATTGTGCACAAGGATGTGCAATAGCTGGTGTTAATGCATGCAGTATTGTGCACGAGGATGTGCAATATCATGTGTTAATGTATGCAGCATTGTGCACAAGGGTGTGCAATAGCTGGTGTTAATGCACGCAGCGTTGTGCACAAGGGATGTGCAATAGCTGGTGTTAATGCATGCAGCGTTGTACACAAGGGATGTGCAATATCGTGTGTTAATGCATGCAGCACTGTGCACAAGGGTGTGCAATATCTGGTGTTAATGCATGCAGCGTTGTGCACAAAGGTGTGCAATATCTGATGTTAATGCATGCAGCACTATGCACAAAGATGTGCAATATCACGTGTTAATGCAGGCAGCGTTGTGCACAAGGGTACGCAATATCATGTGTTAATGCATGCAGCGTTGCGCACAAGGGATGTGCAGCATTTCCATCCTCATTGCTTCTCTGTTTGCTGGGCTGCAGACTGAGTCAATTTCCATAAGAAACTGAGGTTAATTAAGACACTTTTCTGTTACTTCATTTACAAGCATTCGGACTCATGGAAGAATAGGGCCGTGTGAAGAGTGACAGCGATCCAACCTTGGCCCTCTCCCAAACCTTCTGTTCAGACACATCCCCCATGCACGATGCTGCTCCAGGGGCCTGTGCTGCAGAGCAGCCTCCACCCTCACTGCAAGGGTCTCCAGGAGCTTTTGGATTGCCAGACCTGCTCACATCCCCATCAGCCCCACGGACGGGATGTATAAGATTCAAAGAAGCCAGACTCAAAAACTTCACTACTTTAAAGGGCTTTGCCTTCTGGACAGTGTTACCCACGTCTCGGGACCAAATGTCATTAATTTTCCTCCACATGACTGCAGGCAAAGCGAAATGGCTTATTCACCTCTTTGACACACAAAAAACCACCATTTATCTCCGATGCGGGTATATAAAAGACACTGCCGCCTACACATCATCAAATCCTGATGTTCAAGGGCTGGGTTTTTTTGCTGAAGTCTACAAAAGAGCTTTTTTTCCAGTATTATACAAGCCCAGATATACAGCTGGAGATTCACTTCACCGAAATAGAAACCACAATAGTACCATTTTGGCGAGCCAGGTTCACTGATTCTGTCTCTGCTGATTGTAGACATTTAATTGTAAGATCACTAATAGCACAGAAAAACAGACAGACTGTTCATTGCCAGGGCAGCATCACCACTTGCTGCTCGCTGAGCCGTCTCCCAAAGGAACGCAACTGTGGACAACACAAAAGCCCAGCTTAAACTTGGAGACGCACTAGTCAGCCTGCTGAATATAGATATCTATAAAATATATACGCATATCCCTTTCTTTTAAAGAGGAATGAAATGGCTTACAGGTCTGTGTATAGTAAATATATACATATGTGTGTGTGCATATATATATTATATAGTATATAGTATATAGTATATAGCATATAGTATATAGCATATAGTATATAGTATCATATAACGTACATAATATATATTCTATTCTATTCTATTCTATTCTATTCTATTCTATTGACACATATCTATATATATGTGTATATATAGACATGATATATATCTATTTATGTATATACATTATATATCTATATACACACATATCCCTTTCTTTTAAAGAGGAATGAGATAGCTTACGGGTCTGTGTATAGTAAATATATATATGTATGTATATATATATGTGTATATATATGCACATATATATATGTATATATATCTATGTGTGTGTATATATTATATATTATATATTATATATTATATATTATATATTATATATTATATATTATATATTATATATTATATATTATATTATTATCTATATGATATATGACATATATACACACATATATGATATGTTTCATTATATATGTGTGTATATATACATGATATATATATATCTATATATGTATATATATTTTATATATTTATATATATATATACATACACATATCCCTTTCTTTTAAAGAGGAATGAGACGGCTTACAGGCCCGTGTATATATACTTGTAAATCAAAATCAACCAGCTATTTCTAACAATGTGCAATTCCAGTGGAACTACTGGAGTCACCTGATCCAAACTGAGCTGTGATCAAAGCACAGAGCGGGGATTGTTTCGTCTCTCCTGGACGCGATCCAGAGAGCCGCAGCAGGAACCCAGCTCCCGATGCTCATCAGAACGCGTGGGAAGGGAGGAGCGCAGCGAACCCCTCCCGCAGCTGTGCGATCTCGGTCCGCACGCGCTTTGGGCAGGAGAGGGTTCGGGTGCATCTTTCTGAGCTGCGGGCGCCGGGGAAGAACTGCTGCCCGACGTGTGCAGCCGCAAAGTCCCGTCTTGTTTTCTGCTCCGCTTTCAGCCGCGTTGACTGCACAGCGGCGTCGCCTGCAGCGGCTCCCACAGCGCCCCGCTGCCCTCACTCCTGCCCCAACCCGCAATATGTGCTGCAGCTCCGGTTGGCAGCAAAGGGAATAATTTACCCGGCTACATGCAACGGTTCCAAAATAAAAAGGCTTCTCAAGGCCAGCCCTGAGCTGAGACTTTTCCAAGTTAGAATCCTGCCCTGGATTAATTTGGATTTCTTAGGGCTGCGTTTGTACCAGCTTTAGTCTGAGGCAGCAGTAAAACACTGCGCCAGGTTTTATCCATTTTAGCTCCAGAAAATCCCACCCAGCCTGCTCACAGCAAATCCCACGTTTCTGGTCATGCTTCAAAGCACAGTGGGGAGACAGGAGCGTGATGGAAGCGGATGGAGGGAGGATGGACAGGAGCAGAAACCAAAGCAGTGAGAAAACAGCCCACAGTGTGTTGGGAGGTGCACGGACCAGAAGGACCAGTAAAGAGCAGCTGGGGAACCAGAGAGAGAGACAAGAGGCAGAAAACCAGCAGGAAGACAACCCAGGGAGAGCTGAACCAGGAGCAGGGCTGATCTGTTCTGGCAGCCACCGCACAGCGCAGTATCCAAGGCATGAACTTAGTCCAGGCAAGAATATAAGACAAACCCAAAGGAGAGAACTGAGGGGACTGAAGGAGACTGAAGGATCTGCCCCTACTGCTGTTTTAAAGGAGAATAAGACGAAAGGATGAAGCCCAGATCACACGGTGGATCCGTGATACATTTCATTATTGCCAGGGACCTGGGAGCACTAAAATGCCTTAATGGCCCTGATCAGACACCACCATGGAGTTGTAGAATCATTCTGGTTGGAAAAGACCCTCATGGAGTCCAATCATAACTCTGGCACTGCCCCATGTTCTGCGAACCTCATGTCCGTCTGTCCAGCCCTCCAGGGCTGGTGACTCCAGCACTGCCCTGGCAGCCTGTTCAATGCCCCACAGCCCTTTGGGGAAGAGATTTCTCCTAATATCCAATCTCATCTTCCCTTGGTGCAACTTGAGGCTGTTTCCTCTCACCTGGGAGCTGCCCTCATCACCCCTGTGGGCCCTGGGGTATGAAATTGCCAGCATCTAATTGCTCTGGTGGGGGCATCATTCTCTCTGCCTCCCTGCCAGGCTAACACGAGCTGTGAGTCAGGACACAAGAAAACAGTGGACAATACGACACAAACCACCAAAACCAGCCCTCTCTCAAAAATCCCAGCAGATGGCATATACTTCTGCCACCCGCTATCAAATACACATAGCATTTACCTTGGATCTGAGGACTGCTGGGGGATTTAAACCTTTCGGCTACATGTCTCTTCATCCTTCCAGTTCAACCTCCTCTAATTTGCCATCCAACGCTCTCTAGAAGACAATTCTATCTCCACCAGCCGCTGTTCATGCAGTGGAAATCTCTGAGCGCTGCAAGAGGCCAAGAGCGATGAGCATGAGCAGACTGTGCTAAGGAACATCCTCACAGGCAACGATTACATAGAATGCCTGGAACTGGAAAGGATCATTGCGTCCAAAAGACGGCTGTGGTCCAGAGCAGCTCTGCGGAGCTGGTTTCTGTGAAGCTGATGTGGTCTGTGCTCCCTGCTTCTGGAGGCTTCCCTGGGTGGAACTTCCCTCTGCATCCCGGTGAGCAACAACACAGAGCAGGAAACTGCAATAACCTTCCGCAGCGATTCATTGCGCCCTCTGCTTCGCCAGCAGAACCTGCGGGAAGACTGCAGGGCACAAATCCTGACACGGAAAATGCGCAATGCCAAGGAAGGAATGGCTGCCCAGGGAGGTGCTTAGTCCAGGCAAGAATATAAGACAAACCCAAAGGAGAGAACTGAGGGGACTGAAGGATCTGCCCCTACTGCTGTTTTAAAGGAGTAAGATGAAAGGATGAAGCCCAGATCACACGGTGATGGTAGATTGGATCCATGATACATTTCATTATTGCCAGGGACTTGGGAGCACTAAAATGCCTTAATGGCCCTGATCAGCCATCACCATGGAGTTGTAGAATCATTCTGGTTGGAAAAGACCCTCATTAAGTCCAACCATAACTCTGGCACTGCCCCATGTCCTGAGAACCTCATGTCCGTCTGTCCAGCCCTCCAGAGATGGTGACTCCAGCACTGCCCTGGGCAGCCTGTTCCAATGCCCCACAGCCCCACAGTCCTGGACTCACCGGCCCTGGAGGGTTTGAAACTGAGACTGGACATGGCACTTAGTGCCGTGATCTGGTCAATGGGCTGGAGCTGGACCAAGGGTTGGACTGGATGATCTCTGAGGGCTTTTCCAGCCCAGGCCATGCTGAGATTGATTCTGTGAAGGTGGGCGAGCTTGCTGCCATGCAAAGCACCAGACTCTGGGTTAAAACATCACCAGTTTGAATCCCAGCTCTGTGTCACGGCACCAGCCCATTTGCTCACACAGGTGACAGCTGCTGTTACTCTGGAGGCTCCACCTTCACCAAGAGGGTGCCTGGGGGAACCTGAGATACAGGACAACGAGGAAAAACCCAGAGTGATGCCTCAATTGTGCAAATTCTGTGCCATTTTTCTTACCATCAGAAGGGGAGGGACAAAATTTAAGAGTAGCCTTATAGAGTTGTTAAAAGGACAGTATTGGGCCATTAAAATACAAATTACTGCTAAATCCCAAGAAAAAAGGGATAAAGCCAGGTACACTAGAACTAGAACTAATCAGCAATATTTAATTAAAACTCATATGTAAGGTTTCATTGGTAACTAGCAACAACTTGAATTCAGTCTAGCATTCACAAGCTTTCATCCATGCATACGAAGAGGTACACGTATGTAAAAAGTTACTGAATGTGCTACGTGCACTCAGTACAGAGCAAGAACACAAGGATGTTAAACAATTTTGATCCATTGCATTAGTTCAACAAACCTGAGCTTTTGCTTTTGTATCGGTGCATGTACAGAAGCTCAGTGCGGGGAGAGGGGTGGGAAGGGGCTCGATGCACAGTTGCAGTGATGCTCAGAGCGGAATGACTCGGGTGACCAGCTCTGCCATCGGGACACTCGAGGTCGGCTGCGTGTGGGGGTGGTGACAAGAACAGCCCCCACGAGGGTGCTCTGAACTGCTGCACGCTGGAAGCACCAGCGGCATCCACATCCACATCGCTGCTTGCTGACTTTAATTTTAGATAGCTTCGTCTTTCCAGAGCCACGCACTCGTGTTCACAGAATCACAGAATCAACCGGGTTGGAAAAGCCCTCAGGGATCATCCAGTCCAACCCTTGGTCCAACTCCAGCCCACTGACCAGATCATGGCACTAAGTGCCGTGTCCAGTCTCAGTTTCAAACCCTCCAGGGCCGGCGAGTCCAGCACCTCCCTGGGCAGCCATTCCAACGTTCTTAACAAAAGCCCCATTGTGTTTTATCTTTTAGATCTATTAAGTCAGTCTCAAAGCTGTTATCACGTTCGCGCTCCCACGAGCCCGGCTGGAGGTGGCGCTGAGAGCACAGCAGGATGGTGCTGGTGGCGGCAGGACGAGCTGGGGCTGCGAAAGGGAGGAGATGAGACCGCGGGACCTGTTCTTGGAGCACGGGCGACCAACTCCACAAAACCAGGGCCATGGCATCCCAAACATAGCGCCTAAAATTAGGGGATGCTTTTCATTTGATCCCGCCGAGTCTCCACGTTTTTCATGTGCAAAGGAGAGAAAAAACATCTGTTTTGTCATCTTCTACTCAAAACCACATCTATGAAGCCCTTCAACCGTGTACTAAGTGCTTGAGCCCTTCTGCCTCCAGAAATTGTGACCTGTTTCCCATCTAAAGCTGGTTTGAACCGTGCCCAGCAGATGAACATTGAGGCCATGGGCCATGCAAAGATCAGACAGTACCCAGAGCATGGATGGTGGGTGAGCACTGGCCCTTTTGGACCTTCAAAGGGTCCTCGGTGGAGGAAAAAGGGACCGTGGCCCTAAATACTGTGCCACAATGCAAGAGGAGCAGATAAAGCCCCTTAATTCTGCCCCTTGCTGCCTGAGTGACTCCGCACCCTTGGCCAATGGCTTTTCAAACAGCCCCTGGGTGGTACGCATGGACACATGTAAGCGAAGACACTTAGCAACCTAGTCCGTCCTTTCAAAAATAACATTTCCCTTCTTTTCCATTATTCACAAGGAGTTTGAAGCAGCTGTTCTGACCCAAGTCCAAGCGCTGGGTCCCCAGACAGCCGCTGCCTTGTTCCCAAAGCCCTGCGCTCCGGCTGTGAGTTACAGCTCCGCACAGAATCCCAGCACAGAAAGCGGTAGAGCTCCAAGTCCTATCGATTTTACCAAGCGACTCGAAATGACAATTAACCTTTCTAACTACGCGCCTTTCTTTAAAATGCACCTCGGTTGCCTTTCAAAGTTTGCTTTTAAAAATTAATGAATCAATGGGATTTCACTTCTATTGACCAATTTAAAATGTCAAGGTTGTAGTGGGAGAGAACGCTAAAGAGATGCAAATCTTGTTATGCAGCCACTGTTTTGTTGGCCACTTGACTCTGAACACTCAGCTCTCAGCTTCGGTTCCTGTCTTTTAAAGCTTTATCTCCTTTAATTGTCTTTAGCAAACAGAGTAGATATAATCCACATTTATAATACCTTGGAAAACATCCTGGTCTTATTTAGAAATGTATGTGCTTATGTGCATTTCCAGTTACAGACACACAAATGTGTCACACACAAGATTTATTAATTAAACAGGGGCTCAGCATTTTGCTTTCATTCAGGGATATAAGTGCAGCTACTTAGGGCTGAGATCTACCAGCTCCTCAGCAAACTCAAAGTCCGACCAGGACTCAGTCCTTACTTAGATCTTCATCTTGAGCCTGGTTTTTATTCCCTAACCGCTCATTAACAGGTACCAGAGAGTTCTTGCACCTTTCCTTCCTCAGTGTCCACAAGACAGGCATTTTAGAGAGAGAAGATAAAACACTGCTCGCCCCAAAGACACCGCAACAGCAAAGCATTAGAGATAGAAAGAACCAATGTGGTATATTCATGTCATTTTTAACTGTTTTTTTCCCCCGTAACAAGATGTACTTTCTATCTACAGGAGACCCTTTTGCTGATGCTGCCAAACAGCTGGAGTAATTACTTGCTGATTAACACGGGGCAACTAATAGTTGGGTTTTTAACCACCTGGGCAGAACGGCACAACTGAAATACCTACATTACTCAAGGTTAGAAGCGTCTACTCGTGAAGATCCGATGCCGACAAATAACCACGCTTTAAGACTTCACATTAGCTAAATTACTGTTCACTGCAGTGGTAGTTCACTTAATTGAAAGTATAGGAACTAGCGCTTCAGTGGTAGTTTGCTTAACAGAAAGAACAGGCTGAAATTCTCAATAAACTGCAGAGCTCAGGACTACCGCACTGTGCTTGTGGTGGTTCCTCGTTCAAGCTGGCAAAGGCAAAGAAGAGAAAAAAGCCTCCAAACTCCTCTCTTTATCATAAATAACAATATCTACTTTGGTGGTGGTGAAACCAACACTTCAAATATCTGTATTCTTTGAAATGAAGTTAAATAAAATAATAACCATTATCCAGTAAAATTACCGATAGGCTGATGAAATGATCTCCAGAAATTCAGGGGGATGCAGGTCAAGACAAAGCAGTTCCCAATAGGATTTTGTGATGCAAAGAGCCTCAAGCCAAACTGTCTCCAGTGAGTTTCCACGTCTTTCCCCTGGAAACATTTCCTCTCATCCTCTCTGATCTCTCTTCTGCCCTTGTGGCCAGGAAGCCAATGGTACTGGGGTGGGTTAGAAGGGGGTGGTCAGTAGGTCAGAGAGGTTCTCCTGCCCCTCTGCTCTGCCCTGGGGAGACCACACCTGGAATCTTGTGTCCAGCTGTGGCCCCTCAGTTCCAGCAGGACAGGGAACTGCTGCAGAGAGTCCAGCGCAGCCACCAAGATGCTGAAGGGAGTGGAGCATCTCCCGTGTGAGGAAAGGCTGAGGGAGCTGGGGCTCTGGAGCTGGACAAGAGGACACTGAGGGGGACTCATTGCTGGGGATCAATATGGAAAGGGGCAGTGTCAGGAGGATGGAGCCAGGCTCTGCTGGTGACAACCAGGGACAGGACAAGGGGCAATGGGTGCAAACTGGAACACAGGAGGTTCCACTGAAAGAGGAGAAGAAACTTGTTGGAGTGAGGGTGTCAGAGCCTGGCCCAGGCTGCCCAGGGGGTTGTGGAGTCTCCTTCTGTGCAGACATTCCAACCCGCCTGGACACCTTCCTGTGTAACCTCATCTGGGTGTTCCTGCTCCATGGGGGGATTGCACTGGGTGAGCTTTCCAGGGCCCTTCAACCCCTCACATTCTGGGGTTCTGTGATCTCTACAAATTTCATCTTTCCCTCAGCACTGAACAGGCTGCCCAGGGCAGTGCTGCAGTCACCATTCCTGGAGGGCTGGACAGACAGATGAGGTTCTCAGGACATGGGGCAGTGCCGGTGGGGGTTATGGTTGGACTCCATGATCTTAAAGGTGTTTTTCCAAGCAAAATGATGTTGTGATTGTATGCAAGGGAGATCCCCATCCCATGTCACACACTGGTGCTCAGTGAGCCTTGCTGAGAAGGAACTGAGCATCTTCATTGAGTAAACACCCCTTAGAGACATAGGGAACCGCACACAAGAAGAGCATTGTTTCCTTCCAAAGGCACAACACACTACCCACACGTAAGTGGCTTTTCCTGGAGAACGGGAAATCTCCTAAGAGAGGACCTGCCAAACTTCAGCTCCCATCTTGAAGGCATGTGATCGTTAGCTTACTGCAAATTAAATTTCCCCTCAATACAAGCAGCACTGTTATTTTATTACAGACTCAATGAAATATTTCCCTCGAGGCTCATTCTCATGGCCAGAAATAAGAGAGGGAACTCTCTGCTTCTACCCGGGGGGCCCTGCGAGCTGAGCGGGTCCAGCCCCCACACACCGCTCTGCTTCCTAAAGAAACATCTGGCTGCCTTAAAGTAGAAGGAAACTTAAAAATTAAGCTTCACAATGGGGAAAAACGTCTGTGTGCATCTTAATAACAGGCTAAAGTGGCCTGTAATTAGCTCATACTAAGCACTGATGAAGGAAAAATCTTAAAGGAAGACTGAATTTTAAATGAACGAAGGTGATAGGAATGATCTGCAGTTGTTCTATAGATTAGTTTGCTGACTACTTGTTTTTTTTTTCCTGGAGGGCCTTTTAATTATGCATAGAAATCTCATCAAATACAGATGAAGAAGGTCAGAACAATTAGTATAAAACAAACACTTCAGCATAATGCACCATAATGATTATTTTCGCAACAATCAGTTTGCAAGCTCCAAGAACGTTTGATGCATTTTAAACGGAGTCATTATCAGATTTTCCAAATAATCATAACAGCAATTCAGCGAATCACCAAGCTGAGCTCCGTTCTTTAAAGCGCCTGGTCCTGGGCCGCCGGATTTGCTCCACACGCCGTCCTCACCAATGGAGCCGCCACTTGGCACAAACCACGCTCAGAAAGGAGCTATATGAGGATCAAGTAAATCGGTACTAATGTATAGATTTAGTTTCCTGTTTCTGCCATTCTACAATCTTTATGAGCCTCATCTCAAGTCCAAAAACTTAATATTTTCCCGGGTTTTTTGCATTGCAGGTGTTGCCATAAATGAGGTGCTGATCCTGGAGGATCTTCTGTGTTCCTGTGCCTTTGTTCTCACGACTTTCACAAAACATATTTCAAATATCTGAGAATAACAATGGAAAATGTCTCTGCGATTCAAAGTGAATTGGTATTTATACATTATTAACCTTACAGGAATGACCTTTTCATACAGCGACGTTAAGAGCAAGATTGTGCCTTCAGGGTCTACTCTGGAGCAGACTGGGAGCTAATGGGAGTCTGTCCATCAGCTGCAAGGGATTGCGTTAGGTCTCTGTGCGTTGAAAAAGAGACATGGGGGATGAAGACGGTACAGGAAGGAAGAAGAACAGAGACCCATATGGATGGTCCCCCAAGACATCCCAGCAGCCACCAGAAGACCTGCCAATGCAGGTCAATGGCCAAGGCAACGGCTTCTGTGCTCCATGGATGTTCGGAAACTTGCAGCTGCCCACATGAACACCCCCGTCACCTACTTGTGAACTGCCTCCTTTTTGTAGTTTGAACAGTCTTGGAACCACAAGTGTGGAATTAATTTCTTGTTGATTTATGCTACATTAATAGCAAGCCATCACAGGAACTGTAAATAATTTTTCAAATGGATGCTGTAGATCTCCTTGATTAAGTCCATAGTTCAATTTTGGGGATAAGCTTATGCTCCTGCTTGTAACTGGCTCATTAGCCTTTATCTCACTTTTCATTAACTGTGCACAAACCAAAACACCATGGTGACGGTTTTCTTAACCGAAGAGAACAAAGCAGCTGCCCACTCCTCTGCACAGCTGCAAACCCTTCCCCAGTGCTTCAGCTGGAAGGACAACATCTTTTTGCCCAATTCCTAATAAAATATATGACATTCTCTGTGAAGGTTCCTGCACTTCTGAAAGTCTGGATTGTCCCTGCAGCTTTCTGTTCTTCCTTCCGTGCTGCTCGTGCATGACCCCTCCTGGACTCCACAGAATCCCAGGATGGCCTGGGTTGGAAAAGCCCTCAGAGATCATCCAGTCCAAGCCTTGGTCCAACTCCAGCCCATTGACCAGATCATGGCACTAAGTGCCATGTCCAGTCTCAGTTTCAAACCCTCCAGGGCCGGTGAGTCCAGCACCTCCCTGGGCAGCCATTCCAATGCCTGACCACTCTCTGCACAGAATTGCTTTCTCATCTCCAGCCTCAGTTTCCCCTGGCAGAGTTGAAGCCCATGGCCCCTTGTCCTATTGCTGATGCCTGGGAGAAGAGCCCAATCCCCACCTGGCTAGAACTGCCCTTCAGGTAGTTCTAGAGAGTGCTGAGCTCAGCTCTGAGCCTCCTCTTCTCCAGACTAAACAAGCCCAGCTCCCTCAGCCTCTCCCCATAGGGCTTGTGTTCCAGTCCCTTCCCCAGTCTTGTTGCTCTTCTCTGGACCCTCCAGCACTTCAATCTCTTTCCTGAGCTGAGGGCCCAGAACTGAACACAACACTCCAGGTGTGGCCTCCCCAGTGCAGAGCACAGGGGAAGGGTCACTGCCCTTGTCCTGCTGACCACGCTGGTTTGGATACAGGACAGGATCCCATTGGCCTTCTTGGCCACCTGGGCACACTGGTGGCTCCTGTTGAGCTGCCTGTCAACACATGTTGCGTGTCAGGCTGCTGCCTCTCACTGGAGCATCTCCTGGAATATGGGCAACAACAGGGAGCAAATCACAAACAAACCCTTCTGCTTGGCACCCGCTCAGCGTACAGCCTTCAGCTCGGAAGAGCTCTGTCCCTTTTCCCAAGGTGTAGCACAAAGAATCTACAGCTGAATCACAAATTCCGCCAGTGAGCAAAGCATCAAAGAGACATTCGCGTCTCCCTGAGGAACGCGTGGCTCCATCAAAGCCCAGGAGAAGCCTTGGCAAGCACCTCTCAGAAATGCAGAGTAACACAGAGGTTTTCTGATCTGCAGCATCTAGTCAACAGTAAATAATTTAAGACCTCCTTTAATGTTTGTTGCTATCAAGAAGACTCTGAGTAGGAACCAGCCTGGAGGGCGACGCGGCAGCTCCCAAATCAGCCCACCCTTGTGGACACCAAGTCATTCCCCAAGTGTGGACACTCTGCATGTTTCAAAATGGTCTTTCCCCTCGCTCTGATTTCCTTCTGACCCAGAACTGACCCCTGAAGTTTAATTATGGGAAGTTTAGTCACCAACGCTAACCCTGCCTGGATGACCTGACACGACCAGCCACGTAACGAACAGTTTTTGTTGATACAAACAGTACTTTAAACACAATCCACAGCTATGGAGGTTGATAATGATTCTGACCTTGCTGAGAACTCATTACTTTTCCCCCTAAAACATTCAGTGGTACTAAATCTCACTCTGCCAACATCTGGCAGCTACGAAAAATATGGGTTTTTAAAGGGGTTTACTGGATTTCCTCTGTCTTCATTATGTTTGTCTGAAACAGCCGTAGTCCATGGAAACAGCATATCACTAATTACTGACAAATCCCCCCTGCTTCCAAATCCAAGTATTAGTACAGCCCTTCAAGCTTGGGGACTGAACAATCTGACAGTTCCTTAACAACTTACGTTTTAGAAGTTGATTATGTGTATATATAAAACACACGCACATAAACACGTATTTATACATATATATATACACATGTATATATGTATTGCAGATTATGCGTATATATAAAACCAAATCAAGCCAAGAACTCTGTGCTGATGTGCACATCACGTGGCCGTCCGTCACCAGCAGCCACAGCTGCCAATGCAGACGCTGCCCTCGCTGCTTCCGAAGGGGCATTTTATAGACAAGCCCACCGGGCTGATGCCAGTACCATGTTCTTTTCTTACATTCTTGGCATGTTTTCTTTCTCCTGATCTCGGCCATCTCATTGCTCTGGTTGTTATTTCTGAAATACAATAATGAGAACGCTGAAAGGAAAGGTGAGCAGAGGACACCATCAGCTACTGAACCGTGCGATGAGGAGGAAATCAATCCGGCTTTGGTCCACTTAATTTTCAGCCAACATAACGAGTACATTTGTTTTGCTGTTCTTTTAAGCTTTGTTGTCAAGGATACAACAATATCCTCTATGTCAGAAGATGAATATGTTATGAAGAACTACTTTTCATTGGCGTTTACTCAATCAAACTTGACATGAAGGCAGCATCTGTCCAATAATTTTTTACTTAAAGTCATTATTTATAATATCCCGCTCAACAACAAAACCCATAAATCTTTCGAAAAGCCAGCTGGAGTGCCACTGAATGCTGGTTATTTTTTGTCTGAGAAATGACAGAACGAAGGGCCCTGTAGTGGTCGCGCACCGATATATCCTCTGATGGTTGAGGTGAAGGGTTCAAATGCAGCATGGCCAGCGAGGGAGAGACTGTAAATGTGGCTACTGAAGCTCAAAGTGAAGAGACAGGATGGATACGCAGCCCAAGCCCTCGTGTTCCGTCAGCTGCATCCTACAATGAGGCACATTGCACAGTGCATCTTCACCAAAAATACTCACTGTTCACTCCCTGCTCTCTTTTGAAGCCCAAATTGGCACCTAAGAAGAAGGTTTATGGCAAATATGGCTCTGGCTCCCATGGGTGATTGCACAAGGAGACTGATACACCATCAAGACTTTTTTCCACAAAACCACATTTTTAGAGGCAGGAATGATTGAGATCTTTCCGCTCTTAAGCAGTTCAGAAAAGCACTGACAGTAGAATATATCAAAACCATAACTCGCTAGCCAAACCTGATTGTTTTTTTCAATTGGCTTATCAAAGCAGATTCAAGGCATCTGTATTATATCTGGAGTGAAGTGGCAGTTACTGTCTCAGAGAAATTCTGCCTTGAAAACTAATTAAATACGCTTAGATAGAAGAACTTTCATGTGGGCTGGAAATTAATTGAGAAGCAGCATATAAAGGTAATGATGAATATTAATGCGCTGGGTTGGTGGCAATATCTAATAGGGTGAGATTTTTATCTGCTGTGGACAGGGAAATATTACAGAAAGACGTTAAAACCCATGTGATTTCAATTAAGAAAAAATAATGTAACACACAGGCTTGGAAGAAAACACGTTGAACTTTTAAAGTGGGTGGAGATACACTGACCGTGAGCAGCAGGACACGGTGGGACGTGTTTGGGGGAGCCCTGACTACCCCCAGCCCCAGTTGCTCCTTTGTTCATGGCCAAATTCTGCCCGCGCTGCTGGAAATGGAGCTGGAAATGGAGCTGCCAAGGACGGTGGTGGGTCCTGGGTGCCCATGGGCTCTGTGACCAACCGGCAACCTCGAGGCAAGGGAATGCTTGATTATGCATCACATAAATGATTTATAGATATATATATAAAATATATATATATAAATACACGTTCGTCACAATAGAACCTATAGTCAATTACTTTCCCTTCTTCAGAAGACATTAAACACAAGACCGAAGCCTCTATTATTTCTCTCAAAGGTTTTTTTCGGTTGTTTGACTTCATATAGTCATATATATAGGACATACACAAGTTTTCATTAAATGAACTCCAGGGTGTTTAAAACTTACGGAATGAGAAGTTCCGTTTTCCTGTTTTGCATTAAAAGCATATAGATCAGCACAGAAACCTCCATCCCTCAGAGTTAACCATTGCAAAACACTTGAAATCCCACCCTAGCAACACCGATTGCCCTGGAAGGGCAGGTGATCTTTAGGAGCAGGTAGAAATTCATTTGGCAGAACGTGGGCAGTTCCCTACCTCCAAATCAATGGGTGGAGAACATGCCTGACCTTGCCATAGTGTCTGTCATGGTATGGACCATCTCTGGGGAGATGCTTGGACAGGTCATGGGAAGGATGGCCAAAGGAGCCCAACCTCTTCCCTCCAGAAACACTCTCAGATCAACTGCACCACGCTTAGACTACGTGAACAAAAAAACTGGCCAAGTGCTGCTCTTAAAGTACATGTTCACATATATATTTGGGCAGAAAGACTGTTTTCTCACTTACTACAAATGCTGGTGGAATAACTAAGCTGCTCCCAAAGTTGTTCTCCTGTGAGTGAAGCACACACACTATGGGAAGGTACAAACCCCACTCTTTATGGGCAGAGGTATCCGTAGCAGAGCCGGCCCAGAGACCCCTGCGCTCATTTAGAGGTTGTTCCAGCAAAAAGCAGTTTTGGGAATAATTAAAAGATGAGAGCAGGCTCTTTGGCAGAAGATGAGGGAAATAAAGCAGGGCCACAAGACTCATCAGTTCTCCAAACCGCTGAGACTTTTCCTTGAGCCAAGATTTGTAAAGCGAAATCATTCAGGAGTTCAGAGACCTCAACTGGGAAATAATAACTTGGGATCTTTTGGGTTATGCTGGTACTACTATGGCTGAAAAGTAGAAGGTTATTGCAATGGTGTGAATCATTTTCAGTGGTCACTTATGCATGGTGAAAAAGATAAGCCAGCCTGCAATCAAATGTGGAAGGTCAGGCAGCTGGTGGAAGCTGGAATCATTATTTCTAAGGAAAAACATTATTTCTCAGGAGAAAAAAAGGCAAAAAGCCCTACCACTTGTTCTTGTCCAAACGCAAAGGAGACCTGGGCTTCCTGAACTCCTCACCCAGCGTGGACAAAGTCCCGGCCGAGAGGTGGAAATGCGGCCGCACGTTCCCTGAATCCACCGGGTGAGAAGTGGGGTGCGGATGGAGGAGCGAGAGCCCCGTGAGCTCCGCGGCGCCGGCTCCAAGTGGCTTCGCTGCCAGAGCTTTTGGCTGGATTGTGCACTTGAAAACCTGGCACTTTGCACCCCTCCGTTTGCCAATGACCCCCGCGCCGGCGCTGCGGCCGGCTCTGGCACACCGCTGCCGTTTAACGCCTGTCAATATTGACAGATGGATCGCTGGCTCCCGTTACTCGGTGATTGCCGGGAGCGCGACGCTAAGCTGATTAAAAGAAAGGGGATCACGAGCTAAATCCATTTCTTCCTGACTTCTAAACGTGGGAATACATTCTCATTGCTTAAGGGATATATTTCTGTGAAAGGTCTGGCTCCTGAACTAGCAGTACAAACACTCCCTGGATGCTCTTGCAAGGAGCAGACTTGCTTATTCTGCTCAAAGTTTCCCCATATCGTTACCCTGCTGTGTTAAAGGACATTTTTTTGTCTCACATTGCAAAAGAAAGAATCAGTTTTGTTCTTTCATTGAAAAAAAAAAGAAAATAGACAAAACCTGACACTTAAAACAGTTTAGCACCTCAAGGTCTAAACTTACAGCAAGCCATGTTGCCCAAACCATTGTCTTTGCCCAGACCAGCTACTGGTGTGAAGAGACCAAAGGGAAACATGGGGCTGAGCAATAAAGAGGCTGTTGGAGCCTTGCCCAGCAGGTACGGGGCCAAGCCAAGCGGAGCGGCCAGGGCTTCTGCCCCTACAGCGCCACGTTCCCCAGGCCAGATCAAAATGGGCTTTAATCTGGGGCTTTAGAAGCCTTTAAACGTGCCACTGACAAGACATGGGAACGGCAGATGCGAGGGGAAAAATTAGGAACTATTAATTTTCTTTTCTTCTTCTATTTGCATGTCAATATTATACCTGCAGCTGACGACAAGGTTCTGCTGTAATCAGATGTATTTTGACTGTAAATACACCTTAAATGGGAAGTTTTCACCTGTTGATCTCTGCGGAGCCCAAAGCGCTGAGCTCAGCAAGCGCCGGTGCATCCAACACCTTTCCACCAGCATCAGTGTGTTCCTAACGGTTCGCAGGTCGCTCCGCTGTTCATTGACCCAATCAAAATTATCAAACACAAATTTGCACTTCTTTTTTTTAAACTGCAAGCTTACGGCGTGCAGGTAAATGAAGATGGAAAACAAGTCAAGAGAAACCAAAATTAACATCACTCTTCTAAGAGCGTGCAGGCATGAATATGTATGGGACGTTACAGGTTTGACTGATGAATGACCTGTAACTCATCAGAAGTAAGAGTTTACATTGAGTAATAGAGGTTCCTCTTTCAGTATGAAACATTAGTCACTTAAATGCCTCCCGCAACGCACTGCAAAAAAACCCCAATATTAGAAATATTAGAAATAAAGAAATATTAGAAATAAAGCAGCTCGGCTCATGCAGATGGAGCCAAAGAATGGGCTCAGCAGAAGGAGGTGGGATCTTGCTAAGACCAAGTCAACACTGTGGGTGACATGGCTCTGTTTGGTCGGATGCTCTGGATGCTTCTGGACCCACACAGGATGAATGAACAAGGATATTTCCCACCGCGTTACAGACATTGAAGAGGTTTGAGGTTTTTCACCCATATTCAGCCCCACGTGTATTTTGTCATTCTGCAGCGGCTCAGTCACTGCAATGAAACCAGAAATGGATTGTGGAGCTGCAGATGGTAGATGGTTCCTCCAGGCTTGCTTATCATTGCTAATTAGTCAAACCCAGACTTGTCTTTTTTCTGATCGAGAATTATATAGGAATCTTGTCCATGCAAAATGAAATATGACGTATTCTTTTGGTGTTTGCGATGCCTCTGTCCCACTAAGCAATTCAAATTTCATTGTAATGTTTATCTTTCTCTTTCTATTTGCCCATTAATTTGACATAAAGGCATCCATGTCACCATATCTACCTGTTATCCACTATTGTCAGGGCTTCAAAGGCAAAATCCTGCTCCTCTTGAGTTGTCAGAGGAGGAAAACAGGCCAAGAGTTGAGGTGTCTCCTGCCTTCCCGTGCTCCATAATCCCGAGCTTCTCATCAATCCTTCCCTTCCAAGCTATCATGAATAGGTTAAAAGACAAAATAAGCCCCTGTGGTTTTGCAACCATTCGTCAAGCAACATTGTTTTGTAATTGTAATTTTCCTAAGGAATTCACCTAAAATTGAAGAAAATGCCATCTGAGGTCAGCTTTTCTACTCGGCTTTACAAAGCGGCCCCAGAAAACCAACCGCATAACGGTTTATGCTGCATTGTATTGTGTTTGCTATTTGATGGCCTGGTAACACTTTAATAGTCTTGAATGAGCATTTAATTTAGATTTAATAGGGCAGTTTCTCTGTTGTAATTAAATACCAATTGATTGTTAAAAGAGCACTTGCTAGATTTAATATATAAGAGATAAACCTGATTTGCTATATAATTACTCAGAACACAACAACAAAAGTGCAATTAAGCTTCTAGAACACAGAACTTGTAAAAAAGTTTATCAAGCTGGTGGACCGTGAGTGGAATTAAATACAAATTATGTTAGAAATTGTGTTTAATGATGATCCTAGGAGCTATGCATTAGTTTGGTTAACTATTGATGATTTTGACCTTTGATGTAGAGATTCCTTTGAGATGGAAATCAAACAATGGGAGCGGCTGTTCCCACCAGGAGCGCATGCTATCGAGAGACAGGTTTCTGTACAGAAAGAATGTCATGCGTCTGAACTTGCGTTACATCTGTAAGGCCCCTTGCTACTAAATTAAGATATTTTCTCATTATGAGATACCAGCAAGACTCTCTTTGCAATTATGCTGCCCACACGCGTCATGCAACACGCAATAAAGCAGTGACCAGGCCTGCAACACGCTTTCCTCCCCTCAACATGCACTGCACACCAAAACCAAATAATATAGCAGAACACCGATAACTTGTGTTCTGCCCAGGTCCCTGGCACTGCCAGCCCAGCCCCGGCATCTGCAAGCCTTTGTCTCCCATTCAAGTTTAAGGAGGCAACGTTTTTTTTCCAATAATTGCCATTTAAAATAAAGCAGCTGCAATGAAAACAGAATTATCAATGCTAACAGCGGCAAAGTCTTTTGGTGCGTTGTGCAAGGGTGGCGGGAGCGGGAAGGAAAGAGATGGATGCTCAGACCAACACGATGGGCAAACAGGACATGCCCGGTGGCTCCTGTCACTGTGGGAAGAGGGCTGGGGATTCATTTTAACTCACATTTTTTCCATTGAACACAAGAGAAGCGCAGGTTGAAGAACAACTCCAGCGCCAGGGCCGCCGAGCAGCAGCGGGCGCAGAGAACATCTTCCATCACGCCGCTGCTTCGGTCCAGATCACGCTCGCAGACGAGTCCGGGCAGAAATGAAGCGGAACACCGTGAGTTTTCTTGCAGCCGCCGTACCCAGAGCAGAGAGCTCTGGTTTTATTTATGTTTCCAGCAGAATGGAGCCAGCCCAGAGGACGCGGATCGGAGCGGGATTACCCGCAGGCTGGCTTTTATTAGAGCTCGAAAAGCCGGTGAGCAGGGAAGCAAATCCTGCTGCTGAAGAGATGACAGCACATTCCAGACCATGGTGAAGATAATGCAGCAAATTCACCACCAGTCGAGCTCTGCCGGCCCCGGCAGCTCTTGCTCCTCCGTGCCCATCTGTTCCCAGGGGAACGTCACCTTTAGGAGCCTGATTTACAGCGCAGTTCAGTGTGTGCATGCCCATCCATGCACACGCATCCCCTGCATCTCCATCTGGCCCAAACCATCAACCACCTTAGAGATCCACCATCGTCTGAGAAAGTCAACTCCTCGGGCATTGAGGAAACGGCCTCAAGTTGCACCAGGGGAGGTTGAGGTTGGATCTGGGAACAATCTCTTCCCCAAAGGGCTGTGGGGCATTGGAACAGGCTGCCCAGGGCAGTGCTGGAGTCACCATCCCTGGAGGATTGGACAGACAGACATGAGGTTCTCAGGACATGGGGCAGTGCTGGGGTGGGTTATGGTTGGACTCCATGATCTTGTGGGTCTCTTCCGAAAAAAAAGATTCTATGATTCTACCAACCACTTCAGCACCACCAACCAACCATCACTAAAGCAGGATTTGTAGAGATCGCTTTTATTTGGCCAAAACACCCAGGGGTAAAGAGGCATGTTTTGGATCTCCTGCTACAAAGACAGCTACAGCATCTTCTATCTTTATTTCCTATCTGTCCAAACAAGCCCCCAAAGCCCCGTTTCTTTAGCACTCACACTCTAGGGCAAGGAGCAGCTCTTGCTGCAGCCCTGGTGAAGCCCTCAACCGGTTAAAGCCTCTAAACTCTGCCCTCATGTAAGCATCGAATAATAAAGTGAAAATCTTCATTAAGGGCAAAAACATCCTGTAATTACTCAATATATACAACGGCAGAACTGAGAAACGCCCCTTTTCATGTCTGGAGAGAAAACTCTGACAATTCATTCCTAAAACTCAAGAAACCACTAAATAGCACGGGGACAGCTGCTGTGGCAGCACCTCCTTCTGCTTACACTAACGAGCTCTTTGTCCTAAATCACTTCCCAGTCTCAACCATGCGATGTAAAAACCAAAATGAAACAAAGCACTTACCTGGCGTTACTTTTAGTGCAACACCAAGGATACGCTCGGTCGTTTATATTTGCTTTTTAGGTCTTATTTGCATACCTTATTTCTGCTCAAAATGCTTGTGGAAAATTAGCAGCGGCCTTCTGTAACTCACGGGTGCCATTTGCCAACACCTAAATCTTCCTTTCACATAGCTCAAAGAAAAGCAAAGCTTAAAGGCTTTGCAGCTGAAAACCAAACGGATCCAGCTCTCTGGAGAGTTAATGCAAAATCTCCCATTGACTTTTATAGGCATTAGAGCAGACCCTCGGCTGCCTTTACAATCTACAAAGGGAAAATAATTGAGATTTCCAGAAAATTGGCTCAGCGTTAGTTCAACAATATAATGTTTCTGCTCGGAAACAGTAGACTTCGCATGGTTTTCTCCCAGTCCAAAGATAAAACTGTTCCCATAAAAAATACTTGGTTAAAATGCTTTTTGGAGAAGGTCCCATCCTTGAAAGGTGCATTTGCTGAGGATGTCTCAGAAGTGACTTTTGCATTTGAGATCACCTCATTTCCACCGGCGTGGTAATTGCTCATCTCATTACTTTCTAAATAGGCAGTAACTTTCTTTCTCCCTGTTTTCCTCCTGCCAAGTGCCTTCCCACTCCTGTCTTTATAGCTGCTTTTCACGCACCCCAAACTTTTATTATAAAAAGGAAGCAATTAAAACCCAAACATTTCTACCATTAGCACAACAGGAAGAATATAGACCAAAAATATAACAATTCAGGTTGGTCTCGTAACTTACCCAGTGCTCCTTTTTCCCAGGAACCAACCATGGCCAAACGCAGCGGTGCCGGACGAGAGGTCCCGTTGTTGGGGCTCACCTGGGGCAAGCGCAGGTCAATGGGCCAAAGAAAACCTCACCTGTTGACATGTACACCTGGACTGTCAAGCTGAAATTCGAGTGAGAAGACAGAAATCTTAATTTTCAGAATACGTGCAAGTCCTCGGCCTTCACAGCGGATTCGTGCTGAGTAAATCTGTGCATCAGCTTTTGCTGCTTTAGTTTTTTCAGGACAGAAACATCGCAATAACCAGAAGAACTTTTGCCGACCAAACTCTAGGAAAACCTTCTCCACCCCCCAAAAATCACTTACAGTGAAAACGGGTTATTTACTTATTTGAATACCTCCATTTTAGGGATGTGGTTTAGGGGTAAAGTTGGTAGTGTGAGGTTGATCACAGAATCACAGAATCGACTGGGCTGGAAAAGCCCTCAGAGATCATCCAGTCCAACCCTTGGTCCAACTCCAGCCTGTTGACCAGATCATGGCACTAAGTGCCATGGCCAGTCTCAGTTTAAAAACCTCCAGGGACGGCGAGTCCAGCACCTCCCTGGGCAGCCATTCCAATGTCTGACCACTCTCTCTGTAAAGAATTTCTTTCTAATATCCAGCTTAAATTTCCCCTGGCAGAGCTGAAGCCCATGGCCCCTTGTCCTATTGCTGATGCCTGGGAGAAGAGCCCAATCCCCCCCTGGCTAGAACTGCCCTTCAGGTAGTTCTAGAGAGGGCTGAGCTCAGCTCTGAGCCTCCTCTTCTCCAGACTCAACAAGCCCAGCTCCCTCAGCCTCTCCCCATAGGGCTTGTGTTCCAGTCCCTTCACTAGTCGTGTTGCTCTTGCTGGTTGGACTTGGTGATCTTAAAGGTCTCTTCCAACCTAACTGATTCTGTGATTTCCATAGGGTAACACGTCCTCACTGGAGCATCACCCCGACCCTGTCGCATCCCCACTTTCCAGGTACGTTCTGGAGATGCACATGCACAGGAATTCAGAGCCGCACAACTGAACTGGTGGCAGGACACCCCCGCTGCCCCTCACATTTCCTCCCTCACCTTCTTCTCTATTCAGAGCTGGAAAATCTTCATAAGCAGAGAGCTCGACTGCAGCTTCTCCACTAACAAGCACCTCATTAGCATTCACTTTACATCAGCACAAACCAAGCTTCCTTTCTTTTTTTCCTTGCAGGAAGAACAAACAAAAGCTTTATTATTCCCTGCATCATCTGCAGAAGTCAGACAACTCCTTGGCTTCAATGAAGATCAAATATTAATGCCATATCCCGAGCAGGATTTTTGAAGCTATCAGCATCTCCTGCTTGTTGAAAACAGCGGCTGAAGAAAACCCTGTACAGAAAAGTCCTTTAAAGTCTGCGATGCTCGCGGACGAAGAACAGCAGGTTGAGTGTGATTTCTGAAGGAGCCTGGGGAAGCGAGGCCGCTCAGAATCCCCTGCCAAGGCAGCGGCGTGGAAGCCAGCGTTCATTTTCGGGTACGGAGCCCCAGCAACGAGCAGGCTTTGCCAGGCTGGCGTTCCCACCTAATCCCATCCCACAGCCAGCGGCTTCAGAGAGTTGAGACGTGACAAACAGCGACAGCATCATCAGCCCCACCGAAAGCACCCCAGCACCCTGCCAGCTGCAGGCGGCGGCAGCTTTTTCCAGAAAACCATGATTTATTTTCTCTTTTCCCTTTCTTGCCAACTCTCGGTCCTTGCAGGTGGACACTTGTTTTGCTTCTATTGCCACCGCGACACATGCAGGATCCAGGGACAGGTAGGATGGAGACGGGATGAAGACCACGAGAGGGGGCAGTTCCTCCAGCCTCAGCGAGGAGGTGCAGGGACATTTCCTAGAGAAGTGGGAGCATTTTCATGCCTTTGACTGCCTTTTGTTGGTTCATTCCTGGTCTGTTTTCAGCACTAGGACAGATAAGTGCTGCCTCTAATTGGAGAAGTGCCATAAACTCCAGAAGTAATCTCTGCCAGGGCCATACAAACATCCTCCAAAGCAGAAGACACTGCAGACCCGCAACAGCTGCTGAGAGGAGGGGAAGGAGCCTTTATTTCTGGGTGAAGCTTATGTCCCTATCTCCTCCTCCTAAAGCCAGAGGAGACCCTGACGAGGAGACCCTGACGAGGTGGAGATTTCCACTCGCCCTTTTAAAACAAAACCGCTCGAAACAACAACATTCAACTAAAATTCCAACTGGAGCTTTTCTACTTGTGTGAAGATTTGAGAGCTCATATCAGGACCATCGTTCTGCATTTCCAGGAGCCTGTGTGCCTAAACACCTGCCTGCTTGTTCTTTTCCTGTGTCACCACCTGGGTAAATCTGCTGTCTAAACCCATTTGGAAGGGAAGAAGAGGAATTCATGATGTCCAAATTAAATTGTTATTCTTTAACTAAACGTCCTCAATGTCTTTCCCAGCTCTGAAGGAGTGAGCGTGGTCACCCAGGTGTTCACAACCCCATCTCCTCCCCAGTCTGCCCACAGCAGCTGCTGAAAGCGCTTAGGAAATAGTATATGAGCTGACTAAACATGGGAATGACTGCACTGGGTCAGACCAAAGGTTAGACCGAAGGTTAGACCAGACTAACCACCTGTCCCCAAGCATGGCCATGGCCAACCCAGCTCCTTGCTTGGACATCTCCTGAGCAGGAGGCATGACAAAACTCTTCCATAAGCTACAACACTTATTTAAAGGGCTGGAGTTTTTCTCCAGCACTGCTGGGAATAATAAGGACTGTCTAAACTCTTTGGAGAACAGTGGCGTAATTTACAACAAAAGTACCTTCAAATCCTTCAAGGGACTATAAACACAATATGCATTCCCACTCAGAGATAGACCTCTAGATGTATTTTGTTTCCAGAGTGGACTGCTTTCATTAGGCTGCCTGCTAATTAAAGGATTTCTTTTACACCGCTGGATTTACAAACAGTTTTCTTCCTCCTGCCGCTTTCATTGTACATCACAAAGAAAGCAGAATGTGTTCTTTCAGAGTCCTTTAACAATTCCTCACAGCTCCGCGACACCCGAGATCACAAAGAAGTAAAGCGAGCACAGAGTTATAGCAATGTAAATATTGGCAGGAGACCGTGCCTGCCGCGGCGGTTCCGCGGGGCTGTGAGCAATGGGGATGCTGCTCTCCATCGGCAGAGCCCTGCAACTGCTCACACCTGCACCGCACCTGCCTGCGCCCCGCTCACTGCAGCAGCACGAGGTGCATCGGCCTCCTCTTGCCTCCTAAAAGTAGCCACAAAACGTGATTAAATACATATTAGTAGGGAACAGCATAGAGACATCTGATGGCATTAACCCTTTAAAAAACACGCCTACCCAAAACTGCTATGCTTATACATGCAGGCAATCTGCACTGACTCATGTTGTTCCAAGGACACAGTCGGTGCAGGATAAATCACAGCTTTAGCAGACTAAGGAAAAAACTAAAGGTCCAGTTTTAGCTCCAAAGCAACACTGCTGCCTTCGGGATGATTCCATTGCTCTGCTTCACCATCCACAATCTATATCTGGACTGGTGGGGATTGGGCTCTTCTCCCAGGCATCAGCAATAGGACAAGGGGCCATGGGCTTCAACTCTGCCAGGGGAAACTGAGGCTGGAGATGAGAAAGCAATTCTGTGCAGAGAGTGGTCAGGCATTGGAATGGCTGCCCAGGGAGGTGCTGGACTCACCGGCCCTGGAGGGTTTGAAACTGAGACTGGACATGGCACTTAGTGCCGTGATCTGGTCAATGGGCTGGAGTTGGACCAAGGGTTGGACTGGATGATCCCTGAGGGCTTTTCCAACCCGGTCCATTCTGGGATTCTGTGATTTACATTTTTTTTTTACATGATATGAGCCTTGGAAATGCTAACAATATGTTTCTTTCCTTAATTTCCCCATGACTCCTGGTATGGACACCAGAGCTCCCAATCTCCTCCGGCTGGCCCGGAGTTGGCAGGAATCGGGCTGAACAAGCACAGGACAAGCCGTTCTCTGACAGTGCGGGCAGAGAAAATGCCCCAACTTATTAGAGGGAATAGTATGACACAGTGAAATTAAGTGCCTCTGTCATAAAGAAACACTGTTTGTGGAGAATACAGGTATTTACCTTTCACAACGGGATCGCTGAAACCTGCTTTATTCCAGCAAGATGTCACTAACGTCATACAGGCGCCAAAAGTTTTCCTGCTGCCTGTGCCTGACATGCTGCCACTGCTGCCCTTGTCCAGCAAATAATAAATACAGTTCAACATAATGAACGGGTCTGTGTTCCAGATGGAAATGCCCAACGTGGGCACCCTCGCCCTGCCTGACAGGTCAGTGTGGGAAGAGCCATTGCCCTGGCTGCAGCAGAGGGGCTTCTGCTTGCAGAGGCTGTTTGGGAGCACAGGCTCCAAAAAACGAGAAATGTAAAAGAGATTGTGAAGGCCCAAAGGAGAGGTGCCCCCCGCTCTGCCTGGTGAGGCCGCATCTGGAGTTCTGTGTCCAGTGCTGGGATCCACACTTAAAGAGGGACATGGAATTACTTGGGAGTCCAGCAAAGGGACACAAAGATGCTGAGGGGTCTGCACTGGGGGATCTCCAGAGGTCCCTTCAACCCCAAACACTCTGCAAATCTGTGACGTGCCCATGGCCAGGCAGGGACGTGTGTGGCCACTACTGCCACATGGTCCATGGTTCAGAGGCTTCACCATGACCATGTCACCTGCCAATTTCCCATTTATGGAGAAGCTGGATCTGCACAGTTCCATTTCACACAGAATCACAGAATGTGAGGGGTTGGAGGGCCCTGGAAAGCTCATCCAGTGCAATCCCCCCATGGAGCAGGAACACCCAGATGAGGTTACACAGGAAGGTGTCCAGGCGGGTTGGAATGTCTGCACAGAAGGAGACTCCACAACCCCCTGGGCAGCCTGGGCCAGGCTCTGACACCCTCACCCCAACAAGTTGCTTCTCATATTTCAGTGGAACCTCCTGTGTTCCAGTTTGCACCCATTGCCCCTTGTCCTGTCCCTGGTTGTCACCAGCAGAGCCTGGCTCCATCCTCCTGACACTGCCCCTTTCCATATTGATCCCCAGCAATGAGTCCCCCCTCAGTGTCCTCTTGTCCAGCTCCAGAGCCCCAGCTCCCTCAGCCTTTCCTCACCCGGGAGATGCTCCACTCCCTGCAGCATCTTGGTGGCTGCGCTGGACTCTCTGCAGCAGTTCCCTGTCCTGCTGGAACTGAGGGGCCACAGCTGGACACAAGATTCCAGGTGTGGTCTCCCCAGGGCAGAGCAGAGGGGCAGGAGAACCTCTCTGACCTACTGACCACCCCCTTCTAACCCACCCCAGGTCCCATTGGCTTCCTGGCCACCAGGGCCCAGTGCTGGCTCATGGTCACCCTGCTGTCCCCAGGACCCACAGGTCCCTTTCCCCTACGCTGCTCTCTAATAGGTCTTTTCCCAACTTACACTGAACCTGGGGTTGTTCCTGCCCAGATTCAAGACTCTACACTTGCCCTCGTTATATTTCACTAAATTTCTCCCCGCCCAGCTCTCCATCCTGTCCAGGTCTCTGATGGCAGCACAGCTCCCAGTGTCACCACTCCTCCCAGCTCGGTGCCACCAGTAAACTTGCTGACAGTCACTCTATTCCCTCAAACATTCCCAAACATGCACTGGTGTGTAGGTGCCCATGGGGATGACAACAAACTGCCACCTCCCTCCCTCTGCCCCTGTGCTTTTTGATATCAATGTTTTATCATCTTGGCTCATGCTGAATCCAGAGATACCGTCAGCTCTCACAGCCTCCTAAAGCAATCCCTGGTGTGCAGCGATGGAGACGGAGCTGCAGCCACGGGGGAGGCGTGAGGGGCAGAGCAGTGCTCGAGGTACCGTCCCGCTGGGAATTCCAGTGCATTTATGGGCTCTACAGCATCTCTCCATCCCCACATTGGTAAGATACCTCACCCCTTCACAAAGAAGGAAAAGCACACCTATATATATAAAATACATATTTTAAACATATATATATAAATATACACACCTCTGTACGGGGAGGGAGAGAGAAGCAGAAGGAAGAGGAGAAAGACCACCAGTCAGGATCCAGCCCAACAGACACATTAAGCACGTACCTGTCCCACCAAGTCCTCTGCCAGCCCGGCACTAACACTAAGACAGACCAGTCTGGCTCTCAGCAGCATGCACCAGTGCTTCAATGACCTTAAAATGACATTAATTTGTTGCAGCTTCTTAAAGTAGATTTCAATTACAGCAGATTTTTTAATACCAGTGGGGAAAACACAGAAGCCTGTCAGTATTGGCTGGTTTGAAATGTGATGTAATTATCATCAAGCCTTAGTAAAGGATTTTAAATTAAAGACAACTTGGTCTGTAAATACTTCGTGTCTAGATTATTGTTCTCTTTTCCTAATGGCTTTTGGCATAGGCCTTGTCAGTGGTTTATTGTACAGCCCTTTGGCTGTGACAGTGCCTTCTATGAATAAATCATACACTTCACTAAGCACCAGACGATGGCAAAATGCAACAGCAGATGAAATAAGCAATAAAGAACCATTACAGCTGCCTGTTCTCCTCTGCAGGTTTACATCACCAGCTGATTTAATTTCCTATTTGTAAAGGCGTAGCTCACTGCAACGCCATTATGAAATAAAATCATAAATGTTCACGCGGGCACGAACGAGAAGCGCGGCACCTGCTCGGTTACGAGGTATTTCCTCCCTCAGCAGTGCTGCTCAGCATCGCATTTGTACGCTTGGGTCAGAAAGACGCTGGAGGATTTGCAGAGGATGAAATTCTTGGGTGTGTTACTGCACGGCCGCACGCCGCCAGGCCCGTGTGTGCTGCGGGTCGGACCCACTCCCATCACACAAACAGAAAGCAACCACCAGGGGAAGGGATTAAACAGGCTACACGTGCGTTTCTGTCGTGGACTCACTGGTACATTGAGCCTATGTAGCTCTGGAGCTGGAAATGGAGCTCAGGACCTCGCTGTGCAGCACCCCGAGAGTGACGACCAGCTGAGGTCTGTTCTCCAAAGCACGGAACGACGAGGCTGCACGACTTGCCCTGGGACACGAGGGATGGGAAGAGCAAGGCTGGGGGTATAACTCGGCCCCTGTTTGCTTGTCCAGTGCCTCCTTCCAGCTTAACGCCTTCCCAACACGCCAGGGCCACGCAACAGGTCAGTGGGGTGACGGCAAATCAAAGCTTTGGGGGACATAACCATGCGCTAGGAACAGACCACCCGTAACAGCTGTAGCAGCTGCTCTGCAGTCTTCTTGTGGTAACACGGTACTCAGTAGAATTGATTTTGATCTCCATTAACCTTCCCCAATTTCTCTTCTTCATAAGTGTGAGTGGCTGTAACCCTGGGGACACTTTTGCTGACCACATTAGTTCCCAAAGAGCTCTGAGCGGACGTGCCGCGGTGCTGCGCCACAGCCGGGTACCACTGTGAGGGTACTGGGTTTGCATGGCAAGGGTTTGTAGCTGGGGTTACAGGGGCGGCTCCTGTGAGAAGCTGCAAGAAGCTTTTCCCATGTCCGAGAGCGCCAATGGCAGCTGGATCCAAGATGGACCCACCCCTGGCCAAGGTCAAGCCCATCAATAATGGTGCTGCTGCCTCTGGGATAACATTTAGGAAACAGGGGAAAAAAGTCTGTGCAATGGCAACTTCATCCAGAGAGAGGAGTGAGAATAAGTGACAGAAATAACTGAGGACGCCATGGTCAGTGCAGAAGGGGCAGGAGATGCTCCAGGCGCTGGAGCAGAGGTCCCTGCAGCCCGTGGTGCAGACAATGGTGGCACCTGCAGAGCGACCTCCCTGTCCCCATCTCCACCCACAAGCCTTGCGTTTGATTTTCTCTCCTCTCTCCTGTCCAGCTGAGGAAGGGAGTGAAAAAGCAGCCTTGTGTGCCCGGGTCCAGCCAGGGCCAAACCACCACGGTAAGCAGAACATATTTCATCGAGAAAAAAATACAACCGAAAAATTCATCCATTTACTTATGTTTAAATAGAATTCTACATGCCCCTCCTCTCCAGAGGAAAATACCATCCATGCTATTCAGTTGTTTTATCAGGGGAAAAAAGATCCTAGACCCAAGTTGGCCCATCTGCAGACACTCCCCTCTGCCCCTGCACCCGGAGCGCCCGCCAGCCCATCGGCGACCGGCTCATCAGGATCCCTGCCAGCAAAACAGATGTCTGGCTACGCAAAGAAACCTGGACTGCTGGGGCCTCTCCATGACATTGGAGATGAAGCTGGTGGGGCACGGGGGAAAAGAAACGGCAGTGTGGGGGGTGTTCCCTGCTCCCAGACAGCACCCAGTGGAAGGCTGGGATTCACCTTAGCGCCAGGAAAGCCACTTTGCCAGTGTTCCCTCTCCAGGCTGCTCTCGCTCCCCACAACGTCCCGGTGCAGCCCCGGCCGATACATCTGGCTTTATTATAAAGGCTGTTTCTGCTCAGGTTGCTCAATTAGAACGAGCATCTGCTTCGTGTGTCAGCCTCGTGCAGCCCGTTGCACACGCGCTCCCTGGGCAGCCGCGTTTCCAAACCCTCATTCAGCTGCAGGATTTGCAAGGGAGGTTTTACTGATGGCTGGAGACAGGTGCCAACAGAGCCTGGAGTGCGCAAAGTGCCACAAAAACACCTTCATCTCCAGCTATGACCTGGTCAGGAGCCATGAATTCCCGCTGCAATGCAATGCCTGCCAACGCAGAGGTTGTGTTTTAAATGCTGCACCACTGCTGTTTGCTTCACTGAAACCTTCTTGGTGAGCGTGAACATACAAAACTCCCAAAGAATTACATGATTTCCATGTAAACAGTAAACTACAGCTCTAACATTTGTCCAGGAAGGCATTTTTGGTTTATTGGAAAAGCACAAGCACAGATCTTTCAAAACATAACTTTTATCTAGCAAAGCTAAGGTAGGCGAATGGAAAGCTCACAGCTACAGACTGATTTATATTCACCTGCAGCTTCTGTTAAACTAATGGAAATCCCAAAAGCTGCTGCAGACAGGGACAGTTTCCCTGACACCACCTTCGGTGCAGGGTTCCGCTCTTTTGAGACCTGTTTGTGGTCAGTCCTCTGCTCCAAGAATTAAGCTGACCCCATGTATCATTTCATCCAGACCTTGCTAGTCATTTTCCAACCTTAAACTGGAAATTTGAGGATTAGCAGTAACTGCTAACGATCACCTGGTGAGCTCAGTCAGAACAAAATGGTGCTGTCAAACCAGCCTGCTTCACCAACATCTACCTTATGCAAATTCTTTATTAAAAGTCTTTTACAAAATCCCAGCATGGCCTGGGCTGGAAAAGCCCTCAGAGATCATCCAGTCCAACCCTTGGTCCAACTCCAGCCCATTGACCAGATCACGGCACTAAGTGCCATGTCCAGTCTCAGTTTCAAACCCTCCAGGGCCGGTGAGTCCAGCACCTCCCTGGGCAGCCATTCCAATGCCTGACCACTCTCTGCACAGAATTGCTTTCTCATCCCCAGCCTCAGTTTCCCCTGGCAGAGTTGAAGCCCATGGCCCCTTGTCCTATTGCTGATGCCTGGGAGAAGAGCCCAATCCCCCCCTGGCTAGAACTGCCCTTCAGGTAGTTCTAGAGAGTGCTGAGCTCAGCTCTGAGCCTCCTCTTCTCCAGACTAAACAAGCCCAGCTCCCTCAGCCTCTCCCCATAGGGCTTGTGTTCAAGTCCCTTTAAGCTCGAGTGCTCATCTCTTTGCGAGCCGTGGTGTCTGCTGCTGTTTCCAGCAAGGACGGGAGGAAGGAAAAGCACTCGGAGCTCCAGCCACCCTGAAGGCAGCACCCGCATGTCCCCATCTGCGTCCACCCATCGTGGGTCCCTGGGGCTCCTCTTGCAGCTCACGCAGCTGCCCCTCTGAGCGCTGTTCTACCCGACCCTCGCTTTGTGCTTTTGCCTTGCTGCTTTTTCCTCTGTGCTTCCAGTATTCTCCTACGCTCTATTTTTCAGACAACTGGTCCAATTTTACTTTCTGTACGATTGCTTTTTGCTCACAGTCAATAAAAGAGCTCATGATTTAGCCACTGTGGTCTCTTACTACCCTTGTTATTGCTCCTCTGCACCGGGATGGATTTTATGTGTGCCCTTAAGAGCATTTTCAAAGAACTGCCAGCTTTCCTGAACTCCCTGTTTCATGTGGGCTCGGTTCCCAAAGGACCTTACCCACCGGTTCTGAGGTTACTGAACGTGGCCCTGTTGAAGGTCACCGGTGGTTTTCCCATGGGTTTGGGGAGGTGCTTTTTTGCTGTTTGTGGTTTTGATTCATTTGTTTTCCATTTTCTGCACTTTTCACTCTTCCTGCAGCGTGTCACCTCTGTATTTCATGGTCACGCTCACAAGATACCTTCTACCTTCATGTTCTCAGTCAATTTATCCTGCTGCTTAGAATCGAAGCTGGAAGCTCCCATTTTCTTAGCCAAGCTATATATCTGAATATTAGCTCTACCACCTCCTGGATGGCTCAGCAGAGCTTCAGGGAAGGGAGAAAGAAAAAACCCCACAGTTTTGCTATCCTTGCTATGGATAATAATTGTGCAGACACTTGCAAGCCTGAGAAACCAACATATTGATTTTTCGGTACATTGCGGAACTGAGAAGGGATTTTTGTGGGGTTTGCAGGAGGAGGGTTGCCTGGTGCCACAAGTGTGGTTAAGTACCAAGCCACCACAAACGTTATCACAGCGAGCCCTTAGTCACTTGTCACCAACAGCCCAGGGACAAGCTGACAGCACCTCAGCATCTGCCCCTGGACCAGTCTGCTGCAGAATCGCTCAGTTCCTTCACAGAATCACAGGTGGTTTGTGTTGAAGGACCTTCCCAGCTCCCCCAGTGTCCCCCCTGCCATGACAGGGACATCTGCACCAGCTCAGGGTGCTCAGAGCCCCGTCCAGCCTGGCCTGGGGTGTCTCAGGGATGGTTCAGCCACCACCTCTCTGGGAACCTGGGCCAGGCTCTCACCACCCTCAATGTCAAAAAATTCATCCTCAAGTCCAGCCTGAATCTCCCTCCTTTAGTTTAAAACCATCATCCCTTGTCCTGTCACAACAGGCCCTGCTCAAAAGTCTGTCCCCATCTTTCTCGTAGGCCTCTTAAGTACTGATATATGCCTTCTTACATACCTGCTTAGGTATATACCTTCTTTATAATTATATACTTTCTTGAGTATATATATACAGGAAATTAATTCCTCTTGGAGTCACCTCCTATTTCTCCTCCGCCCTTACATTACCCTCTGTGTGGTACTTTTAAAATAAGCAGCAGTTGTGTGCCGAAGGCTTACTGGACACGGGAAATGGAAAGAGAAAATCTCAGGTCCTCCCCTCACGCATCTACAGCTTTGACCTCTTTCATGGGGATCAAGATGGAAAGGGGCAGTGTCAGGAGGATGGAGCCAGGCTCTGCTGGTGACAACCAGGGACAGGACAAGGGGCAATGGGTGCAAACTGGAACACAGGAGGTTCCACTGAAAGAGGAGAAGAAACTTGTTGGGGTGAGGGTGTCAGAGCCTGGAACAGGCTGCCCAGGGGGTTGTGGAGTCTCCTTCTGTGCAGACATTCCAACCCGCCTGGACACCTTCCTGTGTAACCTCATCTGGGTGTTCCTGCTCCATGGGGGGATTGCACTGGGTGAGCTTTCCAGGGCCCTTCAGCCCCTGACACTCCGTGATTCTTTAATCCTTTTTCTGCTACAATAAAAAAAAATGAAGCATTTGATGAGGAACAAACGCAGGAGAGTGAGAGCGGATGAGGTCGAGCTGTGCTGGTGACCTGAGATCCGGCCCCAGTTAAATCACTTTGTCTGTCTACATGCAGCGGAACAGCTGCTGGCTGCAGGGAGCACGGAGGATGCGCTGTCTGGGCACCCAACAGCAAGTGCTGCAAAGGTGCTCAAAGACTTTCCACACACATCACTGCACACATCGGCCTTCACAACTTATAGGAAAAGATCCCACAAGAGGAATTTTTCCCACTAGAAGAGACCATGCAGCGGTCTGGAGGAAGAGGAAAAGGACATTATTCCATCATGGCCACTTTTTTAAAATTGAGAAACGATTCTAGGTCTGATTTATTGTTTCTAATCCTCCTCTGCAGTGTTTCCACAAACAAAGCTGCATTTTCTAGCAGAGATCACACTGCAAATACGCAGCTGTAAATAGGATAATTGCTTACTTCTAGGAGACAACCTTTAAATTATTCCAAACTTACACCACGGTTCAGCAGCTCCAGTAGGTTGTAAAGCAACAAAAACTTTAAACAGACCTTAATGCGTTTTCTATTCTCGGTGGCAGAGCGGGAATACAAGTTAGTGGGCTTCTGCGCTTGAAAGATTGTCTTTTGTAACATGCACTTATAAATTTTTAAGAGCATCTCATGTAGCTATGAGACACCAAGCACAGAAAGTGCATTTGGCAGAAGCCTGTGAATGTCAGCAAGATGTTAAGCACGATGAAATCAGTCACCTGTTTCAGTGCCCGCTGTTAACTCCAAAAGCTTTAAGTGCTGGGAGAGGGCAGCTGTACTAAAGAAACGTTTCGTTTCCTTCTCAATAACAATTATAATATTAAATGCCCTTTAAGATGTCAGGATCTGAGTACAGAAAGGAATATTTATTTGCAAAGATGATGTACCTCGCATAAAGTGGGAACAGAACAGTGTTTTGCTTGCAGGAGCCTGGAGACACGTCCCTGTTGAAGAGCAGACCCTGGGTCTCAGCACACGCTTCAACGCCGGTTCTGCTCCGGTAAATGTGGCCGTGCCCCTCTTCACTTGACCCTGCCAACTCATAGCTCCTTACTAGCATTCTGAATTCACTCATCTCTTCTCTACTCTCCTTTCCACCTGCTGCTGGATGCAGGTTTTTCAGAACTATCTGCACTTTCGGCCCCTAACGACCTCCACAAACCTGGCCCACAGGCACGTTTTGCTCATATTTCCCAGACAGACCCCTTTCTATTGTATTTTTTCACTGCAGAGGTTTCCAACCGATGGAAGGATCCAAGATATCCAGCTTCCGGACAGGAATAACTCAGCCAGGCCCCCGACGCACACCATTACATCTCAGCTTTGGCTTCCACACCACCAAACAACCCAAGTCTGCTCAGGACCAACGTTTCCCAGGGAATTGAAGAAGCCTGTTAGATGGCTTTGTGCCCACCGTTCAGTGACCACGTGCTCTCTCTCTGGCCACGTTCCTGGCTATTAATAAGGCAGAAGTGACCATCTCTGAAGCGCCCACTGATCCATCCATCAGTCCTGCTCAGGGGCGCCAAAGCTGCTGAATATACAGATTTCTGATTTGGAAACTGCTGTTGTTCCCAAAGGGAGAGAATATTGCTGGTTTAAGGTCTGCAAAACCTCTAGAGCTTCACCCATTGTTTTTCAGACTCTTGTGGTTTTACAGAAGCGTTGATTTCTGCCTTTACTACTGTTTGGCAACATCTGCAATTGCAGCTATGCCAAAGCTGCAGGGGGGTGCGCTCCAAAGTCACCAGCAGTATCTGTCACCTTTTAGTCACCATTCCTGAACACACAGGGAGCCTTCCTGTAATCCAGACTGATAGTCCCAAACCACCTTTTGCAATAGGGTCTTTATTATTTGGCCATGCATTTCCTCCAATTCCCATTAGCAAGCACTCAAGCCATTAAGTTTGCTTGACTAAATAAATGTTTGGCTCTGCAAAGCTGGCGCACATTACAGAGCTATTCTACCTTTCTGTACACCCCGCTCATTAATATGTTGAACAACAAGGTTCCCAGGAAAGCGTTGGCATCCAGGTAGCTTCAGAAAATAACAGAGACTGCTCCCGCTTCCCATTCTAGAGCCAGCTGCAAAATGATGGATGTTTTCCTTTCTTCTTTCTTTTCTCTCTTAGCTGCAGCAGAGAAAATTACCTAAGCTGGCTTAATAGATGGCTTTCTAAGTGCTAACTCAATAATGAATTCGACCTTACCTCTGAATGCAGGAAATGACGGGGTCCTTGGCACTTTTCCTATTACTGTTGAGAGGATTGGGCTGGGCGCAGACACACACAGTGCGAACACCGCTGGTCAGGGACGGTCCTCCCCGCACCGAGATCCCAGCCTAAAGGAAACACAAAGAGCGAGGGAAAGGCCACTTGCCAAGCACAGGACGTGTTGCTCAGGGTACAGCCTGGTGCTTAGTCCTTTGGGCCACCAGTTATCTGGGAATAAGCCCAGGTACAGTCCATTCGCGCTGACTTAAACGCTCCCGAAAGCTGGTGCTGATGTGGCAGGATTAATTTTGCCCTGTTTCTCATGCCCGAGCTTCAGGGAGCAAGTCCTGACTCGCAAAACTGCGTTCCCAGGAAAGTTTTCATGATGCTAATTGCCTACTCAAAGACCCCCAAGCACCGCGTATTAGGTGCGTGCAAATCTAACAGAAATGTCACGCGCCCCAATTAATTCAAACTTACACGAGCAATAAAGGCATCATTTGCATTATTACCAACACATACAATTTAGAGGCATGTTTGGATATGAATCTAACATGATAGCTTTAGTGAGTTAATGAGATAATTGCTAAACATACTAATTGATTTTTAATTACGGAGAGGGAAGCTCGCAGCAGAGCCAAGGCTGGCAGGCTTGTCTGGCATTAGAGAACAAAAGCAGCTTCAGCAACGCTTCGGCATCCCCACACCAGACCTGTCCTGCTTTCTGCACCTTGTTCTCCAAGTCACTTACAAACCCGCCTAGATTTCCCCCTCCTCTGATGTTGTAACTGTTTTTAAGATGTCCAGCAGAAGGGAGGTGGGTGCCCAAGGAAGGATGCCCAGCTCTCCTCAAACCTGCCCCTGCTGCCAAGTTCAGTTTAAAACGGACCCAAATCGCCCCCAAACAAGCCAGCTGCTCTCTGTTGACAGCGGTCTGTATTATGCACAAAGTCCCTTCTTCTATTTGCCACCAGTGCGCTGGGGATCTCCAAGCCACCTTGTTGTGCCACCTTTGCTTGGGCAGTCACCACGGCGAGGTGTTTCTTCCACTGAGCGCCAAGCTCTCGATTCACACTCATCACACGTGAAATCCTCCCCTGGCTGCGCTGTTATCTGTGCGAGAAACACCATTATTTGAAGCAGACCAAAGGCTCTGCCTTTTCGCGTTGCTCTGTAGGCAGCTGACCATAAGATGTCACGCTATTTTCACCTGCACTTGTCCAGCAGATCCCTGAAATCAGGGCATGAAAACCGTTTCAGAAACAAAGGCAGCTTTTGCTCTAGCAGAGGTTTTAGCAAGAGGGACCTGAAGCAGAACATGTGTCCCACCACCTCCTCCTGCAAGCCCTGCCTGGCCAAAGCCCTGCAGCACAGCCCCAGCTTCTTCATTGCACAGCAAGAAACTTTTCATGCCAATCCTATGAACTGAAGAGCAAGGATGGAGCTCCAGACGCCCAAGGGCTGCCCGACGGCAACGACCTCTCCGGTCCCGAGTGCCTGCGGCTGCCAAGCGGGCAGGAGAGCTCCCGTAAGCCAGGATCGGCGCTTGAAGGGCTGTTAAGCTTGACTCATCTCTGCTGAGCAGGTGAGCCTGGCTCCGGTTCAGCCGTGAGAGCTGCAGCACATCAGAAAGACCCTGAGAGCAGCTGCCCGCGTTTCTGGGTAACAAAGCCAACTGCTGGTGGTTCTTATCTAACCCGCTGGTGCCTGTGAAAGAGTGATGTCCAGAGACAGGAGGTGGACACAAAGCAAAAGGGATAGAGAGTATGGACACAGGACAGCAGAGAGAATTCCTTTAGGCTTGTACAGCTTCACGGAAAAAAAAAGAAAGAAATAAGGAAGCTCTTGCTAAACGTTGAGACAGCTGCAAAGTTCTCCAGCGTGGCCAAAAACCGCACAAAGAGTCTCCAAGAAAAATGCCATTTGTCCTGGGTTTGTTACAAACAAGCTTCTCTTGTAGTGAATGTGCCTGTCAGCTAAAGCTTCAGATCAGCTGCATTTTCCTGAAAGCCAGATCCATGTTTGGTAGACACAGCAATGGGATGCGAGGTCACTGATAAGGATGGATGGACATCTCGGGAGAGGGGCAACGAGAAACTGGTGACCAACAACTGACCAACCCAGTATAACATCCCATTCACCTGGTACTTCATAGAAAAGGGGGAGATCACCAGGATCTCGTCCCTTTTCCTTATGGCGACATTAGCAGAGGACCTTGCGAGTCGTCCCTGCGAACCGAGGCCAGTGCCAGACTGAATCCAGCTCCGGTTGGCTGCAGAGTCCAGTCCAGGACTTGGGCTGCCGGCTCTGCAGTTGCCGGCACTTTCCAGATTGGTTTGGGAGAGTTTGGATTATTTTCTCTATTTGATCAGCAGCATTAGTAAAACATTTTGAATGTTCCCAGCTCTCTTCTCTCGGTCCTTCTTTCCCTCCAATCGCCTGTGCTGAGTGGGAAGGGGGAGAGGGAGGAGCAAGAGGGGGAAGGGAGGGGGAAGAGGAGGTTAACAATACATCTGCCAGGGTTTTATTGTCACCCCGCAATCTAAACCCTTGACAAGAAGAAACTTGTTGGGGGTGAGGGTGTCAGAGCCTGGCCCAGGCTGCCCAGGGGGGTTGTGGAGTCTCCTTCTGTGCAGACATTCCAACCCGCCTGGACACCTTCCTGTGTAACCTCATCTGGGTGTTCCTGCTCCATGGGGGGATTGCACTGGATGAGCTTTCCAGGGCCCTCCAACCCCTCACATCCTGGGATTGTGTGTTTTTCATTCTGTTCTCTCCTCCCTGCAGCTGTAACAAACAGCATTTCAAAGGAAAAGGAGCCACTGGTCCCCAGTCCCCACGTGTCACGGGTGCCCAGGAGGATGCACAGTCACTGCCACAGCCCAGAGCCCTGCAGAGCCACCAAAATGCTGCTACGAAGGGCGTGTTTGACCCCAGGAAAGGAACATGGTAAGTCCAAAATACGAGCACAGAGCCACAACAGGTTGAGGAACAGCAAATGAAGCAGGAGAGCAGAGAAGCCTCAGGGCAGGCGGTGATTTGGGCCATAGTCATCCCTGGACGTGCTTAAATAGGTGAGGAAAAACATGATTTTCTTTTTGTATAGCTGATAGCAGCATAGCTGAGGATTCAATACTGAATATAGGTCTTGCGCTTTCATTTCTAAAACAAGGTTGAAAAATTGGTGTGGAAAAGAACCACAGGAATTACTCAAGGACTGGGAAAAATGCCACGGCCTGAGAGCTCGATCGGAGAAGAAATGTGATCACAGGGGATAAACACCAATACGGGGAGAAAAATGCCTGGTAAGGATTTGTGCCAGCCTGGGGAAGGCAGAATGGGCAAGTTAACACGAGAAACCAGCCCAACGTCTTAGAAGAGTCAGAGCTGAGCGCGAGTTTTACCAGGACGGATGGAGCCCCCACCTCGCCCATCAGGATGGGGTCTCTGACCTCCAGGGCACATCCTGTCTCCTTCCCGAGCCCTCGGTATCCAAGGTGCTTATTTACACAGGGGAAACGATGCGCTAAAGTGGGTGTAAAACCAGGCACGGCTGGCTGCCGAAAAGCCCAAACCACCAAAACCACCAGCAAAGAAACTACAGCCAAAAAACCACTGCGAAGAGCTGGGATTCACCTGGGGGGATTTATCCGCGTGATTTATCCTGCTTGGCTGCTGTAGCTGAGCTCACTTACGCCTGTGGGGAATTATGTTATGATCTTCATCTTCTAAACCCACACCCCCAATAAATTCAGAGCCACAGGAAGCAGAGGAGGAGGGTGGAGAGTTGGATACACAATGAAGGTTCTGCAGTTTCTTAGATTCATTGCAAATAAATCCCCTCAGGTCGCAACACTGACCCATCCAGCCCACCAGCGAGGAAGAAAAATGATCAATAATTAATGTAACAGCCCAAGCACCAAGCTGAGAACACAACCCCGACAGCAGCTCCTCGTGTTTCAGAGGTGCCCGGAGTTGGTAAAACACTCATTGGTGAACAAACCCCATATGTTAGAATAGAATAACCTGGGTTTCTGTCTCCGGCTCCTCCTTGTGTGGAAACCTCAGGGCTCTGCTGCCCGCTGTGCTCCTGCTATTAGTGCCAAAACCCACCGCAAACTGTAGCGGCAAATTCTTCTGTGTTGACTGGTGGTTTTCAGCAGCATTTCTACCTGTATTTTCTCCTCGCTCTCCTGCATTTCTGGCCCTAAAACCCTTAAGGCACAAACACGCAAAATGCTTCACTGAACCTCAATGGATCTCCTGGACCGTCACCCCCAGAGCGGCTTTTCCAGCTCAGAGGAAGAAACCAGCGCGCCCAAGGTGGCTGTGACGTTGGATGTTTGGTGGCTGACTGTGTATCGGTGGGCAAAGGCCTTGGACAAATGTGAGCTGACTATAATTCGACATGCACGTACCTCTACGCGTTCACACACACACCATTTGCGATGGGTGAATAACTTTGGTAGGCTTCTCCCTCCTCATATTCTATTTTCTTTAGGATTTATTTAGCAATACCCTCAAAACATGCTAAATTATTCATCGCTGAAAAAAAGACTATGAAATATGAAAACGCAGCTACCAGCACACGACGTAAAAAAAGAAGGCAAGGTTATTTATAGCACTTATCCTGGACTTTTCCTTTTGTTTCCAAGAGTCGAAGCGCCAGCAGAGCTGCAATTTCCAGCACAGCGGTTGGAATCTGGCACTTGCGCACTCCCGAGGCTCTTGTGGTGGATATATCAACGTGGAAACTTGTTTCTGCAGCAGCATAAGACGCTAGCGATTACAATAAAATAAAAATAATGATATTACTGATACTAAAAGTGCTTTATATAGCACAAACTCAACCTGTTCTTGCCGTTTGGTTGGGCTTCTTGAAGTACATCACTGACTGCTGGGATAAGAAAATCGCTTTGAATGGTACAGTCATACCAGGGAGTAACAATACTAATGTAAATAATTTATCACTGAAGGATTTTATTAGGGCTATAAAATAAACGGCATATTATAAATGTTACAAATTTGGGAATTTTTGCAGGGCCATTTAGCAGGACGGGAGCCAAAAGTCGGTCCTAAGGCTGCGCCGGGAAGGAGAGGAGACCTGAGCTGGGCTCTTGGTATGGACTGATTTACACCAGCAACACTGCAAACATCCCTGTCCTGTGGTTATTGCTGCTGTCAGCAAGGAACGTTACAAAATTTTAACTGCAAACAGTTGCAAGAGCTCAGGAAGATTAAAATGCTGCAGTTCTTAATATTTCAGGTGCTTTGACCTGAAGACCATACCCCGGGTTTACTACATGACAAGTGTCATGTCCATGACAGCCACAGGTATCAAACAATCACAAAATCCCAGAATGTGAGGGGTTGGAGGGCCCTGGAAAGCTCATCCGGTGCAATCCCCCCATGGAGCAGGAACACCCAGATGAGGTTACACAGGAAGGTGTCCAGGCGGGTTGGAATGTCTGCACAGAAGGAGACTCCACAACCCCCTGGGCAGCCTGGGCCAGGCTCTGACACCCTCACCCCCAACAAGTTGCTTCTCCTCTTTCAGTGGAACCTCCTGTGTTCCAGTTTGCACCCATTGCCCCTTGTCCTGTCCCTGGTTGTCACCAGCAGAGCCTGGCTCCATCCTCCTGACACTGCCCCTTTCCATATTGATCCCCATGAATGAGTCCCCCCTCAGTGTCCTCTTGTCCAGCTCCAGAGCCCCAGCTCCCTCAGCCTTTCCTCACACGGGAGATGCTCCACTCCCTGCAGCATCTTGGTGGCTGCGCTGGACTCTCTGCAGCAGTTCCCTGTCCTGCTGGAACTGAGGGGCCACAGCTGGACACAAGATTCCAGGTGTGGTCTCCCCAGGGCAGAGCAGAGGGGCAGGAGAACCTCTCTGACCTACTGACCACCCCCTTCTAACCCACCCCAGGTACCATTGGCTTCCTGGCCACAAGGGCCCAGTGCTGGCTCATGGTCACCCTGCTGTCCCCAGGACCCCCAGGTCCCTTTCCCCTACGCTGCTCTCTAACAGCTCATTCCCCAACTTACACTGGAACCTGGGGTTGTTCCTGCCCAGATTCAAGACTCTACACTTGCCCTCATTATATTTCATTACATTTCTCCCCGCCCAGCTCTCCATCCTGTCCAGGTCTCTGATGGCAGAACAGCTTCCAGTGTCACCACTCGTCCCAGCTTGGTGTCACCAGCAAACTTGCTGACAGTCACTCTATTCCCTCAAACATTCCCAAACATGCACTGGTGTGTAGGTGCCCATGGGGATGACAACAAACTGCCACCTCCCTCCCTCTGCCCCTGTGCTTTTTGATATCGATGTTCTATCATCTTGGATCACGCTGAATCCAGAGATACCGTCAGCTCTCACAGCCTCCTAAAGCAATCTCTGGTGTGCAGCGATGGAGACGGAGCTGCAGCCACGGGGGAGGCGTGAGGGGCAGAGCAGTGCTCGAGTCCAGTCCTTCACCTCCTGCCAGAGGAGACCAGCACTGAGCACAGAACATCTTCACACAACCTCACAGCCCCAAACAGCTCCACAAAACCTGCGCTTTCTTCTTGGATCGTGGTTGGTTAAACTCTGTTAATCCAGGTCCTCACTCAGCTTCAGTGAAAAGGTGCAAAATTGCTGACGCACCACAAGTATTTCTGCTGCAGGAGGTCGTCAAAGCTGGGGCGAAGAAGAAGAAATTTCCCACAAAAAGCCAAGTTGGAAGTTTTACAGTGTCAGGCTCAGATTCTTGAAGTTGAAAATGATGTGGGAAAACAGAAAATAACTTATTTCTCTTTTTCTTAGAGTTAAAAGTTTGGTTTCCTTAACCTTGAAAGACCCAATTGCCTCTACAGCCATCGCTCACAACACCACCAATGTCACACTGTAAATGAGGCAATTGTTCATCCTTCCTGCTCATCTAATGCCAAACCTTTGTTACTGCCTGGAACACCCTTCTGAGGGGACGACTCTCCGTGCCTCTTCATCAAACGGATTAATTGGAAATATTGCTGTTTTGACAATTGAGTTCTGATGGCTGAGCCTTAGGGTTCATTTTTAATTGGTGCAAGTTTCCCATTGGCTAGTGAGACCTACTCTAAATGTCTGCAAATTTAATTAATTCGTCAAGACAAAAATAATGCCTTAATACATCTTTGTCATTAAGTTTCGATGGTGCGAGTTGTGGTTCTCTGGTACTTTTAATAGAGAAATTACATACAGTAACTTCCTATATTTTGTACTTTATAAATAAATAAACAAACAAACAAACAAATAAATATATGTATGTATGTAAAGGAAGTATTTGAATTCTCATGCTAGAGTTCTGCATAATCTTGTGATTTTGGCAGGAGACCTTTGGACAAAGATTTCAAATACAGAATCATACTCAAAATCTGTCCATCCAAGCAACTTAATGGAAAAATCAGGGCTGCTGAGAAAGAAATCCTTCAGTGGCTTCAATAAAATACCTTCCCATTCAGGAGCAGTTCCCTTCAAATCCCAACAGGTAACAACTGGTTTATTCAACAGTACTTGGGGTTAATAAACCTTCAGAAACTGTTTAAACACCATAGTTTTTTAAAATCCTAATAAATTCTTAACCTCCTGCAGCAGCTACTCACACAATCCACACTGCTGATCCATGCAGTGCTGAACAAACACCTGTTTCTTGCTTTTTTAACCAGGTCTAATATATATAAGAGCAGGTTTAGGGTTTTCTTTCCCTTCCACGCCAGGCTCCAAGTCCACTCGCTCCAGACCCACCGGCTGCTGCTCTGTGCAGATACAGTCCATCCAGATGGGACCTATCTTAACGAAATCTTGCCCATTTTTGGCTCTTCTGAAAGATTTATGGAGGCAGCACGATGCGGCACAGAGTTAAATACACTGCAAGAAGTTATCAGAGCTTGTTTAGGCCAGATGAGCATTCTGGCATTCATCTGGTACCAAAGGTCCCCAAGTCAAACATTACCATGGTCTTGTCCCCCCTCCATGTAGAATCAAACTCAGGTCTTTAGTTATATCATACTGCATAGAGCCATAACCATACGCCTATGCTATCGGCATTTACTTATTTCCTCTTTTTGTCCTGGTGTACGTGAGCACTAACTTGAGACACAAACAAGACAAGCCAGGTTTTCCTCCCTTGTTCCATTAAAATTAAAAAATTATTTAAAAACCTCATTTCTGGAGGTTTAACAAATCCCTCGATCCATTGCTATCCCAAGGCTTTCTCAAGCACTACCCCAGAATCCAGTTCTTCGTTTCTCACTGCTAAAAACAAAAAGAAAAACCCCACCAAACCAAACCAACCAACACCCCCTAAAAAACATATCCTACACATCTCTTATATCCACAGTTCGTTTTAAATTAAGCTTCGGTTATCACAGTGTGCTTAGGTGAAAAGGCACACAGGATATCCAACAAGAGTATTTTAACTCCTGGCATTGTAGTATCTTAATCAGGCTGGGATTTATTATGATATTTCGACGTATTTAGAGACTCTGATTAAAGAAAAGCACACAGAATGCCTTCCCTAATTTCATTTCAGCTGAACAGCGGGAGTTCATTTTGCAGCTCTGTAGCAATATCTGCCTTCCCAGCAGCAGAAGAGCCGGAGCCCTGGTGTAAATCGGAGCCGTGCAGCCGGGGCTGCGGTACAGGGGGCTGCCGAGGCCCACCGCAGCGCTTCCAACCCACAGCTGCTTTCCTCCCACACCTCCAAATGCCGTTTTCAATCTTTAACGGCTAAAGTGGCAGTTAAGGACACGGAAAAGCTCTCATAGAATGGAAAATTACACACAGACCGCAGAATAATAATGGTGTTTAGTGCTTATGGCACGCGACACTTTGCAGATTCAAAGCGCTGTGTTTACGAGTGTCAGCTCAGGAAATAAATGTGATGCCTCAGGTCTGTTAAGCAATATTGAACTCCTCCAGATGCGATCAATATATCCAAATGTCACCGCTGCCCTGTCCAGCTGTGTCCTGGTCCAGCCCAAGCCAGCACCAAAGAGAAGCTGAGATTTGGGATTTCACCCAGCGCCACCCCAGTTCTAACGATGTGTCTGCTTGGAAATGGAGAAAGATTAATTCATGCCAAAGGCTGAGCTGCGATACCTAAAATGGTCCTTTGAACAGGAATTATGGCACATTGGCCCTCGTTCTTGATTAACTACAGAACTCATATTAGCCACTGTCATAAACATGACTCAGAAGAGCCCCAGGAACGCCAGCTCACAGTTCCCCAACACGTTGGTTTTACAGCTTGACGGAGCTGCCGATCACACAGAGAAAAAGAAAATACATATATGTGTATTTAACAAATACAAGTTGCCAGCTCCACTGAGGGGACAGTCAGATCACAGAAGACCGCACAGCAAAACCAAGCCACCCCAAAAATCACTTGGCCATGTGAAAATATACTGAGCCTCCCAAGGCAGAGCTGCGCTCGCACCAGGAGGACAGCAGAGAGCAGATTGGTGGTATTTACCTATTTCTGCCCTGTTTATTGGATATACAAACAGCACTTTGTCCTTCAATGTACGGGGCAGGGGAAGGAACGTGGTCAGTGCCGTCATCGCACACTGCCTGACAGAGGCTCCCAAGGAGGAGGGAACAGTTAAGACAGCCTAAAAAGCATAGCGTTAGAAATAAAAGGCACTGGCTGCTGGAGAGCTGTGCTGCGGTCAGATCAGCAGCGCGCCCACAGCCACGCGAGCAGAGCGTCTGAACATCAACGCATCTTCCACCGGTGCTTTGTGTGATTGGAAATGGCGACATGGCCACACGGCAAAGGGTACCTGCAGCTTACAGCATACGGTGCTTGTACATGACTGCGTGCAACGATGGGACACTGTTTTATGAGCTTTTAGAAATGCCTTCAGACTTTACTCTCTTCATGGTGAGGGTGTCAGAGCCTGGCCCAGGCTGCCCAGGGGGTTGTGGAGTCTCCTTCTGTGCAGACATTCCAACCCGCCTGGACACCTTCCTGTGTAACCTTATCTGGGTGTTCCTGCTCCATGGGGGGATTGACCTGGATGAGCTTTCCAGGGCCCTCCAACCCCTCACACTCTGGGATTCTGTAATTCCATAGCTTTAACACGCAGTGGTTTAATGCTACATATTCACTAAAGGATTTCTGATGCCCAGATGCTGCTTCTCTCAAAAATTAAAAATATTGCTACTCTTCCATGAAATGCCATCTTCAAAAACATTTTTAAGGGTGAATGTGAGTGTTGGTGGGCCACAGTTCAAGCATCGCCCAGAGATGGGAGGGGAAATATTGGAAAATATTGGAAAATATCCCTTCTCCCACCACTAAGTATGCAGAATGCTCGACCGCGGCGGCACAGCACGGGGCAAGGGCGACAACACTGCCCGAACGCCCATTAAATCTTACACCCATTTCTAATTAAAGACACATCGCTATTCACAGGGCACCCGGGACCCACCACGGCCCCGTCACACAGCGGCAAGTGGAAGATAAATGGCCTGATAACTCTTCTTTCCAAGCGAGATTCATAGTGGGTCCTGCGGGTTGTCGTGTCACTTTGCCACAGGGACTGGCAGAAGAGTTACTGACCAATTTTAAGCCTCGAGAAGACCATTAGATCACTCGGTCTGATCTGTTCTGTAGCACAATACATTACATTTTATCCTGCTACAGAGCCCAAGTGTGTGTCTGACCACAACTTACGTTCACAATATCTTCGACAAGAACTTGATTCCTTCTACTGTACTTTATAATTACTTTTGCAGGTGACCTGCACTTGTCCCTTTTGTTCATCAGCACTTTAGACCTTCCTCACGCTTTTAAAATCCCTTCAGTATTGTGAGCTCTATTTTACATATTTGCTTTACTGGTTAAGAAATTGTTGCACCAAAAATCCCCTAACTCAATTGTTTTAGGACACTTGGGAGCAAGCTACCCAGTCCTGCTGATTTATAACTACTCTTTATTTGTGGGATCGTGTAGCATTCATTGAACCAAAGGACAATAACTTCACACTAAATGAGTGCATCTGCTCCTCTTCAAGCAACACTCAGAAGTGGTTCACAAATATCACTATTAACAACCTTTCCATTTCCATCTGCTATCAAAACCAATATCTCTCTTAAAGGGACTTTATACATTTTCAAAATTTAGATGCAGGTTTTATGTGGCACATTTTGCTATTTTTTTTTCAATAAACAATTTCTCGAAATTCCAGTTTCGTTAAGTATTTCTTATTCTGCTCTCTTCAGGAAATAAAGAGTTAAAAGGATTTAAGAGTGAAGGTTCTGGTTGTCGAAAGCCATAACTACACATGATATTATACATTACACTAAGCTATTTAACATGAAGATCAGCAGCAAACACACACATCCCTTTGTATAACATCCTCCTCATTCCTCTGTGCGGAGACATTAGACATAGTGAGAGGGTTGCTGAAAAAACCCCTTCCAGCCCTGCCACGCTTTCCCATCTATTCCCATCCATTTGTTCAAATGGCCTCGGGGCCACGAAATTCTCTCCGTAACTCAAGGAAGTAAATGTTGATTTACTGTGAAATATCTCCCGTGGCTCACTGCCCTATAGCAGAGGCTCTGTGTTATTTAATCTGTTAAGTAACACGAAGTCATTGCAGGATAGCAATAGCAAATGCAGGCTATTTTCTTTAGACGCTGCTCGGTTAGCCCTGGGTGCTCGGCAGCTCCTGCGCTCTCCGGCTATCGGGTGCACAGGGCAAGCGCCCGTTCACTCTGGAAGGCTCCGCACCAGGTCTCTGCTTCATCCTTGTTGAAGCTGTTACTCAGGCAGTGATTTTCAGCGCTGCAAGCTTTCCTCCGAACAACTTCTGCACAAAACTGCTACGATACTCTTTTTTCCATCTTCACAGTGAAAACGAAAGGTGCTTCAAAACCATTAATTTGCTGAGCCATCAAAAATAGTCATGTGCTATTTGCAAGATCAAAAGTGTTGCGGTGGATACAACACGATGCATGTGGAAACAGAAGTGAGGAAGGAAGAGGAGGGCATGAGCAAGTTTAATAACGCTAGCATCACCACGAGGGAAGCGCCAAGTGAAATTACACCATCAAACACAGTAACAGGGATGGGCACGAAGAGCGTTATAGCAGGTGAACAAACCAGGAGGATGTTGCCTCTGAGAGCAATAGCACAGAGAACGATCCGGGAGCAATGGGGGGATGTATAACATTAGCATTAACTCCCCGTGTGATGTTACAGAAGAAAGATGCCCCGATGCTCCTCTGAGATGGTAGGTATGAGATTCAGCATATTTTGAGCTCTGAAGTTCCCCGCCAGCCTGCTCACTGGGCTCATAAAACAGCGCTGTAATGCCATTTAATCAGAATGAACACAGCTGTAGTTAAATCTACTTATGCGATGTTTCTACAGCCTGTCATTCATCAGCACTAATATTAAAGGCAACATTTTTAATAAAAATATATGAATTAAACTCAACCTATAAAAATAATAACAAGGATATTGATGCAGGCTCTGACATGGACATGAATTCATTTTTTTGGAAAGGAAATAGGTTATTCCTTCCAAGAGGATTTGGGTACTACATTCAACCCGCTGTATTTGGAACTCACTTTTTGCAAAGTAGATATTGCAAAACCATGGAATCATTTCAGCTGGAAGGATCTCTGGGGTCTCTAATCCACCCGCTCAAAGAGACAGACCCGGTATCTTCATCTCATTATTTTATTTCTTTTCTCTTTCTCTCTGATGCTCAACTGATCTCGTCTCCGCTGAAAATCCGCAAGGTTTCCAAAGCGCTAATTTGGAGGAAGCCCTTTATCTTTGTCCCTGGGCCCAAAGCACCGATCCCTCCGCCGGGCTCTGAGCGGGATGCTCGGTGGGTGACATTCCTCCTTGCCATTGATAAACTGATCCCTTGTTCTTAATTGCCCTTCCTTCCCGAACTTTGGTTGCCAGCGCTTACAAAGGCTTCGAAGCGGAGTGCGACAAGCTATTTAAATTACAAAGGTTCTTCTAATGCTGCTTTTAATCATTTTCCTATTAATCTTCATAACCCCCACTCAAATGTTGTGGCATTGCAGGTATTAGACAGCCTGACCTTTACAACTACCCATTATCGACGAAAACACAATATTAACACAAACCTCTTCTTTCATAGAGGGGAAAGCTGTGTCATTAATTGTGAAGAAATAATCCTGTTGGAATAACGACCCGCGGGTGCTTGTTAGGGGGAAGATATTAGAAAATACTAATTCCTTTTCAAAGGAGTCACAGAATTACAATTTATGAAGGCAGTGTTCTTTTAACTCATTGTAATGATGAAGTATTGCGTTCGCAGCTCAGATAAGACGCCTGAAGGAGCTCTTCCAATTACCAGATGATACCCACAGCGGCAGGGCAACGGCACTTTATCTGGAGCGATGGAAGATCAAACAAAGGCCATCGGTGCCTTGAAATACGAAACACTGAGGCTCCCAAGCGTGGAGGGCTGATAATTAATAAGAGGCCCGAGTTGGAATTTGTAATTATGGGTCTCTAATGTAACAATGAGAAAAATTAGAAGCGTTGAAAGAAAACTGGTGCAACTGTCGTGCTTTGGGTGAGTTAAACTGCAGCTTTGCAATTGAACCTCCAAAGCAGCCTGTGGTATCTCCTCGTCCCTGAGCTCCACCCGCTCCAGCAGAGAGCAGAGCTGGAAGGCACGTCTTGTCGTCGCCTGTTCTCCCAAAGAACCACAGCCTCAGGTCATGCAGGAAAACCAACGCACCCGTGGCAGGCTGTGCCCAGCAGTATGGCGGTCCTGCAGCCCAGCTTTGGACCAGCTGCTTTCCAGGAAAATCATTCTTTGTATACTTATATTTATGAGACCAAAGTACTTTAGGGAAAAGACAACAACTTTCTTAAGAGTCATAGTGTGCTTGCTATCATGGCATCAGATCCCAAAGGAGATCTGCAGGTTTCAGCCTGAATGTCACCATTAGCGAATACCATGGTTATGGCAGAAAAAGAGACATAGCCTTGCAATATTTTTTTCAAACAAGAGGCAAACTTCCAACCTTGAGAGACCTTCTGGTTTGTTGGCTTCCTCCTGCAGCTGCCCTGGTTGTGGCCGTCATGGTGGGTGCTGGGGCAGGACAGCTCCCACCACATTTCTGTGACCAGACACAATTCCACAAAGCCTGGCGGGCACTGGAGATGGAGATCTGGAAGAGGGGGCTGTGCTGAGTACAGCTACCTCTGCTGTACGTGCATCGGTAAAACCTGGACAAACTGGAGAGTTGGGCAGGGAATAACCTAATGAAATTTAACACGGGAAAGTGTAGAGTCCGCCATCTGGGCAGGAACAACCCCATGTTCCAGTATCGGTTGGGAAATTACATATTAGAGAGCAGTGTAGGGGAAAGGGACCTGGGGGTTCTGGGGACAGCAGGGTGACCATGAGCCAGCACTGGGCCCTTGTGGCCAGGAAGCCAATGGGACCTGGGGTGGGTTAGAAGGGGGTGGTCAGTAGGTCAGAGAGGTTCTCCTGCCCCTCTGCTCTGCCCTGGGGAGACCACACCTGGAATCTTGTGTCCAGCTGTGGCCCCTCAGTTCCAGCAGGACAGGGAACTGCTGCAGAGAGTCCAGCGCAGCCACCAAGATGCTGCAGGGAGTGGAGCATCTCCCGTGTGAGGAAAGGCTGAGGGAGCTGGGGCTCTTTAGTTTGGAGAAGAGGAGACTGAGGGGTGACTTTATTAATGTTTATAAATATATAAAGGGTGAGTGCCATGAGGATGGAGCCAGGCTCTTCTCAGTGGCAAACAATGATAGGACAAGGGGTAATGGGATCAAGCTGGAACACAAGAGGTTCCACTTAAATTTGAGAAAAAACAACTTCTCAGTAAGGGTGTCAGAGCCTGGCCCAGGCTGCCCAGGGGGGTTGTGGAGTCTCCTACCCTGGAGACATTCAAAACCCGCCTGGACACCTTCCTGTGTAACCTCATCTGGGTGTTCCTGCTCCATGGGGGATTGCACTGGATGAGCTTTTGAGGTCCCTTCCAATCCCAAACATACTGTGATGCTGTGAAACAGACAACTCCAGGAGTTTCCGAATCTGACACATCACCAGTTTGCAAAACCTACATGCAAGCTGGGAAAGAGGGGAAAACTTCAAACTCAAAACTTAATCCGTGCTCCGGCATTGCTAATCCTCTGAAAGTGGATGCAATTGGGGTCAGCCAGCTGCAGCAGGTGAGAATTGCTTCTCCCTCCCGTAGACGCGGCTCCAGGAACAGAAGCAGATGTTTGAGACCTCTCAATCCCCACAAAGTAGGCAGTACTTTCAAACCTCGAAACTCTCTCAATAAATCCACTGAAATCCCTTTTATACTCTCCCTCCACCAATGGCTAATGAGCCAGCCAATTCTAGATGCGGAAAGGTATTGACCATCACGGGAGACCGTGGGCATCCTTTGAGTGCCGCCCAGGTTACACATGGAGAAGTGCTAAAAAGGATAAGCCATGGGCACTTTTAATCCCCCATTTATTCAGAATACCAAATACACTGAAGGGAATTTCTATTCATGTGTACAGGCGGCATATTAAACAGGTCTAGATACTTTGTTCAGAAAATGGAGTTGACGCAGTTTACAAGTCCTGTGCAGCAACTGCACGTGCTACGTGACTCAAAGTCAGGTACGCAATTACCGGCAGTCGTGGTCTGTAGTTCCTGCACACATACAGCTCACAAACTCTTCCTGTCGAAATCCGTCCTTTCCTGGCGTGCTAATTTCTGAGGAGGTCTCGATATTGGAGCTGCAGGAGTGGTACAATCAGTTCTGCATGGGGCTGAACGAGCTCTGCACAGCCCTGCGTGCCCTCGGGGAAGGGAGCTGCATCACACTGCACTTTATGATCTTGGCTGGGTGTGAGTCAATGTATGCGCGCTCAACTGTTCCCCTGTGCTTAATGAAGCTCGTAAAAGCCAGGGAGAGCTGAAACATGTTCGTATTTGCATATCCAGGTCGAATAATCCTGTTCGCTTGTGTGCTGTACTAGCTTGTTGTAGAGCTCGCAGGACTACCAGAAAAGCATTATTTTATTGGTCCAAAACGTATACAATGAGAACAAAAAACGATCCCTCAAGGCTTTTCCTTCAGGTAATTAATCTTCCTAGAAGACTGCACTGATAGATAAATAAATAAGCCTCACAAAGCTGCTGTTCAAGGTCCTCTCTGCTGGTCATCCACTACCCAAGTCCTGCTGCTTCCTGAAGGTGAACGCTCAACAACATGCATAATTCACGCGCCGTCTTTGCTGATCAGTCTCACCATCACCCAGCACAGCCCCTTCCTCCCCTCGAAAAATCTGTTCAGGGTCAAGACTCCTAGAGCAGGCAAGAAGAAAAATAAACCTGCATACTAACGTCATAAAATCCTTAATGTCCTCTGCACCGGGCGGAAAGTGTCCATGCAGAATGCCAACAGAACATAAGGAAAATAGCAGGAGACAGTATTTGTGCTTGTTTTGGTGTTCGTTGGCTTTAAGTACCTCCCAGGACAAGCTCAGGGTTTTGCTTGAATTATAGGAGGTGGTGTAGAAACCACGTACACTACATGGGAGGAAAAACATTAAATAGCCAATGCCTAGAGCAGGAAGGTCAAATGCAGGAAAGCAACATCTCCCTAACACCTCTCTTATCAATGCAAACAAGTTCAGACAATGTGCTCTATCAAACTCAATGTCAGTAAAGCTCTAAACCCGTCTTTCCAGAATGCCATCGGCCACATCACTATAAAATACTCACTGAACACATATCGTTTCCCGTTATTACTACGAAACCTCAGTGTTCACATCAACGTGGTGAGCACAGGCCTGGTTCTCCACTGCTCTGCGCATTTCACCACAGGTCACACCAACACAGAGGAAGCTTGAAAAGCTGCTAAGGTGCAAGTCTTGTAGCTCTTCACACTGTAATTACAGACTTCAAAGTGCACGGTGCAGAGACCACAGCACGGACTGCCCTGGGCTTCTGGGCAGGAGCAGGAGGGTCACGTACAACTGAAAATAAAGCAAAAATGCTAGATATCCTACTCAAGGATAACCGGACACTGAGGACCACACGAAGAGACTCCACATGCGCTCTCATCCTGACCTGGATGCAACTTAGTGTGGCACCAACCACTCAAAAGGGACTTCATCTGGAATTAGTTCAGACAGCACAAAGACTCCCGGGGAACAGGGTGAAGTCGAGGCAGCAAGCCTGTCTGTGCCACAGCTTCACCTCTTGGGCCAGTACCAAAAGGGAACAAGGGCCAGGAAGATCCCATATAGGTTGAACTGGGATGAGCTGTAGCTACAGCCAGAAACCTACCCAGGGGCTGTGAGCCAGGTGTTAAACCTCCTCCGACAAACACCGGTCAGGTTGACCGTGTAAACCAGAGGAAAATACTAGAGAAGCTGCACTTCAGCCATAAATCAGAATTTCACGCTTGCAGAATGCTTTGCAGGTAACTTCCACCGTCAAATGAGCAAATCAGAGAGAACAATTTAGAAGTCTTTCTGTAACAAATCGGTATTTACATACAACAGAACCCTGCGACCACATCCACATCTCACCTAAATTAACATTAACTGGTGTTGGTGGAATGACATCCCTTGAGATGAGCTCAAGACCCAAACACCCATGATGGATGCAGAATTAGCATCATCTTGCACACAGAAGGTCCTGTCTCATCCCTCCTCAACTACAGGATACTAAACAAGTGAATTCTCTGCTGAATCTTTCTTATTTCACCATAGCTGAGCTACTACATGACCTTACGTGTCATGGTGAGCGAGTAACATCAGCTCCCACAATAATAATGTGTCTCAAAAATGTGTAGACATACCAATAGAAAAGGATAGAGTAGGATTAAATGGAAAATACTGTGTTGGAGAAATTAATGCTGAAAGACGTGTAGGGAGTTTTATTTTAATGGGAGAAAATATCTTCTTTGAAGATATTCAAAGAATTCACTGGTTTTGTTCATCAAAAAGGAAAAAATGAGAGGGAATGTTATAAACATGGAGAAGCGAAAACCGCTTTAGTTTCCTGAAGAAGAATGATGGTAAGAAGGAATGGCTGGAAGGTAAAAACAGTGAAATTCAAACTGGAAAAAATGATCTTTCTTTTTAAATGGAGAATGATAATCACTGGACCAGACTATGAATCTACACACAAAGCAATGAAGTGTCATGTCACGTAGCTCAGCCCAGGCCAGGGCTTAGTCAAACAGAGCTGGAGGAGCACTCGAGAGGTGCACGAGAGCAGGAAGGGATGCTCTTCATAAGGGAAAATGCCAAAATCACTTTAGATACCAAATACATCCTTTAGGGAAACAGGCCAAGAGGCAGATTTGCTAACATGGTCATTTAGAAGTATTCCTCTAAACATTTGCAGTATGGTCCAAGTTGGAAGGATGTGGAAATTGTCAAAGAAGGATGCACAGAATTGGATATACTTAGAGAAAAAACAAGAGCGTAAGTGAAATGCGCAGAAGGCCTTTTCCAAGTTCAGGCCTCGTTTTGTCAAGATGCCACCACAACTTGCTGGGCCAGGCAAGTCTCACCATGAGCAGGATGGGATGGTTTATATGGGGAAGTGAGGAGCAGGTTGTGAGCAGCTCTTCACTGGCACCAAGGGAGCGCTACAACCTGGTGGTGGCTCTGATGGGGACGTGGGGCGGGAAGGTGGCACCTCTGCCCCAAGGCTGCTGTCCCATGGGATCTCACCTGCGGTGGGGGCTCTTCAGCAGATCTTGGGGCTCTCCAGCCCTCAATAAGCTGTGACAGATCTTCCTGAAGGTGAATGCGAACCCTCACACCCTATGATCCAAATTCTGCACAGTCTTTGAAACTTCACACAAATGTATGGAAGGATTTCACGCCAAGTCAAGAGAATCAAGGGGAAAATGGCTTTGGTTTGGCCTCTGGCTGGGATATTCATTTCCATTTCTAATCTGAGCCATGGTTTAGGGCTTTTAGATTGAAACCAAGTGCTCAAAGGTTAAAGAACAGTCACTACAAAGATGTGGAAGCACAGGCACAAGGAAGCGTTAGCAATAAATGCTGCAGATATGCAAACAGATGCAGATAAGGGACAAAAAGAAGAGCAGCAAGTTTTCAAAGATAAACTGAGATTTATCCATGTTATTTCACACAGTTCTCTATCCATGATAAATCCAGCAGGGATAGGGATGAATTTTCAGAGCCCTGATGATGATTTAGCGATGTGGTTCCCATTGACCCCACGGCTCAATCCCTACTCACCATTCCAAGCATCTTGTGCCAGCAGTAAGCAAGGAAGGACGAACCAGTGGCAAGACACAGCCAAGGGGCAGCGCAGGACATGAGTTACCATGTGCTGTCTATGAATAAGCACCGAAAACACCTTTTCATGGAAGAGAATTGCAAAAACATAAGGAGCAAACAGGAAAGGATTGTTCAAGATGTCTCATTAATAATAGACTTTATGAAAATTGTACATTAAGGTTGGTGAGAGGCCACTAGGAACATTAGGGGAAGATAATTTAGGATAGGGAGTTAATTGTTTATACTTGATTTACAAAGTGTGCATCTTTACCCAATAGTGCGCTGCTCGTGTGCCACCGGTAAAGTGATTGAACAGCCTTTAGTGACACTGAAACCATCACTCGTAGCCTGCATGACACCAAAGGCATCGACCAGCAACTCTCCTGCTCCTCTCAGATCACACCAAAACTCCTTAAAATAGGGCAGATGAGCCTTGAAATTGTTCTTACACTTTCTCTTCTTTTTAAAATACTCTTTTTAAAATACAGCTGGAGCGATGTTCTCTTGGCATGTACCATGTCCTTACCACAGAGGTTGAAGAGTCAATGTCAGCTCATTTTTTCAATTTAAACTGTTATTAGAAATATTATTGTTTCTAAAATATCCAAAAAATCCAGAATTCACCATACTAATATTCCAACTTAGTTCAAAGTATTTCAGTCATCTGACAGCAGCATTTCTAAGAAGTAACCACCAATTGCCGTTTATTTCATTTTCAGCAAACCAGAAAGAAGTCTCCTTTAGAAATAAAGAACTTGCTGCAAGTCTTCCTTTGCTAAAATGCATTCTCCACCCAAACAAATGAGATTTTGTGGTGTCATCTAGACTGTAATATCACAAGAAGAACCAGCAAAGAGTGGTACCAGAGGGGCAAATGTAAGAATGATGACAGAAATTTAATTAGACTTGAAAAAGTTAATGAGAAGTTGTATATAATACACGAAAAAAAGCAGCAAAGACTTAAGTATGAGGCGTTTCATCACAGATTGTGCTGATGACTTAGAAAAGTAATTAAAATGGTGTTTGTAAGAAGCCCGTGTCTGGAGGAGAGAACAATGGGATACGTGGAGGGATAAATGGTGAGAGTTTAAAGCAGAGGCATTAACCAGAAACTGGGAGTAAAGGATCCCCGTGTTCTAACAAATTTTAGTTAATTGCTGCACCATTTCAAGCCAAGCTTTTGGCTGGGAAGGAATGTTTAATTCTCCTTTCATTGTGGAGGCTCATCTCTTGTGAAACTCTCTGAAACGGCTGCTGCTACAGGAAAAAAAGACTATGAAAAAAAGATTGTGTTAAACAGCTAAAATATATCCAGTCTGTGCCAGACAAAATGAAATCGCAAAGAAGAACAGAGGTGAATCTGGAAGGATCACTGGACCTCAGGGGGGCGCAAAAGAGCTCACAAGTGGCCATAACGCTATTGCCACGCTGCTCAGGGTTTGTCGGGTGCTGCCCCACCCTCGGTGACATCCTCACCCGGCAAGGGGACCACGGGCTCTGCCGGGACAAAGGTCCCTCTGTCCTTGTCATTCAGCCCTTTGCTGGCCCAGCCTGCATTCCCAATTTCCCCTGGGTCACATCTTCAGCTGGAGAAACGCCAGGAGCACAGAAATCTGAGCATCCCCCTGCACCTTGAATTTGGAAGTGACTGCATGTATTACATGGTACGGGTGTAACGTGTCCCCCGAAACAGAGATGGTGCTCCTGAGGAGTCATGGACTTTCTGGATCATTCCCTATTGCACGGGGCAAAAATTCAGCTCATGAAAGGCAGAGGCAGCACTTGCACAGTAGCACAGAGAAAGGCCGCGAGAAAGTCAGTGTAAGTTGGGGAATGACCTGTTAGAGAGCAGTGTAGGGGAAAGGGACCTGGGGTGCTGCGGACAGCAGGGTGACCATGAGCCAGCACTGGGCCCTTGTGGCCAGGAAGCCAATGGGACCTGGGGTGGGTTAGAAGGGGGTGGTCAGTAGGTCAGAGAGGTTCTCCTGCCCCTCTGCTCTGCCCTGGGGAGACCACACCTGGAATCTTGTGTCCAGCTGTGGCCCCTCAGTTCCAGCAGGACAGGGAACTGCTGCAGAGAGTCCAGCGCAGCCACCAAGATGCTGCAGGGAGTGGAGCATCTCCCGTGTGAGGAAAGGCTGAGGGAGCTGGGGCTCTGGAGCTGGACAAGAGGACACTGAGGGGGGACTCATTGCTGGGGATCAATATGGAAAGGGGAGTGTCAGGAGGATGGAGCCAGGCTCTGCTGGTGACAACCAGGGACAGGACAAGGGGCAATGGGTTCAAACTGGAACACAGGAGGTTCCACTGAAAAAGGAGAAGAAACTTGTTCCCGGTGAGGGTGTCAGAGCCTGGAACAGGCTGCCCAGGGGGTTGTGGAGTCTCCTTCTGTGCAGACATTCCAACCCGCCTGGACACCTTCCTGTGTAACCTCATCTGGGTGTTCCTGCTCCATGGGAGGATTGCACTGGGTGAGCTTTCCAGGGCCCTTCAACCCCTCACATTCTGTGATTCTGTGAAAGTCTCTTCCATCTCAAATGCCTACAGGAGAGAGGAAAGAGAAACAACTTCTGGAAGTGTCTGTATCTAACACCCCACTGCTCTGTGGTTCCCGCAAAATGGGCTGAGAACAGGGGATTGGGGGAAACCAGCCCACAAGGAGGAAAAGAGCTTTCCCAGGAGGGACGGGGCAGGGAAATTCCAGCACAAACAGCATTTGCAGAGGGAACGTATTTCCCTCAGCCCTGATACGCTACTTAACGGTTTTCCAAAGATAAAAACATATTTAAGTGAACATAATTCATATCTAGCGTAGTCTGTACAGCCAACCAAATACTCAATATGGCATGTGAGGTGAAAACGCACATCTGTGAAAACCAAAACCTATTAATGTGATCAAAGGTGCTCACTTCACAGCCCTAAACTTGTGAAGAGAAAGGTAATTAAGGCTACTTTTAATATGTAAAACTATCAGAAGTTATAAAGATTGCTCTGGTAAAGGAGGAGTGGTGGAGATGCTCCCGTGAGCTCCCATGTCTGCCAGGCAGAGAATGGGGATGGATTGGGGACCATCAGGTTGTGGGTCAGACAGAGAAGATGGACCTGTAATACTGGTAAGGGCTGTTTTAACCATCCAAATATACAGATCCATGTCTTTTCCTAATTAAATATATCTGTATTTGGCTTTACTTTAAGGGCAAAATTATTAAAAAAATATTTTAAGTTAAAGGGAAGACTTATTGCCAGATGACAGCAGCAGGAAAAATTAGCGGTAGGTGAAACGTTTATGTTGAGGTATGCTACGGAGAGCAATTTTCTGTAGCCGTGTTGTCGTATTTCAAATGCCTTAAAAATGAGCCTAGTGAAGCGAGAGAAAATTGAGGCCATAAACACGGAGCTTCCCCAGGGCAGTTTGCAGTAGTTAAGCCGGGCTTAGCAGGAGGCGACTCACGCCCGCCCCACACCACGGCAGCTGCTTATTCAGCCAAACCCGCTGCCAACATGAAATAGCACGTCTTGATGTGCTGGGATGATGCCAAGTAGTTAAAGGCCCAACCTTTGGGTTTTATTGGGAAAGATTCGCCTCCTGCCTGTTAACATATTGCCATGACATTCTTACCAGAGCAGAGAGGGGGTAACAAAAATATACGGAAGAGGAAAAGAACAAAAGGAATATTGCTGCCATGAGAACACTCAAAAGCATAAAACACTTTTTCTCTGTCAAAGTTGAAAACCTTCAGATTTTCAGACGTAAGACATTAGCAAAACCATGTAATTTACCTAACGACTCATTTAGGAAAGGCTAACTCACCTTCATTGCCTGTTTTGTCATTAAGAACCTGAAGCACGTATTGCAGATTAAAGAAACCCTCCAGCCAAGCCCTGCCCACCCTAATTTCATCGCTAACTGGACCATGTCCCCATCACTCTGCCTTTATCTCTTCCCACCAGCCGGGGTGAGCTCGGCTCCTCACTCCCCACTGAGCCCGAGAGGAGAACACGTTCTGCAAAGAGCCCGGCACAAAGACAACAGGACCGCAAAACACAGAGGATGTTCCCTCGCTGCTTTGTGGGCACCTTCCACATCCCCCAGAGACACCGTCTCATCTGCCAGGGGTCCTGATGCGAGGAACGGGCTGGGGTCTCCTTACTTCAGGCATAATGGCAGCAAACACGAGGTCAAGTATTGATGGTGTGGGACACACAGCTTTGCCTGCAAGGCTGACAACTGCAGGTCCACATACAGATAGAACCACAGATTGGTTTGGGTTGGAGGGGCCTTCTCAGCTCCCCCAGTTCCTCCTGCCATGACAGGGACATCTCCACCAGCTCAGGGTGCTCAGAGCCCGTCCAGCCTGGCCTGGGATGTCTCAGGGATGGTTCAGCCACCACCTCTCTGGCCAACCTGGGCCAGGCTCTCACCACCCTCAGGGCCAACAGTTTCTAACTGAAACATGACTCTAAAAGCCATTCCACGTGTAACTAGAGCAATCAGTATCAAAATAACCCCCAGGGTTTAATCCTACCCAATAGTTCACCTGCTCCTCACACGCATTTTCTCTCTACATTGCTCCCAGTACCTACTTGTTAACATTGCACCCTTTGGCAGCTCCTCTGGCTGCACAGCACCTCGCACAACGGGCCCCAGTGTGGGAAACTGCAGCGGGTCTGTGGAATCCTTGACAGAAAATATGAGAGTAGAGATCAGCCTTGAGATATGAAGATTTACCCTTGAGAAGGATGGGAGTAAAGGAGTATCCGGAGAGAGGAGAGATGGACCCGTGAGAGAGAAGGGGATAGGAGAATAACATGGATGATAGCAAAATTAACCAATGAGATGTTAGTGCTGTAACTTGTAACCAATAGTGAAAAGACACATGAACTGGTAGAATTGTATAAAAATGCACTTGTAGCAATAAATGGCACCTATTACTTTCATCTTGAAAGAACGTGGTCCATGTCGTTTGTCCGTCTCAACCACGACACCCCAGCTGCTCTCAGATCTATAGGCATTGCCATGACGTCATGATGACATCAAAGACGCAAGGCAGGCATGTCCTTGAGCTGTTCCTCTGCGACCGAGCCACAGGCAGGAGCACCTACACCTTCCCAACATCTTCAAGATCTTCACTGTCCATCACATAACTCTTCCCAGCTGACGCTGCTGCTGGCCATGCTGTCTGCTGTGGCATATCCAGGCTGTACCGACCTCTTTCTACACAGCCAAAACAATACTTTTGAATCTTAGCTAAACTTTTTGTCTCAAACTTCTGTGTGAAAAAATGGTTTCAGCTTTTATTTCTCAGCACTAGAGAATTCCAGAGTGCGCTGCAGTCATACATAAAGTCATGAGAAAGGAAACGGCTTCCCACTGCAACTGAAACGCCTTGATGCGACACATATTGTAAACACAGGAAAAACAACAGCGTGATTTTTTTATCTTCTAAACAACCCCGCCCGTCTTACAGGGTTTTATTATTCATGTCTATTCTGAGCACACAGATAACGCACGAGCACGGCATTCGTCCATATTTTATAAAACAAGGGAAAAAAACCAGTCAGTGCAGAAGCAGCTGCCATTAATCCTGCCTAAAGGGAAACCCAAAGTGTCTGACAGCTTCAGTAAGTAAGAAAATTACAATCCGTAAGCTAGTAAACGTACGTGCACCTACTGAGAAAATTGTCACCCTCTTTTTCAGACCAGGCGTATTCTTTTCTTCCATCCAGATGATAACGAGAAAAACTTGGCTTCCTGATTTTGTTCAATCACTTCAACACGTTTCCACCAGTTTCTAAAACCTGTCAGCTCCTGCTTTTCCTCACATAACCAGCCCCGCTCCTTCCCGGGATACGGATTTACACTAAAACCAATAAGTCCAGGGATCGCTTTTGCCCAGTGCTCTGCAGCACGAGCCCAAGCACAGCGCTTGGTACTTTTTTACATTTCCACAGGTATGAAATTTATGATGGTAAATTGAAAAAGATACGAGTAACTCTTAGACAGAGACTGTCTGTCTCCTTTACCGATCTCTCTCTTTCTGGCTCCTCCACTGCTCGTTTTCTCTCCCCAGCGCCATTCACGGTTCTGTCCGTGGCACAGTCCCAGCAGATGTCCGGGCAGCACCGTGTCCATGAGGTTTTCTTGTCCAAGGCTTCTGCTCCAGGCACCTCTAAGCATCCAGATGCTCCAGATGCACGAGCAGCAGAAAAGAGATGCTCATGCATCTCACCTACCTCCAGAAACTATGGCAAGGAGCTTTATTAAAGCAGCAAGGAAGACAATGGGAAAGAAAAGAGGAGATAGTGAGTGACTGGAACAGGGGAGCACAAAACGGAAAAGAAAATGCAGAGCTGATCAAAATCAAAGGAGAAGTTGGAAGCGCAGATAAACAATATATAAAGGAGACAAGGTCACCAGCACGGCTGTCTCATCTGAAGCAGGGAAACCTGGGAGGAATAGAAAGCTGCTGAAGATCAGCGCCTGATGAAAGGTCTGTGTGACTGTTTGGACCTGGGTGTTATTGTGCAATGTTGTGAGGAGGAGAGAGAAAAGGGAGAGGGGAACAGGGTGCTGGGGACAAGTGTGGTAGACGGACAGAGGGTCACTAAGGTGTGTGGGCAGTGAAATGTGGCTTTTCAGTGGTTGTGGAGAACAGGAAAATTAGAGTAGGCAGGATGGACATGTAGAGCTGATGGGGACCATGGAGAGAGGGAAGGGCAGCCACGGGGAGAGGGAAGGAAACAGGCTCTGGGTGAAGAAAATAATGATGCTGACTTGGTGATATCACCTTAATGCAAAATACATCAATAATTCTACAAACATGCTCCCTCGCTCTGGTTTTAGGAAGCATGTGTACCTTGGGATCAGAGGGTCATCCCTGTTGGGTTGGAGCGTGACCAGTTGCTGAGGACACCTGTGCGTGGCTGCCCGCAGCAGCAAGGCTGATCGTGGGGACTCAGCAAGTCAGCTTCTCATCCTATTCCCCCATTTCTTTCATGGTTTCCCAGCTGTGTGCTGGATTGGTGCATCTGCACCAACACCCTTTGAACTCCCCAGGACTGGGCTGCTCCGGGGGTTGGTTTCTCTCCTTTCAGAATCATAAGCACCTTCAAATTAAATATGAAAAATTAACTGAGATGGGAAAATTATACCAAACCTGACGTGAAAAGACCTCCGTTTCATAAGAAAACCAGCATTGAAGTTCTCTCACCGTTTGTTTTCAGTCGATAGCATTAGTACTGGGCAGGATGCCAGAATCACTGAGGTGTTTTGAAACACTAAAACCTCGCCCATTTCGCATAAATCACATTTTTAACATCTAAATTTTGTGTCTTACAAATCGCTGGCAGACATTAAATTATTTTAGATGCCACAATTAAAAACAGATTAATACTCACTCAAGATGAGTCTCCTCTCAATACGCACCAAGCTAAGGGAACACCAGAAGGTCCAGAATAAAAATACAGTGGCAGGGTGTTCAGCAAAACATTTAAATACATCATCTTGAAAAGGCTGGTATTTCTGCGTGCTGCTGGACAGCTCTTGGGAGAGATGCGAGTATTCAAACGAGCATACATGGAAAACAAAAAGCCCAGTTGCTTAGTCTTCACTCTTGGATGAATTCTATTAACAACCTCAATATCATGTTCACACGTTGCTTTCTGACGGTCATTGCCAAGATCAGACTCTGAGAATACAGGACTATCTTGCACACTGGAAAAGGTTGAGAATAGATTTTGGGTTGTTTTCTTTTCCTCAAGCCAGGAAACAACATTTAACTAAGCAAAGATTTATCCCTACACGTGACAACATGGACTATTGGAAGCGAGGCCAAAGGAAGGCAATGAGCATAATACAAAAATAGCCACAAATAATAATTAAAAATGTAAGTATGACCTACAAGGAAAGAATGAACAAACTAGGAGAAGACAGACGGGTACAGACAAGTTTCCAAGGTCATAAAGGCTGTTGTACACTCACACATTCTAGGACAAGAAATTGTATCGTTAAATTTGAGGACGGAAGGCTGAAATGAGTTCTGCAGCAAGATGAGCTCTAAGAAGGGCTGCTGAGGTCTCTAGGAGTCATGCAGGAAGAAATCCATCCTGCCTCCAGAAAGCACCAAGGTGTGGATCATTAGTCAGTACAAACAGACCACAGACTGGTCCAGTCCCATACGCGAACATTGGGTTGGACATTAATATAGAGAGGGATCCAAACAAGGGAGTTAGTGACAAAGAAATCCTCAGTGTACGACACATTCTGGACACAATATTCCCTCTCTTTATTTCCTTCCCTCAATACCATCCATCTCCAGAGGGTTCCAGTAACACCGCTACGCTGGATAACAAAGGCATATGATATACCCTGCCCAGCCTGTTTAAAAGGTCTATTAACACCCCAGTAACAAAAGCTTCTTCACTGCTCAATTGGAGAAATGGTCCCATACTCAGTAAATCTGTCTCAACTGACACAGAGTAAAAGAGAGCGGTCTACAGCGCTTTTCCAAAGCTAAAGCTGAACCACAACATTAAAGACTGTAATTACAAGAGGCAGACAAAGCTATCTGATAGTAGGGAGTGCTTTAACTCAAAAACAACCTTATAGAGCAATCTACGAGCTGGCAATTACAATGGAAAAGGAAACACAAAACATTCAAGTGTGGAAGAAGATATAAATTGATAGGATAGGTAGTTAGCAACAGAAAGAAATAGAATTGCTCAATTTTCCAGTTGCTTCAAGACTTGGGACTGAAGTTAAGATGCTGTTGGTTTTGGCCACTTCCTAAGCAGGAGTTGCCTTGGGGAATCGCTACCACACATAGTCCTGTCAGCTCAAACACGCCAGACCCATACAACACACACTGAACCCTCATACCTTCCAAAAAGGTTCAAAAGGGGCGAGATTTCTGTGCTCACGTGGGTCAAAGCGGATCAGCGCTATCATAAAACATCCCACACTGAGTGCCATGCTTTACTCTTGCATTGGCTTACTCATTAAGATACACAAACCATTATATTTACATGCTGGGGGGGAATTAGGAACCAGGTTCCTATCTGTTCAGGAGTCCCAGTGACCACCTGTGATCCATTCACTCACTTTCCACCTTTGTGAAATGGGTTGAAGTGAGGACTGTGGCCCGTACTGTGCTGTACACACATAATAACCAACAGGCATCCTTCATTTAGTTCCACTGTGGATATATTAGCTTTATTATTTATAAACCATGGAGAACTTACTGAAAACAACGGAGCCACATTCCATAACACAAGATGCACTTTCAGTAACTAAATTACAGGCGCTCCCACACTTGTGTTTAAGGGAAACATTTAAATGGGCTCTTAGCCATTTTTGCAAACAACACTGAGGTTGCTGCAGTATATGTATAAATAAGTTCTTTTCTATGAGAAAGTCTGACTTATTAACCTAATAGCTCATGCCTGCTTTTCAGTTTATAAATCTAAGAAATCTTAGCAATTTATTGCAATGCTCACCAAGGAAAGTATTTTCTGCCTTTATCCTGCTGCACCTGTGGGCCAAAGCACATGGCAAGAAAACACCCCGCTGAGCGATGGGGCTTCCTCTGCAGCAGCCGCGCGTTCTCGTGGCTCAGCCAGAGGCGCAGAGGCTGCTCACACGTGTCCGCAGGGCAGCCCGAGCCGGAGAAAGGAAGGAGCTGTCGCAGCTGTAAAAGATGAGCTGTGCTTAGGCAACAGGAGCCAGAACGAGAGGAGCTGAGCAATGATGTCAGCAGGGAAATGCACACTGAAGAGCTAAAAACCCAGCGAGCTCATTAACCCTTTCCTGAACTGAGCCCACCTCTCAGAGATGCTGCTTTCTTGCTCAGACTTTGACCCAACCTTGTACGGGATCAGCCCAGTGGGGTCCCCAGCTCTGCAAGACACTGCCTGAAAACCTCCACTGGCTTTGGGGAAGAAACACCAGGGTTTGCTGACAACCCCTCCACACTGGGCGGAAAACACGAGTGCACATTCCACCCCAAAGCACAGAAGGATGTTCGTTGACTGCACCAGACAACACCCACACGCTATGCTCTACTCTTGGCTGAAAACAGGGGTGCAGATTCCACCCCAAAGCACAGAAGGATGTTCATTGACTGCACCAGACAAGACCTACACAAGAACAGGGAAAAGAGATGTGATGCACATGTTGGCAGCCAAGGTCTCAAGGCAAAACCCCCAGAAAAATACATGATTCGTAGTGTGTGAATACATGGATGACAACCCATCCTGCCAGCTGATGCAAGACATCTCCAAACTCCTCTTCCTCTTACAGGTGAGAGCAACAGGTAGCACCACAGGTAAGCTGCACTACACTCCCCATCACTGCGAAGGATCACAAAATACGGCCATGGGCGCCACGGATGCATCACTGCGGCGGCATATGGTGCACTCCACTTCTTCCCTGAGGTGGGTAATGGAAACATGCAGACCTACTTATTTGTCTTCTGAGTTCGGTTTTCCCTTGCATTCCTCCTACTTCTCTTTACAGTGCCCATCACGTATGGAAAGAACAATCTAGATAAGCTTTACTGCCCTCAAAGATGCCGGATCCAAATTCTGCTCTTATATGTATTGCATGAAACCCCCAACTCCAACAAGAAGATAATTTGTTCTCAAGATTTTAAATGAATGCCCTGGTTTTGGCTGGAATAGAGCTCATTTTCTTCCTAGTAGCTGGAATAGTGCTGCGTTTGGGGTTTAGTAGGAGCGGAGTGTTGGTAACAGGCTGATGTTTGGTTGTTGCTAAGCAATGTTCACACCAAGTCAAGGACTGTTCAGCATTCCACAAGCAGCAGGGAGGGGACACAACAGGACAGGTGACCCGGACTGGCCAAAGGGAGATTCTATACCATATGATGTCAGGATCAGTGTATAACCCGGAGGTGGCCGAGGGGGGTGCAATTGCTGCTGGAAACTGCATTCTGTGTCATTTGTTTTGTATATTTTCTTATCATTATTATTTTCTCTTCTTTTTCGGTCCCCCCCAGTGCCGGGGCTGAGCAAACAGCTGTGTGCTGTTAACCTGCTGGTTAAACCACAAGAGTGAACAACTCGAGGGTGTTTTAAATGACTTCACTTGGCAACATCCTTCCAAACTACTGGTCTATCCCTGCACCACAGTTCTGTGGCTACCACAGCCCGGTTAGCAGTTGCCATTACTAGTTCTGCTTCCACCAGATACATAATGATGCCAAATTCATATTAGCTGAGTTGCCTGCCCGTAAGCCAGGGAGGAATGTGGAGCACAGCTGTTTAAAACCAGATGTGCGAATGGTTTGGTATGACCTGAGCCGCAGCAGGAGCCTCCCCTCTGATTAAGAATGAGGTTTAAATCAAACCTGTTCCTACACAACCAGAAAGTTTGAGCGATTTCTCTCCCAACTAGACAGGGCAGAATAGCGCCTGCAACAGTGAAACTAGAACATTCAATCACTGCGTTTCCTAATTAAATTCTTAACGGGGTTATAATGAATGAAAGAGGTTTATTTAGTCAAGAGAAAAAAAAAAGAGTGCAATCTGAATTTTTAGCCCCAACCCCCTATTATTTCATTGTGGATAATTCCAGGGATTAAAAAAAAATACTTAAAATGAACACGATGGGGCAATTGAGGCAACTGCTCTGCTGCTCAGAACACTCGGTTCCCTGTGCATCTCTATGGAAATTTCCCCACAGAACAAATTCTACTTTGTTCCACAGGGTCTGTATCATTTCTAATGAGTAAATCACCAGCATTGCTTCCAACACCAAAGGAACAACACCTTCCTATTTTTTGGAGCAGATCTTTTAAGATTTTCCGAAGCTATAATATCTGGTTAATGCCCAAAACGTTGTATTTGCTTTCTGTCATTCCCTTCCAACAAAATCGCTTTGGATTTCCCACCTTCCAACCTTCCCAGTGCTTTGTAGAACAGTCACCCCTTCTGGCTGGTTCTGTGAGAATAAGCTACAACGACATGTACATGTTCATTTCTGTTCAAAACCAGCCATCCGCAGCCACATCAATGCAGACCTTACTTAGATAAACTAAATTTAATGTTTCATCTTTCAAAACATAGCATATTACATAATTAATTTAATATTAATGAACTTTAATATATGCAGAGTTTTCTATTTGGGTAACTGCATTAGGTTTATGGAACCTCCCTGAAAAATAAAACTTCCAAATTAAACAAAGCTTTAACGACATTTACAACTGGAACTCAATTATGGCAAGCCATTTCTAAGCTGACACTTCGCTGTCATTGGTTTATAAAAATAAATCATAAACTCCACAGAAATCATTAAAATATATGCAATTATAATCCTCAAGACAGCACTAAAGAAAAATAGAGCAGGAAACAGAATCATACTTATGTGATTTTCTTTCTATCCCCAAGCCCCAGATATTGCATTTCTTTCACTTTTATCTCCACTTTAATAGGTGGTATTTGCTCATCACAGTGTAAGCACATCTTGGCCCTCACAATCCGAAGCCTGATCCAGTGGACCCGTAGCACTAGAACAACTTAACCATGAGCACAGAAAATTCATCATCACTCTTGAAATGAGCTTAGACATCTGTACGAGATGCGCTGGGAGTGGGTTTCAATGAGAAATTCTCTCTGGTCCATATGACAGGAGAACAAGGTTCACCAGACAACCTTGGCCAACTCTTTTGGCTTTCCAAGCTGGCTGGAGATGTCTCCTCTTCCCCACCCACAGCTCCAGCTCCTGAGCCTCGACCCACGCGTGCAAAGCAGCTCCTATGTGTTAGCATTTGAGAAAGGGGCTGTTATAGAAAACTACGTGCCAGCAGAGCAAATGAAAAGGGATTTTGCTGGGACTCAACTACCCGGCTTGAAGGTTTTAGGCTTTGCCCATGGCCACTTCCACTGTAAGAAGGCTCCACATACAGCAAACCATTCAAGGTCTATCTAAACAGGCTTAAGTAGAAAAGCCAAGGACCAAACAAGTTAATTCCACTCAGGACAACAGCATGGGAAGTTTTGGAAGAAATTCGCGGAGACCAGCTCCATCCACCCACTGCCTTGTCCTTGTCAAGATATTGATACCTTCCTCCTTACAATTCTCTTCTAAAATGTCCCTTAGTTCCTATGAGATAATATAGGGTTCAGAAAGGCTTCTTTACTTCCAGAAAGTTCCATAAATCATGATACTTAACAAATAATTCTTTTTTTTTTGCCTAGGATCCTGGGGCTGTTCCTTATTTTCATATAACTTGCCACTAATCACAATGACTGGCAAATTTACATAGATACACACAAATTCCATAGGTGAATAAAGAAAATTACATGTCTTATACCCTCCTCCTCATCCCAGCACAGCCTACAGTGCTTAATTCCCTGCATACTTGAGCCCATCACACATAAGGCATTAAAATAAATTAAAACAAAGACAATTCAAGATGTATTATGTGCAGTCAAACAATAGCAAGGCAAATAACCCATTGGTTGTGCAATGTATTTAAAAGTAGCCTTTGAATGCATTAAATCCTCAAACTCCCTGCTTCATTAGACAGCTGACCTGACGAGCCGGCTCTGCTGCCTGCGCAACCACAGCGCTTTCAGGAGTCTGGTTTTGCTGTTGTTTTTAAACAACGTCCAGCCAGGCTCTCAAACACATAATAATGTGCATAAATAACCAGCTTCATCATTAACCAACCACCCAAAAACACCGCAGCAAAAGCACAACGAGTGAACGTTCTCCAGCACGTCCGGGCTTCTCTGAGCAGCAGCCTTGCTGCTCTGGTTAAGGGAGTCTTGACTTAAAATACACCCTACAATCACACTCAAATGCATCTATCCTTTATGCTTTCTTGTCTTTTGCTTCTTCCCTTTGTTGGTTCTTTGTACGCTGGGCTGAAAAGTTCACTGCAAAACACCCCCCAGCTGTCTTGGCACTGCAGAGACCTGAGAGCCTTCCCCATGTCCCCGTGCAGCAGGGCAGATGTTATTCCATCAAGATTTTGGGATGCAGCAGTACTAGCTGGCAGTAACGTGCTTCTTGTTGGAAAGAACTATCCACGATCGGCAAAGTGAATCAGCAGAGCCCTGTCATCATCCCCATCATGATCACAAACAGCCGTGCCATCCCAGAGAGAGCCCAGCTGGGAGCATGGCCCATGGCTGGCACCTGATGGAGCAGCACCAAGGGAAGGGCACCAGGAGTAACTGTTCACACACAGCAGTAACTGCGGTCACACACACACACTGCGGCCTGGTAACAACCGCTTATAGCCACCAAACCTGCTGTTAGTAAAACACTTCTCAGTGTCACAGAATGTGAGGGGTTGAAGGGCCCTGGAAAGCTCACCCAGTGCAATCCCCCCATGGAGCAGGAACACCCAGATGAGGTTACACAGGAAGGTGTCCAGGCGGGTTGGAATGTCTGCACAGAAGGAGACTCCACAACTCCCTGGGCAGCCTGGGCCAGGCTCTGACACCCTCACCCCAACAAGTTGCTTCTCATATTCAAGTGGATCCTCCTGTGTTCCAGTTTGCACCCATTGCCCCTTGTCCTGTCCCTGGTTGTCACCAGCAGAGCCTGGCTCCATCCTCCTGACACTGCCCCTTTCCATATTGATCCCCAGGAATGAGTCCCCCCTCAGTGTCCTCTTGTCCAGCTCCAGAGCCCCAGCTCCCTCAGCCTTTCCTCACACGGGAGATGCTCCACTCCCTGCAGCATCTTGGTGGCTGCGCTGGACTCTCTGCAGCAGTTCCCTGTCCTGCTGGAACTGAGGGGCCACAGCTGGACACAAGATTCCAGGTGTGGTCTCCCCGGGGCAGAGCAGAGGGGCAGGAGAACCTCTCTGACCTACTGACCACCCCCTTCTAACCCACCCCAGGTCCCATTGGCTTCCTGGCCACAAGGGCCCAGTGCTGGCTCATGGTCATCCTGCTGTCCCCAGGACCCCCAGCTCCCTTTCCCCTACACTCTGTTTAACAGGTCATTCCCAACTTATCCCTGAAGAATTCAAAATCATGTGATTACCTGAGGTGCAAAAAAGCAGCAACAGTTCTACACATTAGAACACTTCTACCAGTTTTTAAGTGTGTTTTCTTTGTGGCCAAGGGACGGCGAGCAGCCAGCGAGGGCCAGCAGAGGGGAGGTGGGAGGGAGTAAACCATGGGATAATTTATGTGGCAGTGGTCAGCTGTATGGAATTTGCATTCAGCTGAGCAGTTAGAGACAGAGGATAACGCTGCAGGGAGCACGGCCCGGCAGAGCCTGGAGCTGAATTCAGTTTTGGGAGGCAGAGGGTGCAGACAGGCACACCCCTCCGCAGTCCGGCCTTTCTAGCGACAAGCACCCATATGGGCTAAGGGCGCGGGGTCTCCGCCTGCCCGCACCACGGGTGACCATCTCCTCAGCCTTTCAGCAAGAGCTGAAACACCACGAGGAACAGAGAAACACGCTGAAAAAGTTTCTTCAGCCATCTTCCCCTTTCCCTTTTTCACCATATTTTAGGAAGGGCCCACAAATTACGCTCTGCTCCTGTCAGCTTGCTGTGCAGCTGCAAAGCTCCGCAGCCATCTAAATGTACGCTAATAAGGAGAGGACCAGGCTAAACCTCATCAGGAGTGCAAAGCGCCACCCCACATCAGCAGGAGGTGCACGCCAGGTCTCACAGAGCTTTGCTCTGCCATGCGAACCCAGCGATATGCAGCGTGCAATGGAGCAGATAAGCACAGGCATGCCGAGGAAAAAGCCTCATGCAAGTGGGAGTAAAATAAATTAATTTCTCCATCCAGAAAGAGTTCTGTACAAATTCCCTATTGCTCGTGAGAGCGAAATATGGATGGTTCTGCAGTGTGTCAGACTGAGCAACTCAGAAAACCCCTCATTCCTCATCAACTTCTTGCCTTAAAGGGAATACAAAAATGGCTTCTGTTAAAAAGTTCCCTTTGCTGTTGGAGCAGCATATGCTTTTCCTAAAGGCACATTGTTAGATACAACTACGTAAGCTAGGGGCATTGTGCCCTTTGAACCAAGCTCTTCTTGGAGGAAGAGTATTCATTACAGCTTTGCACAGACTATCCCCGTCGCATCCCACGCCTGAAATCCCCACAATGCAGCCACGCAAACAGAAGAGACAGAAGAACAGCAAATAAGTTACAATAACGATCCTTCCTGCAGCAAACAGCTTCTCAGAATTACTCTTGGAGGTAAAATTCATAAACTCAAACAATTTCAGAACCCGATTCAGTTGCTCACATGAAGTTTTGTGCTGTTTGTGGGACCGTAGTCCATCAGAAGCCCCTGTGGGACGCGGCCCATGACCTACAGGAGACACGGCCGCTCAAACTGATGCTGCTGTTCCCGCATCCTTCCCCGCACACACACTCAGGTCTTTTCAGTTCCTCGGGTGCATTCTGTTCTCCACTCGCTCTCTTCTCTCTCGTGCAGTGCTGCTCTTTTTACAGTCGGACAAATGCTCAGCGTGTATCTTGTTCTCGTTTCACCCGTATTTCACAGTCTCCTCATTAACTCTGTGCTGGTTTTGGTTTCAGCTCCTGCCCTGCCAGGTCACTGCCAACAGGGACACGTCACAGCTCTCCTGCTAACCCCTGTCCCTTCCTCACCGCTCAATTTTCTTGCTGTCATATTTTGCTTCTCCTCCACTGTAAACCAAATTTCGAAATTATATCCAAACTAGCTTTTTCTGTACTAAAAGAAAACACCCACCTCTTCATAATCTTCACACTCTCATTCGAGCACACGTTTCAGCGATGCCCAGAGGATGTTTCCAGACACCTCGCGGGTCAGGAAGCTCGATGCTTGTTTGCTGATGAGCATCCCCAGCAGCACAGACGAGCGGAGCGATACATGACACAGGAACTGGAAAGCTCTGGAGCAAATCACTGACAACTCAACAGGAGCGTCTAAGGGTTCAATGAGGCAACAGGACACAGGCAGCATGTATTTGTTAAACCCAGGCTCAGTCTAACCCATCTGATTCTCTTTGCCAACACTGCTCATGGCAATAAGTCTCGTGGCCGAAGGAGAAATAACATCTCATTATTTAAGAGAAGCTTTTAACAGTACCTCTCATGGCAGCAGCTACATCCTCACTCCCCAAAGTACTGCGGAAGAAAATTCGGTGGGCATTGTTGAGCTGGCAGAGCAAGGGAAGGAGATGTATAACTTCCCAACTTGTGCGATTCCATTCACTGCTTTCCTAAATGAGCCAGATAAGATAATAAAACAAAATCTGCAGAAGGACACGTCACAAGCACCTTTGGAGACCATGAACAAAACCTCAGTTGCAATGGCAGTTTAGAGAGAGCATCCAAAAAGGAAAGAGTGCTGGGGTCAAACTCAACAGGCACAAAAGCTGAACTAAGATATTAACAAGAAAGCAGATGGAGAACCTTTAGCTGATCGCACTGCCAGAAGTTGTGGGGAGAGAGTTTAAACAGATGACAAAGGAGAAGGAAACGCCATGCCAAGGGTTATTAACCGGCCGCAGGACAGCAAGCGCTGGAGCCGATTACTGGGTCTGTGAGCACACGGTCTGGTCACCAGCATTGCTCTCACATATACCCGAATTAATTGGAAAGCGTAAAGTAGAGGAAAAGCAAGAGATATAGAGAATGTGAGATTGGAAAATAACATAGGAGAACACTGGTGGAAATTAGAGTCCTAACATGTAAACCACCCTGGTTAAGAGAAGGGTCACCAGCTCCTCTCCATGTCCTTTGATCCCCACCCTGCATCTGAAATCTCCCTGAGAATTCCAGCACAAATCTTCACATCAATGGTATTTTTCTCATCAAGCAAACCCTTTCAGGAGATGCACGTCATGCAGGTCAGCAGTGATCGGCTGCTTCTGAATACGCAGCCATGTATTTATAATCGTATATACAGGGCTTACATCTTTCAAATATAACAGCAAGAACAGGTATTGCTTTAAAGCTTTAAATTAAAAACTCAATATACAAAATAGCAGCACTTGTGAAAAAAAGTGTCTAAGAACACTTTTGATAAATGAAGTTCTGAACTAAGCCTAAATAAGGGCACGGGTCCGGTTTGTTCTACCTGTTCTAATTGTGTATATATGAGAAACATCTTCACTAAATACAAGTATATAGAAAAACAATATTACAGTGTAGCCTAATATGCATCCATTATTTAAAAAACAGCAAAATATTAAACATTGATGAGATTTACTTTTCTTTGCTCTTCTGATAGTAATATAGTAAGATTATACTACATTTGTAGTGCTGATTTCACTTTTGTCTATACAGTGGACATAAATGAGCTGTGCACTAAGCCAGCACGGGCTGCTGAGCTCATTGTTTGTGTGCTTTGTGAAATACAATCCATGATTTCCTCTGATGTAGTTTGAAAAAGCAAAACCAAACCACACCACCAAAACCAAGCAAAGCAGAACCCACCCAACACAAAGAGCAGCAAAACATGAGGCTCCGGTGATTTTGGAGCTTATATCCATTATTTAAAATACAATAAAAATAAAACAGCGTCTGGTAGGATCCCCCTGTTATCTGCACTGTTGGTTTGTTACAGCAAGACAATGCCTTGAATGGGTTTGGCTGGTTCAGAGAGGTCATTCTTTACATTGACTTATTTTCCAAACCAATCCAGTCTCTGCAATGGCCAAATCAATTCACAACTGGGTGGCTCGTATGGATACACAACAGTATTAGCTGAGCCCCTGTACCAGGACTAATATTCCATTCAAATCCAGGAGAACTGCCTGATGTTTCTGGTCTGACGCTCTGAAATTGATACACACCGTCATCTTTGGGGAAAAAGGACACAGTGACCTTTCAGAAACTTAAAAAAATCCCTAATCTAAATAAGAAAGAAAGGTTGTACCTACAGTCTTTTAAGTATGATAGAGACAAGCATATAAATTCAAGTGACCAAGGAAAGGCAATTAGAGTGATGGATTACAGCCACTCCAAGAAAGATGTGAAACATTGAGACAACTCTCAAATACAAATTATTACACAAAATTACCCTCGGCCCACTCGAACTTTTCAGAACAGAAATCAGCATTGCCATGAGCAGCGTGTGTGGGGCATGTGCTGAGCATCCCAGCAGCGCTGGGCAGCCGCTTCTTAACCACACAAGGGACAAGGGCGTCTCTGCCTCTTCCAGCTAAAACCCGCCTGTGGGAACTGTTTAATTCCACGTGCTCATTCCACAACCACTGAGGACTCTCAGATTTCCAAGCAGGGGAGAAGGGAGGGAAAGGGCGCTTGTTTCTATGGGATTGCTGGGAGCTATGGAACGCAGTAAGAGATGAAGTCTGGTTACATCTAGGAAATGTGCTCTTATAAGCATTCTGCTTTCCTAGGATGAGCATTGGCTGTGCCCTTCATTTCTGCACAACAGCCACGTTTTCCTCCAGAATATAAAAAATGATGGAAGGTGGCTCCTGCCACCTAGATGATGTGTTTTCCTTCTCCCAGGGGCATTCCTATGACCCTGTGCCATGCAGCACACCCATAGCAGACGTGATGCCAACAGAACGTGGCTTGTGATGGGAGGACAAGTGTGTGAAACCAGAACAAGGCAGCAGCCAAGCTGGCCGGAATAACACAGGGGTGCTTGACCTGTCTTGGGATCACAACCACCCTTGGCCAGTTGGCTTTCCATGTTTTAGAGAGGTAAAAGCATTTGGTAATGAGAGCGTTTATTTGAAAACAGGAATGTAGGTAAATTATATCTATGATGGAAGATTCAAATACCACATAAATTGTGATATAGCCTGGACATGAGGAAGAAATTGTTGTCCCTGAGGGTGGTGAGAGCCTGGCCCAGGTTGGCCAGAGAGGTGGTGGATGAACCATCCCTGGAGACATCCCAGGCCAGGCTGGACGGGGCCTGAGCAACCTGAGCTGGTGACGATGTCCCTGTCATGGCAGGGGGGAAATGGGAAAGTCCCACAAACCATTCTATGATTCCATGGGAGAGTGGTGGAGCAACCCCAGTGGCAAACCTGCTTCAACACCCCTGGCCATAGCAGTGTCCGCCCCTGCTTTATTTTTCACCAAGATGCTGCAGGGAGTGGAGCATCTCCCGTGTGAGGAAAGGCTGAGGGAGCTGGGGCTCTGGAGCTGGACAAGAGGACACTGAGGGGGGACTCATTGCTGGGGATCAATATGGAAAGGGGCAGTGTCAGGAGGATGGAGCCAGGCTCTGCTGGTGACAACCAGGGACAGGACAAGGGGCAATGGGTGCAAACTGGAACACAGGAGGTTCCACTGAAATGTGAGAAGCAACTTGTTGGGGTGAGGGTGTCAGAGCCTGGCCCAGGCTGCCCAGGGGGTTGTGGAGTCTCCTTCTGTGCAGACATTCCAACCCGCCTGGACACCTTCCTGTGTAACCTCATCTGGGTGTTCCTGCTCCATGGGGGGATTGCACTGGGTGAGCTTTCCAGGGCCCTCCAACCCCTCACATTCTGGGATTCTGTAGTTTCTCTCTATCCGTTCTGTCCTGGCCAGAAAGAAGCTGCTGGTTGTGTTACAGGCTCCATACAAGAAATGGCACAATATGACATTTTCAGCAGCCGTATTTAGGTGATCTAACTGGTCCATCTGTGTTCACACCTCATTTGTTTCACATCCCGTCACACGTGTAAGGTAGGAGTTGTTCAGCAAAAACAGCGCTCAGGACAGCAAATGCGGGACAGCCAGGAAAACAAAGCCCAAGGAAAACAGAGGAAAAAATATTTAAAGGATTCAGATGAAAGCCACAGCCTGTCAACAGATAAGCCTGGAAAGCCTCAAATCTGCTCGTGAAATGTTTTACAGTGAATAGAAATATCCACTGGCTTTAACCGGGCACCCACTGTACAGACAAATCACTAATGAAAACAGGTACAGTAGTATTATTATTACTACTAGTTTTATATGAAGCTGAGAGATTCATAATTTTTGAGCTTCGAGTATCTTCAAATAAAACTGAAACGAACTTCTTAATGACACAATGTATACAATTCCAAAATAATAAACGGTTTTGTTTTGACAGGCCTGAAACAGAGAACTTAGAGCTTCCAAAGAAGCCACTTCTTTGGTTTCGGAACACAGCAATTTGATTCCATCTACCTGAAATATTTAAAAAGTCGTGCTAGGCATTAAAAAGACACCAAATGGAAAATCTCAACACACACCAAAATTGAGACAGAGAACGTGAGCTGTGCCCAATGTCAGAGGTCAGAGACATCGGGGTTTCATTGAAGAGACTGTAATGAAGCCGCAGTTCAACCTCCCAGGACCCCCAGTGAAACCCATTTGCAGACCAGCTAATTACAGGGAGAACGTTGCCAACGCACCTCCAGAATTCCCCCTCTTGCAGGGAGAATCATTTCCCCATAATCTTGGCACACACAGAGCAATGGGCAGCCTAGAAAAGCCGCTGACATTTTAATCCTGTATTTTGCTGGAAATGACATAATAACCCAAATAAAAACTCAATCAGCAAGGAGCAGTTTTGGAGACTGCACTGAGAGCCCTAATATCGAGGAGAGACACAGTTTGCTTAGGAGAGTAATTGAAATGTTCTTGTAAAGGCCAACGATAGACGGGATGGAGCAGCAATAAAGCAACGAGCTCTCTCGTGCTTCCAGATTGAAGAGCCTCAGCAGCACAGGATGTGCCCTTTGTATCGTCCTCTTCCAGCAGCCGCTCTTCATCCAGCCAAGTAAATGCTTAAATCAGCTTTAAGCATTAGAAACTGATTGTTCTTTGTGTTTCCAGGAAGACCAATAGGTTTTGTTGTTTAAAGGGACTCATCTCCACCCCAAACAAACACACTCCATAATAAAAATCACATCATTCATATTATCACCCTGCAAAGTATCTGTCTCTTGTGACCACAGTTCATTTGCTTTCACCCCAAACTTCTAATGAAAGCTCATTTCTGACCAATTCGGCTAGTTTGGGCTTGGGGTTCTTTTTATTCCCCTTTACCACACAGTGTGTGGGTAAGTGGGAACAGTCCAGCTGAGCTGGGATTTTGGGTGAGATGCGGGATGCTCCCCGAGAGGCAGGTACCCAACTTCAACGGGGGCTTTCCCTCCGGAAACACAGTTACCCAGCCTCCTGGAGACCAACAAAACACTTCCTAAAAACCAGAAGCCTGGGTCAAGGATTAAGTATTTCCTCAACTACCTTCCTAATGCCACGGTGCTCGAAATGGTTCATTAAGCAAAGGCCAAATTTACTGCTAACCCAGTGAGAAGCCTCTGGCAATAAAGTTAATTCTGAAGCGATGCGTGATGACCTTCAGCACTGCTTTCCAGTCTCTTAAAGGATGGGGGAGCAGGGGGAGCAGGGATCTCCCGCTACACTTTCTGACAGCCTGTTCACACACACACACACACACACAATACCTGGATTACTTTCGGGCAATCCCAGAAAAATGAAGTTCCTGTGAGTTCTGCAGCCCACTCCACAGAGGATAAAGCACCATTGGAAGCACCCAATACAACTCAAACCTTCTGATCTGGACACAGCCCTCTGACAGCCAACCAATAAATGTAGCTTCAATACTTTGAAAGGTTTCAAGGTATATTCGGGCCACAAACATCGCAGGATGCGTCCTTAAGGGTGATAAAGTGCTTGTTGTGCCTTACAGCTCAATAACAATAGACTATATCAGTGATTTATTTCAGCTGCAGACTGGTGGGTGTACTTGTACCACGTTTGTTACTATAAGAGCTGCTCACCTTCCAACAGTGCACGACACAATGCGATTGATTATTTGCATATTCTGTCCCCAAAGACACCAGTAGTAGCAGCGTCAGGTTTTATTTCAGCAGGATATTGAAACGACACAGGCCACCGGGCCCTTGCAAAGGAGAATCAAGTCTCCAAACCAGACTTTAGGCTCTGCAGAAAGTCAGGCTTGAAACGGCGAGGCAGAGGTCGGGACCAGCCAGCTCGTTTCCCAACTTAGAGTTAACTAAACCAAGCTTAACCAGCCTGAAAGCTTTGCTGCTGATAGGAAGGAGAGAATGAATGTCTTGTTTTGTTTTACCTATTAAACTGTTTGTAGCTCAGCCCATGAGTTGTCTCCCTTTTACTCTGCTGGTTCTCTCCCCCATCCCCGCGGGGGAAGTGAGCGAGTGGAACCACAGCACAACCGTGGGCTTCATATTCAGGGTAATAAAACCTCCACAGGGACTAAAAGGCTGATTATACAAAAGGCTGACAACAAACAAAGATTAGAGGAAGAGAAAATGCACGTGAAATACACAGATACCCATGAAAACAGAATTCACAGTACATACATAATATGACCTTTTGAGGTTTTTTTTTACTTAGTATTTTACAGTTCAGATCCAGGAAGAAAATGGTCCCTACAGACAGTGCAGCAGCCTGTACAAGTCAGGTGGAGCTTATATCACAAATGCTTTGTTTTCACACAAATGTTACACCACGTACTCCCAACTTTTAGTGAATTCCCCCTGCTTTTTCTCTATATGGCACTAAGAAAATCTCTCGGAGCTTCACTGACAAAAGCCTGTGCTGGATCTACACCTTCCAGGCAGGTGACACATATTAAATGTACTGAACAGCTTTTGATTAGAGACATTTTCCTGGTCAGGTTGATGACTGATTTTTATTGCACATGTTAATCCTTCTTCCTCTACTTAATACCACACTAACCTTCACTGTTCTACTAGATGCGCTTGCCAAGCTCAGCTCATTACCTATTTACGCTTAGTTTTTAGCATTTCTTTTTTCTCCATAAGTACCAGTATTAATAATTCCACCCTTTTTCTCCGCCATTATAATCTCATACATTTCTGAGTTACTCTAAGTTATTACACTATATATTTAGGCAGCTCATACCTCTTCAGTTTTAAATAGCCCTTGTTTTTTTAACACAATCCTTATCTTGCTGAAATCAATCTGGATTTTTTCACAGCCTCTACATGGTTTTGTTTCTGGGGTTTTGTCATTAAGGTTTTTATCTTATTATTTGGGGGGTTTGTTTTGGTTTCTATCTGTTTTGCTTTTTCCTCGCCCTCATGGCTCTTTATTTTGCACCCTCCAAACCCAGCGAGCACATCCGGCTACGAGGGGGGATGAAAATGCTATTTGTACCATACACAGCACCATTTCCATTTCAATTCCCAGCGTGGCACATGGGCATGGACTAACCCACTAACCGAGGTGCTGCGCATAGCACGAGATACCATCAGACGGGGGCTGGGAGGGGGGCGGACCGCCAACTGATGAACTTGCAGGGAATTCATTTAAGATAACCAAATTCCCCCTGCTCGTGGAGATTTGAAGGGCAATAAAGCTGGTGGATGAAATTCAGAATCTGTCATTACAAAATCATGCAGATAAGAAACAAAATCTGCACCTTTTGTACACGAGAATAGATATAACATTGGCCATTACTCCAGGAAACACGCTGCAGAGACATCGGAGAGAGTTGTTCAAGAATAGCCCAAATCCAGCAGCAAACACAGCTGGAACATCAAAAAAGGACTAAAGAACAAGCAATAAAAGATACATTGAAAAAAGTTATGTGGCCACATCCTGAGCGCTCCCTTGAGTGGTGATCAGAGCCTGTGTAACAGGACAATAACCCGGATCATAGGGCAGAGGATGCTAAAAGAGCTACAGGAGCACAGAATCCCAGCATGGCCTGGGTTGGAAAAGCCCTCAGAGATCATCCAGTCCAACCCTTGGTCCAACTCCAGCCCATTGACCAGATCACGGCACTAAGTGCCATGTCCAGTCTCAGTTTCAAACCCTCCAGGGCCGGTGAGTCCAGCACCTCCCTGGGCAGCCATTCCAATGCCTGACCACTCTCTGCACAGAATTGCTTTCTCATCTCCAGCCTCAGTTTCCCCTGGCAGAGTTGAAGCCCATGGCCCCTTGTCCTATTGCTGATGCCTGGGAGAAGAGCCCAATCCCCCCCTGGCTAGAACTGCCCTTCAGGTAGTTCTAGAGAGTGCTGAGCTCAGCTCTGAGCCTCCTCTTCTCCAGACTAAACAAGCCCAGCTCCCTCAGCCTCTCCCCATAGGGCTTGTGTTCCAGTCCCTTCCCCAGTCTTGTTGCTCTTCTCTGGACCCGCTCTAGCGCTTCAATCTCTTTCCTGGAGATATCCTTTCCATATCTCCATTTACCAGCCAGGTTACTGCTGCATCAAATTAACATGAAATACATAGAATTACATTAATCAGAGATCCAAATACGATCACATGCAGAAAAACTTTACACTTAAACAAGATGCCTGTATGTTTTTCTTCACATAAGAAGTCTGTGGTTTCAGTTCAGCGAATGTTTCAGCCTGGGGGAACCACAGGCACCTGCAGAGGGGACGGGTTTTGTCTCCACAGTGATGGTCAGAACTCAAAAATAAGTTCTTGCAGGACATGCGAGTTAAGGAACACAGACCAGTTTAAATGCAAGGCTCAAATCGGGAAGTCCCCAGGTTATTAATTATCAGCAGCTTAGTTCCCATTCCATGCCAGAGATGCTGAGGGTGCTGCCAAGGAAAGGCCACCCCATTCTGACCCGTTCTGCACGAGCCTTCTCAAGCGGGAGCGATCCCCACGGCGCAGAACAGAACGGGTGAACGGGGAAGGGTCTTGAAGCAGCACAATGCAAAGTGCGTTATTTTCTTCTGTAACAATGATCATCTTTGAGAGGAAACGATGAGCGTGTCTGTGCGTGTATAACTTCTAGTAGAATGAATGGGGTTTTTTACGTTGTTTTACTATACATGAAATGATAGTCGATGACCTCTCAGTTATCTCCATTAAAATAATCATTTACTAAAATCCTAAGAATACGCATGAAACCTGGCAGTTTTCTGAGTCCCTGGAAGACTAAATACATGAGATAGAAAAGCTCACACTGTAAAAATTCCCATAAAACCCTTTAATTTCAACTGTGGCTGCAAAACATCCAAACCCACCCCAATTTCTGGTGCACTCGCAACCAGTTCCGTGTCGTCCTCGACCCCATTTGTTCAGAACCCATAGGGTTCCAGGTCTCACAGCTACACTGATAATTCAGATCAGCCCTATCCTACCAAACCATGTAAAACATCCTCTGCAGACTACAAATATCTTTATTCATTTCCATTAACACACTAATTGATCTACATTTCCAAGAGACCAGCAAGCCGCACATTAGATCCTCCCCTATTTCTCTCTCCCTTCCTTCTTGCTTTTATCCTCTGCAGCATTTTTCCCCATCTCTATTATACCCTGTACCAAACAAAGAATAAATCAGCTACAGAACTGCTTGCTGCCCGAACAGTCATTTCAAATGCCAGGGGGGAACACGGAAGCCAGCTAATTAGTACAGTTGATTTTACCCCACTGTAAATACTTCTAAAGGAAAATATTTGAGTATGCCGTGCCAAACCAGCTTTGATCTTAATCACTCAGTTCCCAGGCAGGGTATGCAGCAGGAATAGCCACACAGCATAGCAATAATTTCATATTCATAACAATTTTTCCAGTGGTAAAATACTTAGAGATTTTTAATTTATTGTAAATAAATGATGCATGAAATGCTTCTTATGCCTGAAACACTAGACATAAAATTGCATGGGAAAAAATAATCTGGTTCTACTTTTAGTGAACAGATTCTAAGGATTTTAAGTATTTTAAGCCCCATGTGCATCATTAAGCAACATCAATGATACCTCTCACATTTTCCAACTAATAAGGGTATCCTCCCCCACCCAGTGCCACACAACCCCATTATCCCACGTATAAGCAGCCTGGGTTCTGTTGCTGTATGTGGCTTTGTACTGAAATGCTGGGTGTTAAAAGAGTCTGACATGCACTTCTGCACACAGCAGATCCCTCCGAACACAAAGCCTGAGAACAGCTGCTGTCCCTCCTCTGGTTCTTCCACATGAGCATCCTTGTTCACAGCCAGGATCACAGATTGTCACACAATGGGAGGGGCTGGAGGGCCCTGGAAAGCTCATCCAGTGCAATCCCCCCATGGAGCAGGAACACCCAGATGAGGTTACACAGGAAGGTGTCCAGGCGGGTTGGAATGTCTGCACAGAAGGAGACTCCACAACCCCCTGGGCAGCCTGGGCCAGGCTCTGACACCCTCACCCCAACAAGTTGCTTCTCCTCTTTCAGTGGAACCTCCTGTGTTCCAGTTTGCACCCATTGCCCCTTGTCCTGTCCCTGGTTGTCACCAGCAGAGCCTGGCTCCATCCTCCTGACACTGCCCCTTTCCATATTGATCCCCAGCAATGAGTCCCCCCTCAGTGTCCTCTTGTCCAGCTCCAGAGCCCCAGCTCCCTCAGCCTTTCCTCACACGGGAGATGCTCCACTCCCTGCAGCATCTTGGTGGCTGCGCTGGACTCTCTGCAGCAGTTCCCTGTCCTGCTGGAACTGAGGGGCCACAGCTGGACACAAGATTCCAGGTGTGGTCTCCCCAGGGCAGAGCAGAGGGGCAGGAGAACCTCTCTGACCTACTGACCACCCCCTTCTAACCCACCCCAGGTCCCATTGGCTTCCTGGCCACAAGGGCCCAGTGCTGGCTCATGGTCACCCTGCTGTCCCCAGCACCCCCAGGTCCCTTTCCCCTACGCTGCTCTCTAACAGGTCATTCCCCAACTTACACTGGAACCTGGGGTTGTTCCTGCAGTTTCACCAGAGCGGTGCAGAAGAGGCTTACACACCTCTCTTCATGGGCTTTGCTGTACAGGAGGTCTGCAAACCTCATCCAGAGACACCACAAGATGCCAAGAGCACATAGTGCTCCAGCACTTACAAACGTGAGATTTCATTCTTCATGCGAGTCAAACTGCAAGGTTGGCGGCTCTGTCCTCTGTGACCAGCTGAGGCAGCTGGAGTCACTGCAAAGCTTTCAAATTGGTTTTTAAAATCAGTGTTTCTTCTCTATTAACTTTTAAAACATATGCAGATTGTGGAATAATTGCTGCATGCTGTAAATCGTGACTGAAATGGATAAGTGACCTTCCCAGCAGACCGAACGCAGAGCAGGCGCTGGGGTCAGCGCTGGAGGCTTTTCCCGGAGCAGACCTGCAGCATTCAGCACAGCACCAGCACCGGGTTGGCACAACTCGTCCTCAGCTTCTCCAGAGGGGGACAAACACTCCATGAGAATGAAAAACAGAGTCAAAAACAGATTCTGTGCAGTTCCACCTGGTCTCCAGTGATGGCAATGGGAGATGCCATCAGATCAGCCTCTTCTCAAACTCCTGGATGTTAATGTCTTTAATCCCTCTCAGACTTGTCTGTGGGTCTCATCATTCCCAAGCGCCTCTTGCACGCTTCTGTCACCAAATGGTCCCACGGATCTCCTTGCTGCCTTCCCACCTCACTCCCAGCTCCAGCACCTTGGAAGGATGCTCTCCAGAGTCTTTGTGTGACCATCTTCACACCTGACCTGCCCTGATTTCACAGTATCACAGTATGTTTGGGATTGGAAGGGACCTGTAAAGCTCATGCAGTGCAATCCCCCCATGGAGCAGGAACACCCAGATGAGGTTACACAGGAAGGTGTCCAGGCGGGTTGGAATGTCTGCACAGAAGGAGACTCCACAACCCCCTGGGCAGCCTGGGCCAGGCTCTGACACCCTCACCATGGAGAAGTTTCTTCTCATATTTAAATGGAACCTCTTATGTTCCAGTTTGATCCCATTACCCCTTGTCCTATCATTGTTTGCCACCGAGAAGAGCCTGGCTCCATCCTCTTCGCACTCACCCTTTATATATTTATAAACATTAATAAGGTCACCCCTCAGTCTCCTCTTCTCCAAACTAAAGAGCCCCAGCTCCCTCAGCCTTTCCTCACACGGGAGATGCTCCACTCCCTGCAGCATCTTGGTTGCCCTACGCTGGACCCTTTTTACAGACTCCTCAGTCCTCTGCAGTTTTGAATCAAGACAAAATCCACAAACTTTCATGATCCAAACTCGTTTCCCTGCCATTTCCCAAAGCTTTACATGGGCATAAATCCATCAGTAGAAAGGGAGTGCTATCACCACCATAATTTCCCAAGTGTGAGACATCATTTTTCCTCTAAGTATTATTATTCATCCTCTGCTTTATCTACAAAGCAAAACATGCCTATTTCTCAGTCTGAAGCCAACATGATACATACATCTGAGGAGGCAGGAGAGCAGAGCCCATTTAAAGAGATCATTTGCGAGCATAGCATTGGGTATTAGGAACAATTTCTTCCCCAAAGGGCTGTGGGGCATTGGAACAGGCTGCCCAGGGCAGTGCTGGAGTCACCAGCCCTGGAGGGCCAGACAGACGGACATGAGGTTCTCAGGTTCAGTTCTTACGGCTACAGAAGATGCTGCCCATCATCAGAATTTCAGTACAAACCAACTGCTTCTAATACACTCGCTTGAGTCAGGCTACAAGTGCATCTCTGCTCCCATGCAAACGGAGCTGAGATAAGGGAGAATCAATGCCACTTTGAAGGTGTTCGAATGAACTATTGATATTTTAAGTCTACATTAACACTAATGGCAAAACTATAAATCATGGACAGGCTTAATAAAAAGGATCCTATCTTGTGACTGCTCAGAAGAGGCCTGTGATTGATTTTTGGCATCACACAGGTAATTCTGAGATCAATAGGACACAAAATCCACCTATTTGCTTGTTAGTAGCAGAATTAGATTTTGTAACGCAGGCAGGCTGGCTGCTTACAAAGCCTGTGTCAGGGGTAAGGAATGTGCCTCTGCCAGCTGCAGAACCGAGCTGAGCTTATACAGATTGTTTAATGCAGAGTCAGGTTTAAATTTGAGCCCTCTTAAACTTCTATATGCTTATACTTTAGCTCAAGCCAATAAATAATCAAATTAGTAAATAAAGTAAACACAAAATAGCAAAGCTTAAAAAAAAAATAACCATAATAGCGATACTGGGGCTCCCCAAACAAGCCACAGACTGACACGAAACAAGCTGTTCTGGCAGGTACGACTGTTCTGAAATCGGCTGTTGACGATTACAAGAAAGGTCACGTTTATTTGTAAAGCACCTAAATGACGGGACAATCCCTCAAGGGATTCTGAACTTGACCTGGAAAACATATATGGTAATAAAAATGGAAATGAGTTCAGAGAGCTTCCCTTGGGGTGCCACCCAAACTACGCTGGATGGTCTGCCTGTGTTCCAGGAAACACGTTTGGGTGTCCAGGATCCAGTGCGGCATCACCCGCCTCAGATCAAGGACACCTGAAGCACAGTAAAAACACAGCAATTTGTGCTAAATTCTCTGTAATATACACATCGAGAGACAGAAAGCTACGAAGACCTTGAATTTTCTTACAGACAAGATGGGCTGAGTCTTTCCCGATGCCTTTGAATGAAGATGACATGAAAACATCCCTTAGATAAGCGTCAAAACCAACAAGTGCTCCTTCTGCTCAGCGATGGCCTCTCCATCCTTTGGAAGTGGAGAATTTGGGCAAAACGGAGACACTGGGACAGTCACTGTGAGCACATTTGTGCCAAAGGAGCAGAGGTGGCACAGACTGATCGTCTCAAAACTATCGGCACTCGTCTCGCAGAGACAACGACAGAAATGAGCTTTCTGCCTAATACTTAGTGTTCAAAAGTTCGCATCTTCTCAGTGAGCTTAACACGTGCTTTTCCCATACAAATTAATAGCTCTTTTCCATAATAGGGGAGGAGAAATCAAACCCCACAATTAAAAAGCAGCACACTAGGAAAGCATTTTGATATCAGTTATCAAAATTTCACCACTGACCTGACTATAAGTAGATATATCAAAATAGTTCATAAGGAGATAGGCTGGGGAGCAGAGAAGAGCAGGAAACTTCTGGAAATGAAGTGTTCACGGTGCTACAGGAAGATTGTTTGGCGATGGGCGTTTCATAGGTAATTCCACATGCCGCTGAAATGACCTTTGTCTAGTGATCCCAGCCACTAGTTTTACTCTCAAAATGCAGGAAAACTGACAATTTCCAAGCTACAATAAATTCTTTATCATGCAAACCCTGGTCTTACCCCTCGCTGCAAGCCACACACAAGCACACTAATCCCTCTTGCCCTCATTCTTGCCAGATTTATGCAACCCATCTGTTCCATTAAACTGTTTCTGGCTTTTTAAAGCCAAAGTAATAGCTTTTTTTAACATGTGCTTTATACATATTTATGATAATTTTCCTTTTTCTAGCCAAATATCCCATTTTCCGCAGAACCAATCACGACTAATCAGAATGTCCAAGTTGCATGAAGTAGCCCGAAGGCTCCAATGGGTGGAACAGCCTCAAATGTCGAAATTCTCGACATCTTCTGTTCCTTGGGGAGGTGCAACTGTGCATGAGCAGAGCTGGGAAGAATTCATCACAAGTGTTCCGTGTGGTCCAATTACTCATTCCCAGTGCAGCAATGATGAGGCTGGAAAGAACATGCAAGTGCGACATGGTGGTGGCTCCACGGGACATGTGGACGGAAAGAAAGGCGATGGCCATCATCTGTAGAAACCCAGAGAGGATTGAGGAAGGAGACAGTTCCTTCACTCCCTGGGAGGGAGTGTGGAGCTGCTGGAAGGCAGGAGGCTCTGCAGAGGATCTGGAGAGACTGGAAAAATGGGCCCATTCCAATGGGCTGAAGTTCAACAAGGCCAAGTGCCGGGTGCTGCACTTTGGCCACAACAACCCCCTGCAGCTCCAGGCTGGGCACAGAGTGGCTGGAGAGCAGCCAGGCAGAAAGGGACCTGGGGGACTAATGGACAGGAAGCTCAACAGGAGCCAACAGTGCCCAGGTGGCCAAGAAGGCCAATGGTGTCCTGTCCTGTATCCAAACCAGCGTGGTGAGCAGGACAAGGGCAGTGACCCTTCCCCTGTGCTCTGCATTGGGGAGGCCACACCTGGAGTGTTGTGTTCAGTTCTGGGCCCCTCAGCTCAGGAAAGAGATTGAAGTGCTGGAGGGTCCAGAGAAGAGCAACAAGACTGGGGAAGGGACTGGAACACAAGCCCTATGGGGAGAGGCTGAGGGAGCTGGGCTTGTTTAGTCTGGAGAAGAGGAGGCTCAGAGCTGAGCTCAGCACTCTCTAGAACTACCTGAAGGGCAGTTCTAGCCAGGGGGGGATTGGGCTCTTCTCCCAGGCATCAGCAATAGGACAAGGGGCCATGGGCTTCAACTCTGCCAGGGGAAACTGAGGCTGGAGATGAGAAAGCAATTCTGTGCAGAGAGTGGTCAGGCATTGGAATGGCTGCCCAGGGAGGTGCTGGACTCACCGGCCATGGAGGGTTTGAAACTGAGACTGGACATGGCACTTAGTGCCGTGATCTGGTCAATGGGCTGGAGTTGGACCAAGGGTTGGACTGGATGATCCCTGAGGGCTTTTCCAACCCAGGCCATGCTGGGATTCTGTGATTCACCCCAGCAAATCCAACCTCCCAGTTCCCAATTTCCAGCGGTGCTCTTCTCACTGGGGCAGGTGACACCATCTGCTCCTTTTCAGCAGCCCCAATGTGCAGATTTTAAACTTCCCATGAGGAGGATCTGCTTTTGTTTCCCCTCTTGACAACACAAGGCACCCCCGGAACAAACGCAGTTTTATATTGGTGACCTTCAGATCACACTGATCAGCTTAGAGCACATATAATAGCATTTTGAGATAACTGTGATTGGTCAACTGGGAGCACGCAGAAGAAGTCCGTAAATCACAACCCAAGGCAGTGATCAAGGAGGCCAAGATAAGGTCCAGGAGAAACTGTGGCTGCGTTGCCACATAATAACACAAGATCTGGGGTCATCTTTAGCAATAATAAATACCTCATAAAACATTTCTCCTTTCCTCAGTATCCAAGCTATTTCTGTCTTGATTGTAACAAGCTCCATTGAGTCTGTGAGCAAGCCAAGGAGAACGTTTGGGGACAGTCAAGCAATCTATTAACCACATCCAGAGCTTGCTGACATTTCCAACCCCACAAGTATTTCAGCAAATATCAAGACACGACTTTGAGGATCCTTGTGCGGCGATGTGGCAATAAAGAGAGGCACTTTGTGTCAGATTCTCACCCCAAAGGAAGAAAATATTTAATAAGAGCTCAGACTATAAATTCCCAGGAGTTTCCTGGTACTCTGATGTTTCAGTAATTACCTCCCATTAGCACCATACCTAAACCATCAGCATCCAGGCAAGGTAGTGCCTGGAGGCAGAGACTTTGCACAGCCTAATGAACCAAACTCAGTTGGAAAATATACATCAGGAAAGGAAAGCCCAGGGTTCTGCTGCTCTACAGGCTCAAATGAATACAGGAAAAAGGTATCTGTGCTGCTCTGACTGCAGCAAAATACACTGGATTAAAGTAGTGACTGGTGCAAATCACTTTGGGGTTTGAGTATTTGGCTCTATTGCTTGTCAGCCTTCAGCTGTTCTCTAGTCCCCAGTGGATTCTGAGTCCATTGCTGTGTCACATGCACTAAAAGAAAAGTTAGTAACTGTGTGTAATAATAATAATAATGTCAAGGCTAATTCAATAAAAAGGGTTGTAACACATGGATTATAAAGTGTTTCCAAATGCCTTGCCCGTGAACGTTCACACAGCAGTTGCTGAAAGCGTCTGCCTATTTATTAGCACGTGGAGCGTTTGACTGCAGAAAGATGATGAATAGGTGCTTAAGTGTTGGCTGCTGAAATGCTACAGGACACACTTTACAGCAACCGGGAGAAATGGTTGCAAACGTTGTACAAAATGGAGTATTACAGGGAATGTGTCCCTAGATCTTGAACATCAGAGCTCAGGCTGGAACGCTCTTTGGAAAGCACCATCCAGGTGTGAGACACAGGAAGAGCGACTTACAGCTGCCATTTAATTACAGACTGCCCTCCGCAGTCACCGTGATTTATAGCTGTACAGGTGATTCATAGCTGTACAGCCCTGCCACCGAGATCGGAACAGAAAAATGGCACCGCTTTTCCTGCTTGAGCTGCTGCTGAGCACCAGTGGCTATTGGAGCTCTAGGATGGGCTTCCAGCCCATGAAAACGTACAACAATCACATTAGGTCCTAACAACACATACAATTTTGAATCTTCAAATGGCTCAGCTCTGAACACAGGAATGGTGTCTCCCCCAGAGAAGCCAACATGGGTCCCTCTTTTCCACATGGAACTCAGGGCTTAATTCAAATTCTCTCCCACACCTGAAACTTTTAAGGCACCATGGGAGGGAACTAGAGTGATATAACCTGATTGAAACCATGAGATATAAACAAAGAACTACAGTAAACTTCAGGAAGAAAAATCCAGCAGCATCAGTTCTTGTTCTTATTCTATTCCCTTATCTTCCAGTATTCCCAGCACTGAGCTGACTGTGTCCCAGCACCAACGGGTTGAGAACACTGAGCCCCCCCATATTATCAGCCAAGCGAAGACCTGGACCAGAATTTCAAAATATCTTGAAATTAAATTAAAGAAAGGAATTATTCAGACTTACCATATGATGTGGAATTAATGACACAATTACATTAAGGCTTAATCGAGCTATTAGGAAAATTTGCTCACTGAAGAGAAAGAAAAGGAAAGTAGAGAGAACGGTGGAAGCAGCATCATTTATTAATGGCAGGGGGTGCATCATTACTGATATTCTGATACAGATGGCTACCAGGACTAGGATAACCAGGGTGAGAAATAAGAAGATAACATATATACTTTCATATCCAGACATAGATTCAGAAAGAAGATAATAAAGACTTCCCAGAGCTGAATGAAGAATTTCTCCCCCACAATTGCACATTCTGAAGACAGATCTGCACCTGCTGGAATGGTTCATCAGCAGATACTGTGCTTGTTATCAATGCAGTTGAATGAGATTCGCTCGCAGTGACATCCCGTGACAACTGAATTCCTGTACTTGCTGATATGAAATACTGTAACCCTCTACTCCAGAAGAAAGGCTTCAGAACAAGCATTGAACACACATGGGCCTACACAAATAATGTATAACATTTCCAAACAAATCTCATGAAACATTAACAATGTGCTTTTCTCCAACCGGAGCCATCTCATCAAATTATTAATCCACAAAGTGTGGTGAATCATATCAACACCGATTAATGGCAGGTAACCGAAGTCTAAATAAGTACCATCGGTACTAATGCGAAGCTGATGAAAGCGGAGTTTTAACCTTGGGTTAGGACCACAGAAGGGTACAGCACTCCTGGATTGGCACATGAGAGGCAACGAACCTTGGGGACCCAACAGCTGGTATGGCCGGTCAGCAGCAGACCTTGGCAAGCATTTGACAGCACAGTCTGGCTTCAGTGCCCAAACAAAGACCCAGAGCAAAGTCCTCTAGAAGTCTTCCACATACGAAAAATAGAGAGTTATTCTCTTTCTTTGACTTTAACGGGTGTTGGAACTGGCCCATCAGAAGCCTCCACTGTTCAAGCCATGCGGATCTGCTTCTCTGAGACATTCAAACCCGCCTGGACCCACCTGTGTGATCTGCTCCATGACCCTGAGTTTGCAAGGGGTTGGACTGGGGGATCTCCAGAGGTCCCTTCAACCCAAGCAGGCTGATTCTGATCCACATCTGCCAGTAAAGCTCAGCAAAACGAGTCCACGTCCACCACTTCCAGGGGAAAACAAACCCGCCAGCAGGCGGTGACGCGTGTTTGACAGCGCAGACTACCCGGTGTGCACAGGAATCAGAAGACTTCGAGCAAGAACAAAAGAAGAGACTCGTAAAGAGATGCGTACACGGTCCTGTGTGACGGTCCACCGCAATGCGCACGGCTTGAGCGAGAGCGAACAACCGCGCTGAGAATTGAACACGTTGTTAGTGCCACCCAGCCTGAAAAGCAGCAATTAGGAACAGAATAAGGGAGAAGAGATAAGGCACAGCTGTCACCATTTGCAATGCAAAGCGTAACTACAGGATGCGGCCGCTTTCTAGGAATTTCCACGTTTTAGCCAGAAGTGTTTTTCACCAGAAGTCACAACTGGGTGCAAGCCCCTCCCCGCACAGAAGTGCACCCATGGGGAGCACTGGGAGCGCTCTGCTGGCTCCAGCACCCCCGTGGTACAGTACACACCAGCAGAAACGAACACCCGCGGCTCCCCGGGCAGACTCCGCAAGGCACAGCCCCGCTGCTCCCGCCAGGTGACAGCTGGGACGGGGCACCCAGCGCGCCAGAGACGGCGTCAGCAGGTGTCTGCTCAATTCATCAATGCGCACGGTCCTCCTGAGCTGCTATCCGTAATAAATCCAGATATTAGGCTGACAACAGAGCCCAGCGACACTGGCGACAGCTTCAAGGGAAGCACCTGGAACACTAACGGAGCGTGGAAAGTCGCACGTGTTTGAGAAACGACCATGAACACTGCAAACCGGAATGAATTTTTAAGATCTGGTCTGGGCAGTAGAAAACACCTATTTGGGACACCATACCATTTTGGATGGGTCCATCCACCTCGTCAAGCCTGGTCTAGCTGAAGCCAGCCTTGCTGCCGCTGGCCTAAGGGGTCTGAGGCAGTTGGGGTGTCTCTGCATCAGCCGGGGTTAAACTGCTCACGTAGTGCACTCCAAAGCACAACCGTCCCCACGGTGTCCCCTCGAGGACGCTTTGAGACAACACTGCTCTACACACTTGCAGAACACGAAGTCTCCTCCACACACGAGCTAACAAAATCAATATATTTGCAATTGCCACCTTCTGTCTATCACACTTCACTAGAAATCCCTTAATTAGTTTCTTCTAGGAGTACACAGGTCATTTAGGTAATTAAATCCAATCCTCTCTAATCAGAGGACACTATGCCAATTAAACCCTATTTACAAGCTCATTGTGCTCTATCTCACAATCACAATAGGCTTCATCTTCTTATCCCGTTGCAGCTGCTCCAGGACCTCACTCCCATGGTCGACACAAAGCACTGAATGGCTCATGCTCAGATCAGAGAAGGACCTCAGACCATTGGGAGACATAGTTTCCAAGTCTGTTAAAATATAAAGATCATTCTAATGACAAATCAAAATGAATACAAGACACACAGATATCCTGTCGTAAGACTTTGAGGTCCGAACCTCAACCCAGACCTTCACAATGCCCAGAATAAGTCATCAGGAAGGATGTTTTTCAGGGTTACCACTGGAAGGACATGACAAAGGTCATAAAATATTCCCAGGTATGACCTAGAACAGATGGTGCCACCAAAGGCACATATTCACACAGCACAACCACGCTGGGAGAGCGGGACCCGCAGCCTCTGCCCACTCCAAGGGACACTGCAATTAGCACATCTGACAATTAGCACATCTTAATCCAAGAACTAGAACATCCTAATCCAAAGACACAAGCCATGCCAGCAGCACACGGTCCCATCCGAGCAGGGATGCTCAGGTACCGGCCTCAGCACCCACTGCTGCAAAAACCTTAAAACCACAAACTGAACACAGAGGCTTTTAACCCCGAAAACAAAGAAACTTGAAGTTATCGGCATTTTGCAATTTAAAGCAGTTTCACGGATTTTTAGATGCGACTCAGGATTTTTTAAACGCCTGGAGCTGGTTATGCCATAAACTGAGGAGTCAGCTGATCGGAGCCAGCCCAGCGAGAGCCGGAGCCGGCGGCGTGCAGCCGACCACGAGGTTCAGCCGAGATTAGGAAGCTCAGAGGGAAACGTGCAGGGACAGCGTGATTCCCGGCGGGTCCCCACCCCCAAAGCCCAGGCAGCCATTGCGAGAGAGCGGCTGACGTGGCGGGGGGCGTTCCCACCGTGACGGCGACCACACCCCCTCCCCTTGCCTTGAAAAGTCCTGTGGGAGGGCAGCCACTAGTCGCTGCCCACCAGGCGCAGGGAGGAGCAACCAGCTTGAGTAGCGGGTGAGTCCCACCCACACTGTGCTGCAGCAGCGGGTGTGGTAGCTTGTGCAACAGGGTGCAGAGAGCACTTGACGCTTGCTAGCCCCTCTAACTTATTGCCAGCATCCCAGACTGCTGACGACCATGGTCGCCTCCAGGAGGAGAGCTTGTCTCAAACAGACTGTGGCAACGCAGACTGAGGTTCTGTCCCGAACGGTGGCTGTTCAGGTCTCTGGCTGCAGGGAGTGCCAGGGCCTGCTGCTGCCGGGGGAGGGAGGCAGCACTGCACCCGTGTGAGGTGTGAGCAGGTGCGAGATCTGCTCCACATGGTTGTGAAGCTTAAGGAGGAAATTGAGACACTGAGGACCATCAGGGAGTGCGAAAGGGAGATTGACTGGTGGAGTAACACCCTGACGTGCCAGTCGGAAAGGTCCCAGGGAGGTACCCCCCAAAAGGAGATGGACCTCCTGCCCTCTCGGAAAGAGGCGGAAGTCCTGAGACGGCCCCACCCTTGTTGCTGTCGGGCAGAGGTAGGGGACCTAAAAGACGACGAGGGTTGGAAGCGTATTCCAATTCGGCGTCACGGGCAGCCCCCCTCCCTGCCTGCTTTGTCTCCTCAGATGCCCCTCCATAATAGGTTTGAGGCCTTGGATCTGGAAGAAGAGGTAGGTGAGGAGGCAGTGCCAAGCCTGCCTACAAGATCACATAGGAAGAGGCGGTTGACTCCACAACTTAAGACTGCCTCTATTAAGAAAGAAAGAAGGGTGATAGTAATAGGAAATTCCCTTCTGAAAGGAACAGAGGGCCCAATATGCAGAGTTGACCCTCATCTTAGAGAAGTTTGTAGTCTACCTGGAGCCCGGATCAAGGATATTGCTAGAGAGCTCCCAAGACTGGTGCACCCGACAGACTACTACCCGCTGCTGGTCTTCCAGACAGATGGGGAGGAAGCTGCTTCCCGTAGTCTGAGGGCAATGAAGAATGATTTCAAGGTCTTGGGAAGGATGGTGAAAGACTCAGGGGCTCAAGTGATCTTTTCTTCACTCCTTCCATCTTCAAGTGACGATGTGGGATGGAATAGGAAAATTCATTCTCTAAATGGTTGGCTCCAAGAGTGGTGCTACAGGCAGGGCTTTGGATTTTTTGATAATGGTTGGTTCTATAAGACACCAGTCCGGACAGTGTCACGTGGGAAAGGTTTATCTCAGAGGGGCAAAAGAATGCTGGGGCAGGAATTAGCTGGGCTCATTTGGAGAGCTTTAAACTAGGCTCGAAGGGGGATGGGGTTGTAGCTGGGCTTGTCCCAGTGGGGCAGCATTCTAGAACTGATGAGGACCAGGTGGCCTCCTATGCTCCTAGGGAGAAATGGGAGTGCTCTGCTCGCTCCCTGAAATGCCTGTACACCAATGCGCGCAGCATGGGGAATAAGCAGGAGGAGTTAGAATCCTATGTTCGGCTGGGAGATTATGACCTGGTGGCAATTACAGAAACATGGTGGGACAGTTCACATGACTGGAATGTGGTCATGGATGGCTATGCCCTTTTCAGAAAAGACAGGCCAGCCAGGCGTGGTGGTGGAGTTGCTCTCTATGTGAGAGAGCAACTACAATGTACTAAATTCTGCCCAGGAGTGGATGATGAGCGAGTTGAGAGTGTATGGGTCAGGATCAAGGGGCAGGCTGGCAGGAGTGACACTGTTGTGGGTGTCTGTTACAGGCCACCAGATCAGGCTGAGGAAGTTGATGAGGCCTTCTATGGGCAGCTGAGAGTGGCCTCGCAGTCACAGGCCCTGGTTGTTGTGGGTGACTTTAACTTCCCTGATGTTTGCTGGAAGGACCATTCAGCCAGCCAGCCACAGTCCAGGAGGTTCCTCCAGTGCATTGATGATAACTTCCTCATGCAGATGGTGGAGGAGCCGACTAGGAGAGGTGCACTGCTGGATCTCATCCTCACTAACAAGGAGGGTCTGGTCGAAGCAGTAAAGGTTGAGGGCTGCCTGGGTTACAGTGACCACGAGATGGAGTTCAGCATCTTGTGTGGCAGGAACAGAATAGCAAGTAGAATTGCAACCCTGGACTTTAGCAGGGCTAACTTTGGCCTTTTCAAGCAATTGCTGGGGGAAATCCCATGGGCAAGACTGCTTGAAGGAAAAGGGGCCCAAGAGAGCTGGATTGCATTCAGAGATTGCTTCTTCCGCGCTCAGGATCAGAGCATCCCCACATGTAGGAAGTCAAGGAAGGGAGCCAGGAGGCCTGCGTGGTTGAATAGGAATCTATTGGGTATGCTCAAGCAGAAGAGCAGAGTTTACAGGTCATGGAAGCAGGGGCTGGCCACTTGGGAAGAATATAAGGCTGCTGTTAGAGGATGTAGGAAGGCAGCTAGGATAGCCAAGGCCTCCTTAGAATTACAGCTGGCGAGAGGGGTCAAGGACAGCAAAAAGAACTTTTTCAAATACATAGCGGATAAAACTAATACCAGAGGCAATGTAGGCCCACTGAGGAATGGGGTGGGTGCCCTGGTGGCGGAAGATACAGAGAAGGCAGAATTACTGAATGCCTTCTTTGTCTCTGTCTACTCTGCCGGAGGCTGTCCTGGGGAGCCCTGTACCCCTGAGACCCCAGATGAAGCCAGGTCAATGGAGGAGCTTGCTTTAGTTGATGAGGACTGGGTTAAGGAGCAATTAAATAGACTGGACATCCATAAATCCATGGGTCCAGATGGGATGCATCCGCGGGTGCTGAGGGAGCTGGCTGAGGTCATTGCTGGACCGCTCTCCATCATCTTTGCCAAGTCTTGGGAAATGGGAGAGGTGCCCGAGGATTGGAGGAAAGCAAATGTCACTCTAATCTTCAAAAAGGGCAAGAAGGAGGACCCGGGTAACTATAGACCGGTCAGCCTCACCTCTGTCCCTGGGAAAGTAATGGAACAACTTGTCCTTGGTGCTATCTCAAGGCATATCAAGGATAAGAAGGTTATTAGGGGCAGTCAGCATGGCGTTACCAAGGGTAAGTCATGCTTGACCAACCTCATAGCCTTTTATGAGAATGTTACAAGGTGGATGGATGATGGCAGAGCCGTGGATGTGGTCTACCTTGACTTCAGTAAAGCCTTTGACACAGTCTCCCACAGCATCCTAGTTGCTAAGTTGCAGAGGTGTGGTCTAGACAATAGAGTAGTGAGGTGGGTTACAAACTGGCTTAAGGAGAGAAGCCAGAGAGTGGTGGTCAATGGTGCGGAGTCTAGTTGGAGACCAGTATCTAGTGGAGTACCTCAGGGGTCAGTACTGGGGCCAGTATTATTCAATATATTCATTAACGACTTAGACGAGGGAATAGAGTGTACTATCAGCAAGTTTGCTGATGACACTAAGCTGGGAGGAGTGGCTGACACGCCAGAAGGCTGTGCTGCCATCCAGCGAGACCTAGACAGGCTGGAGAGTTGGGCGAGGAATAACCTAATGAAATTTAACAAGGAAAAGTGTAGAGTCCTGCATCTGGGCAGGAACAACCCCAGGTTCCAGTATCGGTTGGGAAATTACATATTAGAGAGCAGTGTAGGGGAAAGGGACCTGGGGATTCTGGTGGACAACAGGATGACCATGAGCCAGCACTGTGCCCTTGTGGCCAGGAAGGCCAATGGCATCCTGGGATGTATTAGAAGGGGGGTGGTTAGTAGATCAAGAGAGGTCCTCCTTCCCCTCTACTCTGCCCTGGTGAGACCACATCTGGAATATTGTGTCCAGTTCTGGGCCCCTCAGTTCAAGAAGGACAAGGAACTGCTGGAGAGGGTCCAGCATAGGGCAACCAAGATGATTAAGGGAGTGGAGCACCTCCCTTATGAGGAAAGGCTGAGGGAGCTGGGGCTCTTTAGTTTGGAGAAGAGGAGACTGAGGGGTGACCTTATTAATGTTTATAAATATATAAAAGGTGAGTGCCATGAGGATGGAGCCAGGCTCTTCTCATTGGCAAACAATGATAGGACAAGGGGCAATGGGATCAAGCTGGAACACAAGAGGTTCCACTTAAATTTGAGAAAAAACTTCTTCTCAGTAAGGGTGACAGAGCACTGGAACAGGCTGCCCAGGGGGGTTGTGGAGTCTCCTTCTGTGCAGACATTCCAACCCACCTGGACATGTTCCTGTGCGACCTCACTTAGGTGTTCCTGCTCCAGCAGGGGGATTGGACTAGATGATCTTTTGAGGTCCCTTCCAATCCAGAACATACTGTGATACTGTGAGAAACTGATATCAAAAAAGCCCAGCTCCTCCAAATCCTTTTGAGCACCAAGAGACGCTTGCTTTGCCCCGTAGTTTATCCAAATAGGCTGGTCTTAGTAATTAGACATGTGCTCTGCATTAGTGTCTATGGGAGGTGAGGCAGCTCTGCTGCGAGGGAATTGGGCAGCAGGTGGATTTTGCAACCACCTACTCGAACTCTGCTCTGTGAGCAACCTCAGCACCACATAAAACACTGAGTAACTGACAGGACAGGGATGTCGCTGCTATCCCGAGTCGTTTTATGAGGTTTCTTCATTTAATGAAACACAGTTTATACCCCATTTGCTGCAAACAGCTCAGCAAGTTAAAGAGAGATATAATTAGCATTTAGAGTCATACAACTATATCCAGGATGTAATTTCAAGTTCATCGTTCTTCACATCTCTCACATAAGGGACTTAAATCCCTTCCATGCTGGGAAACGTTAATTAACATCGATAGGCTTTGTACCAGAGTTGTAGTAAACTAGGATGTGCAATTTGGAGAGAAGAGCCAGGCAGTGGCACCTATTCCAAGTATTGCGTAGTCAAATATGAGCAATGCAAATGTAGTTTGGAAGAGGCGGTAACGCATTTCCACTTTGCCAGGGGTGTTCTCACACCAAGGCTGGGTACCCCAACCCCAGCAACCCGGCTCCCCAGTCCTTGCTCACAACCTCAAACCCCACCAGGACCTCTGACAGCAAACACGCTCCTATTTTCACTCTGAGACACAAATCCAGGTTGTTGCAGCCCCAACACAAAATATCCCCAGATCCACCCTCTTCCCACTCCACCTCTTCTCCTTTTGCCCAGGGACATATCACAGCCACTGCAATGGGCTCTTGTCTTGGGCACATGGGATATTTTGCCCACTCAGAGCATAACATTAAAAATAAATAAACTGTGAGATTAGCAGCAAATCACCCCCGGTCTTTGATGTCACGGCCCCTTGGCAGCTGCTCTGATGATCCCCAAGCATCTCCAGTTGATCCCTCCCCTTAAACAAGAGGATGTCCCCGGTGAGCCCCCTCCCTCCCGGGCATGGGGCCATGGGCCACGTGTTTGTGGGAATCCAGAGCAGATGATCTCAGCCTTAGTCGTGCTCTGTCGGCAGCTTTTCAAACGAGCATTACAAGCCTAAAAACCAACAAACACCTGCAGAGCATCACTGAGAAATCTTCTGGCATTTTATACTCACTTTTATTTGCTGCAAGTTCTCCATTTTATTTACACCACATATCTACAGGAAAACCCAGAGTGTGAAACATGCAGAAGTAACTCTCCGTTGCCACCGCATGCACACTCAGCGAACCCTTAATATCACAGGGAAGAGGAGATCTAAACACATTGGCAAGCTTTTTGCTCTACTTCACCAGTGTGCTAACTTGTAAGTTACTCATATGTATTAATTATGAGATTTTCATGGCATATCTTCATGCTAAAAATTAAATGAAGCTGAATTTTAGTAGAGACCTCAAACAAAAACGTTGCTAATACGATCTTTTCCCTCAAAATCAGTTTTCAATAAATAACCCATCTCCCCAAGAAACCTGACTCACTGGAAATGTACCTTACATAGTCTGTCTGGTTATATCGATTGCTCTAAGTTGACATGAAAAAACATTCTGTGTTTATATTTAGCCCTTTTATCCACCAGCAAAGCCAACTGGCTGCTCCTCCAGCACTGGGGGAAGCTAAATATTTCTATCAATCCCTTGCAGAACGCGCTTGCTCTATAGCTGGGATTCATCTGCCACCCTTGTCTGTCTCCCGCGGGTGACAAAGGAGAACGGCCGGCAGGGCCCATCCCGCTGCACTTTTGGACCCCAGACGCCTCCAATTTTACTTTTCTACTGGTATTTTATCCGAATGGCTCCTCTCGGCTCCCCTCGCCGTCTGACCTTTCCCGTCCCAGCCAGCTCTTCCCTTCCCGATAAGGACGCATTAAACAGATCCGCTTTATCATCGCTGCGCCCAAATGTCAGGAACTCAAAGCAGCTGCAGTCGTTACGTGTGTTCTCAGAGCTCGGCTTTCCGTAGCAATGCAGAGGGTGTTTTTCTCCTGTTTTGTTTTCAACCAGATTTTTAAGAGAACTAAATAACCTCTCTCCACTCTCTGCTTCAATTTCCACGGGAATTTCTGGAGCAGAAACGCTGCTCTAAGTGGTTTGCAGACACAGTATGATGGGAAAGCCGATATCCTGCCCAGTGTTGGGTGCAGCTTCACCTATGGGACCCCCCAGCCTCGTGCAAAATGGATCCTCAGACTCCCCAAGCACTTCTAAATGGATGCAGTTTTTCCCCTATAGACATTATAATAATATTGATACCAGCATCTACCAAGTTGCCACCACCCAGCGCTGGTGGGTCTGAGTCTCCGAGGAGGATGGAGGAGTGGAACAGTATTTGCCTGACTATTGCCACCAGGGACTAGGAGAACAGGCCCTGACAGCAAGAACAGAAGAACAAGGACTTGGAGAGAGGCCTGAGGAGCCGCGTTGTGTTGCACAGGTCTCTCCAACGCAGGGGCTGCTGCTGCCAGTGCTGCCGTGGGGACTGCACCTGCTGCACCCGCTGCTCCAGCCAAACCAGCCCCCGCCTCCTCAAGGGCTGTTCTGAGGGTCTGTCCCACCCGGGCACAAGAGCTGCCGGGCACAAGATTGTTCTCACCTGCAGCCTCAGTCACACCTGCCCCCCCTGCTCCCCAAACTATGGCCAGTGACACGGAGCACGGCCAGGAGCTGCCAAGGGGCTGAGCCACCAGTGACCAGAGACAGACCCCCGAGCGCTGACACGTGAGCGCTGCCAAAAGCAAGCGTGGATCTTTGGAGCCTGCGCAGTTAAGCCTGGGCTGTGAAATCAAGGTGAGACTGGGCTAAAACAATGGGAGCAGGGGGTGAAGAAGGATGAGAGATGAGACCAGAATGGACACCGTTGAGATCTTAGCACCAGAGGATCCTGCATGACGACAGAGGACCAGCCGGACTGCATGGGACTGGAGACTAGAGGGACACCTTTGGGACTTGTCCGGTCGTAGCTTTAATCCTCTTTTCCCCCTTTTCTTTCCCTTTCTCTCTATTGTATGCTGCTTTATGGGCAAAATGATAAACACTGTGTGAATTATAACCCCTTGGCATTTTGGTCGCCTTAATTTTGTGCTTTGAGATCAAGGTAAACGAACCCTCACGAGTCCATCACCGAACGGACCGTGACAAGGAGCCGAGCTCCGCAGGAGCAAACTCGGGACATCCCGCGACCCCACAGCTCTCCGCGCTGGGGTGCACACCGTCCCAGCCCTGGCGAGACCCCCGCTGTTCCAACAGCCGGTCTCAGCTCTCCTTCCACAATAAAACCAATTGAGCAACAACTTCCCCTGTTTTCTTGCAGGTACAAATCCTGCAATCACACAAGGTGAACACTCTGCTTTTAATCTTTAAACTCCTGGTTTTAAACCCGTAATTATCAAAACATAAGAGCTTGATAATTGTTGAAGGCCAGAAGGACGCGGGACCACCATGCAGCTCTTCAGACTCCCGCCGGCTCTAGGAGACGCCGAATGACGCCCGTGGGTATGGGAGCGCTCGGCACGCTGACTGTGCCATCTAGCTGCGGATCCAGCGCCGCGCCAACCCCGCTGCTGCAACAACAGCCTCAGCAGCTCTGCTTTCCACACTAAAATCACACCATCCATTGTTTCCATGCCACATCAACATATGCAAAGGGGGTTACTTTAGCCAAGAAGTCAATTATTACTAAGAACCACCAATCAAGCAGAGAGTTGATAGGAATATTTATTTTCCTTTTACTAACCACTTTTTTACACTGCAACTCTAGTTAGCAGTAAGATCGCCACTTTGTGTCCTATTTCTCCGCATTGTCTTATGTCTATTCATTTAAATCCTCTTCTCTCACACACATACTGCCCCCACATCAGTGATGGGTCCCCACTTTGTCATGTGTTCCCATGTCCCACATCCAGCGGATGCACAGCAGCTGATCTCACAAGACACAGAGAGGGCTCAGCTCGTGATCCCACAGCAAACAGCCTTCAAAACCAAAGCGCAAAGGCATGGAGTTGGATTTATCTGCTCCGAGGATTGTTTTAATGATGCAGAAACAAACTAAATATATTTTTAATTTCATATTTTAATTTGTCAAGAGTATCTCTGTGGCTTTTAAATGAGATTTAAAGTGCATTTTATTCCACCAGGAATAAATTCAGTCACTGGCTAAAATTAGATTAGTGGCTCCGGTGCCTAATTAGCAATAGGTTTGGAAGCTGCATTTTGGAACATTCTGGGCCACATCTCATTAACCCATTTTTAAGTAACTTTCCCTGTTGATGTATGATTTATACATCAAGGGGAGGACTCAGGAACAAGACACCAATACAGGAGACATTTCTCTAGTTTAACACAGGAAACTGAGGCAGGCGGTGCAGTGGCAGCCGGACCCAGGGATGCTGGGCTGTGAGCGGCTGCGAGGCTCCGTGTTCCCTTCCCCAGTCTTGTTGCTCTTCTCTGGACCCGCTCCAGCACTTCAATCTCTTTCCTGAGCTGAGGGGCCACAACTGGACACAAGATTCCAGGTGTGGTCTCCCCAGGGCAGAGCAGAGGGGCAGGAGAACCTCTCTGACCTACTGACCACCCCCTTCTAACCCACCCCAGGTACCATTGGCTTCCTGGCCACAAGGGCCCAGTGCTGGCTCATGGTCACCCTGCTGTCCCCAGGACCTCCAGGTCCCTTTCCCCTACACTGCTCTCTAATAGGTCATTCCCCAACTTACACTGAACCTGGGGTTGTTCCTGCCCAGATTCAAGACTCTACACTTGCCCTTGTTCTATTTCACCAGACAGCAAGACCAGAACATAGACCAAGCACAAAGGACACCAGGAACAAGATACTGAGTCTGACTGGGTTTTGCCATCTAGTTAAAACTGGCATGGTCCAGGGTGAGCACCAAGGAGCTCCAGGGAGCCACCAGGGGCAGAGGTGGCAGCAGTCACCCCTGATGCACTGCAGGGATGCAACAGGGATAGAGAGGTGAGCACTGTCACGTTGTCTTGCTTCTCACACTACAGAATAACAGTGGTCATTCTTGTTAAAATATAGAAGTTTAAGGTCCTGCCACCTAAATTTTGCTTGAGGTCCAAACATTTTGATCCACGTGGCCAAGAACATGTCCCCTCTCAAGCGGTTGAGGAAACGGTAACTGCTGCATGAGCAAAGACCTTCTCCTGAGGTCACCTCAGCCACAGCTCCAGCGATGCCGTGGTACCTCCAGGCACAGGGACAAGGGTACCTGCCCATCACATCCCCCAGCCCACTGGGAACAGCAACAAAACCATTTCACGTGGGACGTATCACTGGAAAACTGACACACAACAGGAGCTGCGTCCTTCAAAAGGGTGAGGTAACTCACAACAAACGTCCCCATGGTCCAGGGGCTGAAAGAACCGCCAGCCCACGTCCTCAGGAATCACAAAAGGCTCATTAAACAGCACGGTCAACACCCCAACCCTCCAAACCCCAGCACGGTCATATGCTCAGCTTTGACAACACGTTCCTGATCAACATTTGCCAATGAACAGTTTCCTGCCGCTGGCAAAATGACAGTCAGAAACACCCAGGAACATGAAAAATGGACAACAGTTGCTGGATGCTAAATATTGTTCCTACTTGATTGCTGTAATAGCACGTTATAGGCTCTGAAAGACAGTTGAGCATTTGTTGCCATCATTAATATGGAGCGAGTTTATCACCCAACCTCCGGCTTCCCTTTCTCATTTTCCCTTATGGTCGCTTATATACAGCCATTCATTTCTCATTTGCATTTTTTTAACAGTACAATGATTTGCAAAATTTAATCCATTCAAACTTTTTACTGTCCTCATTTCCATGTATCTTTTATCGTTTTTATCACCATGACGGGCCGGCTTTAGCTTATATTGCACCACAAAGCATTTTACGGGATCTCAGGAGCGCTCTTGTTTTCTCATTTTCTTCCTCATTAATAGCTACATAATCACCATATAACAGCGCTCCAAAGTCTTTGTTTTTATATGCCTATATTAAAACAGAATTTCTGGGTTTTTGGCAAACGATACCCAGCCCTGTGTCCCCTGATGGCTGCGTGAACTTGGCAACAAAGGCACACAACCATCTGTCCTGGTGTTCCGCACCCTCTTCAGTACATCACACTGAACATTTGAGCTCCAAATTTCACCCAGCCCCTAAATACTTTTTGTTCACATGTTCTTACGAAAATGCTGAGCTCAGCACAGAAGGAGCTTTAGTTCGGTGCTCACGCCATGTTAGAGAAATGAAATTATAACCATGATTTCAAGTATTTTAGTGTTGCCTGTTGTATTTCAATATCCCATTCAAGGACAGTAGGCAAACTGAACTAAATATACACACACCCGGACAGAAAACTTGTTCTCTTGTGGAAAGACATAAAAATAGAAGGGAAAAACACAACAGGAAACAAACCCAAACACCACCCACAACAAAACCCCAAACCCTGGGAAAACAAAAACTACAACCTTGTGAGAATTCAAGTTTCCAGGTCAAACCAAGTCCCATGAACTCAGGAGAACTTTGAGAGCGATTCAAAGGAACGGAGCAGCAAACCCAGGGAGAAATACACAAACTTTTAAGAGCGTTCCAGTGCCCAGAGCACCCAAAATAACTGGAGCTTGGAAAACACTTCAATTACCCATAAGGAAGTAAAAAATACACACAAAACTGACATCCTGCCTCATGCAAGTGGAAGTTTGAACTGAATATTCAGAAGCATACAAGGCATTAACTTCTTTTGGAAGTCTGGACGTGAATTTTGGACACTTAAGAAAAAAAAATCAACTAAAAAAAACCACAATCAGGTCCTAAAAAGCACTGGAATATTTTTTCCATTTTCTGCATTCTTAGTGGCTTAATTTTCACAAGAATTTGAAACTAACTCCAAGAGTTGGACATCTATCAAGGACCGATAACTATTTTACTGACACCCCAAAGGGGATGATGTTCCTCCCTGGTTTGTGCAGTTCTGACCAGACCACCGCTGAGCTTCACAATGCCGATTTCTAAGTGTTCTTTGCTGCCCACGCACCTGGTTATCAACACTGAAATGCAGACTTAGTTAAGCTCAAGCTCCCTGGTGTGAACCTCAGCTTAGCAAAACCTGGCTTACGCACGTATGCAGTGCACACCACCAGCTGATATAGATGGCTCTGCAACGTGAATGGTGCTGGTCCATCTCAACCCAGGCTTTCCTCGCAAGGCCCACATCACGACCTGCTTTCTCTGAGACCTTCTCTCCAAGAGTTGCCAAGTTCTTGCTCATTCCTGGCGTCTCCCCTTTCCCTCCCGCAGGGAACAAGCCACACCGGGGCTCCCTTCGCCCTTATTTTCCCCAGCAGATGCTCATTTCCCAGCACTATTATAATATCACATTTCCCAGCCTCCAGGACTGAGATCAAACCTCCTCAAACGAGGCCCAAGGACTCGGTCTCACTCTTTGCACCCAAACCTCATGTCACAACAAACATATCGAGGAGCAATTTCTTCCTTGCTGAACAGGCCAGAACACACAGCAAGGGCTGGGTTTTCCCTCCCTAACCTCATTACTGCTGATTAAAGAACACTTACAGGTTTAAATTGCTTTTTTAAGACTCTTCTAATTACTATCATCTCCTTTGGCATAGTGGCTACAGCAAGGAAATTAACCTTAACTTGCATTACGCTAGGCTCACTTTCACCTTGGTGTATATAACTTATAACATGCTCCGTTGGCTGGTAACAGCTTCTGCAGTACCCAGATGAAAGTTCTGGCAGAAGAAAATCAGGAATGTATTTAAAATAGGTGTATATTGCAGGACCTCAATTCAGCAACGAAAATGAAAACTTAGACATAAAAAAGTGCAAATTTCTAAATAAAAATAGTATCTTTTTCAGACCAACCAGATCAGTTGAAAGACATAAACAGGGTTGCAGACACAGTTGTTTCGGCAGGTCACTAATTTGTTTTCCAGCCAGGTTACCAATTAATTTTGCATGTGCTAACAATAGAGAAAAGCTTTAATTTAACCAGCTAGGAGAGCTGGAGAAGGTAGATGAGATCCACAAACACCTGGCCCATGTAACAGCCACGCAGCACAGAGCTTGCAATCAACTCCTCCAGGTCCCACTTGAAGTTAATCCAATGGAACTGGAAGGGGACACATGGAAGTGGCAAAATAGAGGGAATACGGAGGGGTGGTCAATGGGTCCACGTCCCAGTGGAGACCAGTGACAAGTGGAGGGACGGGATCCACCCAGAGGGACCTTGTCAGGCTGGAGAGGTGGGTCTGTGCGAACCTCCCGAGGCTCAGCAAGGCCAAGCCCAAGGTCCTGCCCAGATCTCCTGGGCTGCACCACAAGCAGCACGAACAGCAGGAAGAGATTCCAGAAGGAAGTCAAAGGTTTGAAAATAAATATCCAAAGTGGCAGCAAATTTCTATGCAGCCACTGCTTACCCCACAGCTGAAGTCTTGTGCATCGAGCAGGACCAGGATTATTGTACCTTTGAACCATGGCCCTAGAATCAAACATTCCCAGCTCCAAGTCGACTTTTACTGTGTTTACAACAAGAACACGTTCACAATCTTTTGCTTTCTTTCCTGCTTCGGCACCAAAGCGCTGATGTTCTAGAGATCCCACCTCCTGAAGGACACTTGTCACACAGGTGTCCAGCGCTACCCAAACTCTTGGATTGCGAATGGGATCACTGCGGTCCAGCCACTACAAGGCACCACACTCAGAAAGCTTTTTAACCACCCAGAACCCAGCAGCTTTTAACTATACCTGTAAATTCCCATGGAAAGCTATTAAGAGAGCCACTTCCTAATGGTTTTCTATCATTACAGCAATTTTCTTCTAAAGCATTTTCCATAAATCAGCTGTAGCAGCACCGTATGCAATTAGCTGGAAGAAAAAGAAAACAAAAAGATAGTAACTTCGCAAAACACAGCTTCTGGCCTCCTGTCCCCAGCGCTGCTGTGTGACAGGCGGACCGACCGCTGGCTGGGTGACATCAGGTGACAAACTACTGGTTAGTGTGAACAGCTGGTTTAGGATCCAGATCAATCTGCCTGCGTAGCGCAGACACAAGGCACATCAGCACCCTTGGCTGCAGCAACTCTCACCTTAGTTCTTGTTCGTGAGCACATCTCCTGAGCTCCTTTTGCTCAGCCAGATCCCACATTCACAGCACACAGCACAATTGGCATCCTCAACATGAACACCATCAACGGCAGCCAATTCCACCACGCACCAGCTTGGCCCGAGAGACATCATTAGCTACTATTCAGAAATAATTCCCTTGGCTGTAATAAAAAAATAATCTATAAAATCAAGGTGGTTATTGCAAATCTTGATGCCTTAAAATCCAGCCCAGGAAGGACCCTGCTCCAAACCTCTTCACTAAAACTGTTTTCTAATCCTTTTTGCAAACACCACCAGGTTGCCGGTGCTACCCCAGCCAGCCCAGCTGAACGCAAACCATTTGTTGCCCATGACACCGTAGGATTCCTGCATTTCTTCTGGCCATTTGAGGACCCTCTCCATAAAGAGGAGAACCCATGTGCTGCTTGGGCCAGACCCGACCCCCCAGACTGGAGCTGCACATGGGGAGAACCACAAGAGTCTTTGGGAAACAAGTGAACACGGCTTCTCTCACCCACTTTTCTCAGGTTATTCCAAAGCTGCTTCATATAAGGGCTAAAAATAGATTGTATATTTGAATACTGTTGTGCTGCTCTTTTGCAGCAGAAGTCCCTGCTAGCATGAGCCACGCTGACACAAAGAAACTTGCAGTTTTAAGCCTATAATATATAGAAATCAATAGAATTTAGGGAGTAATTTTTCTCTCTTGTTCCAAGGAAGTAATAGCAGCACACTACAGTAAAAGTAAAGCAGTAACTGCTATTGCTTGTACAAACCATCACAAGTGCTCACGATAGCACCAGGATTATCATCTCTGGTGCATTGCCTTTAGCAAAAGCCTTCTACACAGATACTCTCGTGCCTCTGCATGTGATATCGAAATGAAAACAGCAGCTCTAATGGTGCGTTTCCCTTCCTGAGGTCACTTCCACACGACAGGAGTCAGGTCGGCTCCTACTCAACGCCATTCCTACCAAAGAGAGGATAACATTCACTATGGCTCCATGTCTGCTGCAACAACACATACCTGAAGCTTAACGAGTTGCATTGTTTTGCACTTCAAAGTCTAATGAAGAGCCATGAGAGTCTGGGCACGTTGGGAGCAATCAGGCTCCGGGGGGAACTGGAGCTTCCATAAAGGGGAAAACAAACCAACTCAGCTTTATTTAATAGAGGAACGCTGTGGAAAACAAGGCACTTCTATACAATTTTGATTTGTAGTGAGAAAACCAATTATTCCATTAATTTATGGCCGGGTAGTCAAGTGGAAGCAATGACGGAGCTTCTCCTGATCCAACCTCTGCCAGCCCATCTTCACCCCCAAATCCCTCTTGCAGCACAAGAGGACATGACATGAGAAACTATTACACCTGCAACAGTTGTTCCCAGTCCTTAAAACAACTTGGATTCCATGTGCCTAAGGTGCCTCATTTTTTACATAAGAAAAGCCGGTGGTTAATTATTCTTCTGCCCACACATCTCTGCTTTGTCTTTGATCCAAAACCTACTCGTGGCCATTGATCTAAATAACCTGCTATAAACACATATCTTGACTACCACCAATTCTCCCATCAAACTTAACATTTCAATTATACTAACAACAAAATTTTCACCATGTTTATAAGATCCACTCCCTTGAGGCCAAGCACAACAAATTCATAAAGGTTGTTGAGAAGGGCCATAGAAATCCATGATGTTGTTCCAGTAAATGGTCTCAGCGACATAAACTGCAAGATTTAAAATGGGATGTACAAATTATTGCATGAAAAAGACTAAGAAACAGCCAGAGACTAAACCAGCAGAGCCTGATCATCCAATGACCAGGGCAACCAGGCCCAGACTTCGCTTCCTACTTCGTAATGAGAAAATATTTCACAGTATTATGGTGGTCTTGGAGAAATTAAAGATTTGGAAGTTGGATAATTTTATTATCAACAAATGAGAGGGACTGTGCATGCGAGCTTGTAAATCTCATCTTAAACATCAATCAGTGTGACTGCAGAAGAAAGGTAGAGCGTGAACACCAAATCCCCCGCTGATGGCATCACCCTGACAAAAATACACGCAAAAATAAACATAAATACACTCAAAATACAAATACACTCAAAATAAGCATCATTTCCTTCACAAATGTGTGGGGTTTTTAATACACCACCCCAAACCCAACCAAACTCAGAATAATTCACAGCAGTAGTATAGAACCCTGACCTGAGCAACGCTGTGCTTCTGCTCTTCATTCCCAGCCTTTAATCCAGATCTTTAAACTATAAAATCCCAGCTGTGCCACTGCATTGCCCAGTCTGGAAATCTGCATAAAGGACCATAAATATCAAACCTTAATACTGGAAAATGCTTTTACAATTTTAGTTCTCCTTTAAATTCCATAACAATAGAAGTAGTAGTAGCAAAAAAAATAGTTAAAGATTGCCTTAAGAAGTATTATCAAGTTTTAAAAAGTGAAAAAATCCACCTTAAATGTGAATTAACAAATCGATGTTGACTATTTACACTGAACTTTCAGGTTCATTAGTAATTAAGCTTTCAGAGATTAAACTAGAACTATTTTCTAGGGGTACAGGAGGCTGGTTTGTTCCTCTCCTCTCACACCGGCAAGGAAATCATCACCAAAAACCACCTTCCAAGATGAAAAATGTAATTACAGACTCTAATTCACAGGGAAATTAAAGGGATTTAGAAACTCACAATTCATTTTAGAGGGGAAGTTCAGAAGTATTTTTTGATAAGAGAAAGGAGCCACACACAACTGGAATAAAACCTCAGTTGTTATTTTACCTTTATAGAGCCTTTAGTTTTATTTTGAATTCATACCGACACGTGAGAATTTGATTTACTACAATAGGCCATAAAACCAGCAATAAAGATTGAATAAAATAAGATCTATTTTATTCTTCAACTTGCTGCAAGTATATAGAAAAAAAATTGGTTTATTATTTAAAAATCTTTTTAGCAGTTTAATATTCCGGCAAGTCTTTTGGGGGAAGAGGTTTCGCTACCAATTCCAATGCTTAACGCCATTCCTACCAAAAAGAGGATAATATTCACTATGGCCCCATGTCTTCTGCAACAACACGTCCCTGGAAGCTTAACGAGTCACATTGTTTTGCACTTCAAAGTCTAATGAAGAGCCATGAGAGTCTGGGCACATTGGGAGCAACCAGCTAAGCCTTAATATTAAAAAAATAATTTAGAAAATTAAAAAAATCGGCTAGTTACTCACCAAATACTTTTTCCCTCCTGAAATACATTTGCCTACAACACTCCTGGTACAGAACCGAACCACATTGTGACATTGTGCGGGAGCTGAGCGAGATGGGCACAACGTGGACCTGAACAAGCAAACCAAACCCCCAGCACCACCGAGGGGACACAGAGCTCACCTGGAACTTCATTCCTGCATGTTCCGAATACCCAGATCCATGGAGCCCATCAAGGAACATTTTGATGGGTTCTGTTGGCCTCACGCTGTGGGACACCTGTCTGACCGGGAACGAGCCCTGAGCACCACGTTCAACCCCAAAGAACCAAGTTACACATTTACATATTGCAGTACATAATCCTTTTATGTGTAACAAGCAACATTCAGCTAAAGGACACTTCAGCCAATGGTTCTGAGATACGTGTGCGAGAGTGGGTCTGGAGATGGAGCAGCGTTGCCTGACCATGGCCATCAGGAACTGCACCCTGACAGCAGAACATGGACAGTGACTGTGGGAGAGGCCGAGGAGCCGCATTGTGCTGCTCTGGTTTCTCCACACGGGGGGTGCTGCTCCCAGTGCTGCCGTGGGGACTGCACCCGCTGCTCCAGCCAAACCAGCCCCCGCCTCCTCAAGGGCTGTTCTGAGGGTCTGTCCCACCCGGGCACAAGAGCTGCCGGGCACAAGGTTGTTCTCACCTGCAGCCTCAGTCACACCTGCCCCCCCTGCTCCCCAAACTATGGCCAGTGACACGGAGCACGGCCAGGAGCTGCCAAGGGGCTGAGCCACCAGTGACCAGAGACAGACCCCTGAGCGCTGACACGTGAGCGCTGCCAAAAGCCAGCGTGGATCTTTGGAGCCTGCGCAGTTAAGCCTGGGCTGTGAAATCAAGGTGAGACTGGGCTAAAACAATGGGAGCAGGGGGTGAAGAAGGATGAGAGATGAGACCAGAATGGACGCTGCTGAAGATCTTCCCACCGGAGGATCCCGACCCACAAGGGAGAACCGACCCGAGACCAGAGGGAGCTTCTGGAACTGGATGGTGAGAAACGCAACCTCGTTTCCATCTTCACTTTTACTTTTCCCCAGTTCTTTTTCCTTTTCTTTTTTTCTCCCTCTCTATCGCGTGCCGCTTTACAGGCAAATTAATAAAGTAACGCTGCTTGACTGAATTATAACCCCTTGGCATTTTGGTCGCCTTAATTCTGTGCTTTGAGATCAAGGTAAAAGAACCATCACGAGTCCGTCACTGAACGGACCGTGACAACGTGTTAAAGCAAAACTCAACAAATTGTGCGACTTCAAAATGTCTAAAGCCACAGGTCAGCAGTGCCTGCGGTTCCTGGCCGGGTGTTCCGGCACACTGACCTAAAACTGAAAGGATTTACACATCTTCAGTTGGCAACTGCAGACAGGATTTCAGTGGTAATGACAACAATTCCTCACCCTCTGTTAGGACATCTATACGTCAAATAAGTCCTACCTTTTCTAAGCTCTTTTAGTGAGCTCGGCACAAACCCTGCACATCACAAGCTCAAGAGTTGACCCAACATCACTGATGGAAGAGAAAGAAAGGGACAACTGTTGGAACTGTTGGTGCTTGTAGGTGACTTTGAATCTAGGAAAGACTCTGAGAAAACAGAAAAACCCCAAACACACAGCAGGTTCTGAGGTCCCGATTACCAGGACAGACACCAGCATCTCCCTCCGCATCAGAGCATGGTGAACACGTTGACCACGACCGGGGTTCCACGAGCCAGTGTCTGCCACAGCAGTGCAGAGCTGGAGCCCAGTGTCCTCCAGCACCGGCAGGTTTGGTGGGGCAGTTACCACTCCCCTGCTCTGCTCCAGCATCACCCTCACCCTAATTAATTGTCGTGGAACTCTAATATCTCACAGGTCAAATACCACATTGCTGGGACACATCACACAGTTATCATTAAGTCGAATTCACAAAATGACTGATGCAAATTTAATCAGCATACATGACCCCATATTCTCCTGAGAACATGCAGCATATGGATTCTGAAAGGCAATAGCTACACTTTTCCATCATTTCATTTTGGCTAAAAAACCCCAAAAACTTTTAGATGCAACACAGATTTCAGAGCAAATTTCATTCATTTGTAAAGCCAGAGCACCCATATGGCTTGCATAGCTCTGTTTTGTGCTGGTAATGATCTCATTGACACAATAGTATTGCACTAAACACTTGACTTTTCTTCCTTGCGGATCTGCTTGTCTCGTAGCAATGCAGCTCCTGTGAGCAGTATCGATTATTAATTACCTACACAGCCCATATAGCCAGGTATAATCCCAAGGAGGGGAAACAAAAGATTAACTCCAAGTGCTCTTTCACATAGAAATGAATTTGAAGATAAGAGAGAATAAAGGTTGGATTTCGAAAGGTCAAGCCTGGCGAGTCTGTTGATGTTTGGCCAGCCACCACAATCCTGCCCAGCCCGGCCGGGGCTGGACGCTTCCTCAGCACCTTCTGAAGAAGTTGAATAAAGTTCACCGCCTTTTCTAAAGAGCAAAAGGAGACAGGAGTTTGCTGAAGCTTCCTGCTCTTTATACTTCATTATTGACTTCCTGACACCAAATGGAAGGTTCTTAGCTAATGTCAATACTGATTTTCTTGCATCCAACAGCCCTCTGCCTTTTTTATTTCACCAAGTTACAGCTAACTTATTTCTTTTCTCCTCCCAGCGTGCCCACTACACGTTCCCATCACAAACCTCGTGTGTGTGTTCCAACTTGGAAAAGGCAGGTTTAGAAAGAAAACCAGGACTGTTCTGCATGCAGCCAGATCCCCCGGCTCCTCCTCTGCCATGCAGTCACATGGAGAATTAGTCAAATAACTTCTGCTCTGCTGAAGGGGAGTTACACAACCAGGTCTCTGATGAGTGGTCCGGGTCATCACTGCACTCCTCAACACCTCGGTTTGGAGAAACCATCCTTTCTCAAGTGCGTTTAATTACGGGTTTTACTTTCCAAATGGTTGCATCTTGCGTGCTTACCGATTTTGGACTGTCGAGGAAAGGAAAAGATGCTGAAGCCTTCACGCATTCCTTTCATTCCTGGGCAGGAGCCACAGGACCCCAAAGCCATGACAATTAGTCTTGAGAAAGTGTTTATGGGGCCAGCGCCGGGATATGCTACAGAATAAGATGCTGTGAGCATCCCTGTCACCTTCGTCACCCCTGCAGCTCTTTTGTGTTGAGATTATACTGGATTACACCAAGAGCGACAGAAAACTTGGACTTCCCTATGACTAAGCTTCCAGCAGCAAGTAGAGCATTTCTGCCCCATCACACCAACCACCATCACCCATTTAAAGCTTCACAGGAACTCAGTGATTATTCTTTCTTTGCACCGCTTAAATGTGCTGAATTGTATTTAGCACTACTTTGAAGTCTACCTGGAGGACTCCCATCATAAAAGAGCCCTTTACCACCCTAAGATTATCCATGGAATAATGAACTCCCTTGCTAAGATCTTCAGTATTAGTAATGTGAAGGAAAACTGGCACGAGCTTGGAACGCTATAAGTATTGAAGGAACTGAAGAGATTGAATTATCAAGGAAGATCAAGAAAACATGAACAAACAAACCAAATCATGCCCAGCGAGGCCAAAAAGTGATTGTAAAGCAACATTTAAACTCCTGCTTTGCCAATCAAAGGCCTTCACACACAGGTTTAGGGTTTCAATAATGGGCAATATTTAACCTTCCGTGACCAAGGTCAGAAGCCCAATGCAGGTTCTCCCCATTGAGGCAGCTCCTCACAACTTCTCTCCTATTGCTTGTAGCTACAACAAGTCACAGGCTTCATGTCTGGGTTACATAGAGGTGGTTCACATAGTTTCTGGGTACAAAAGGTAGAGACCTACTCTGGATCTCTTTGCTACAACGTCAAAAACTAGAATTTCCACACAATTTTCCAATCCAACTAGCGCTACGAGATAAGTAACCAACACGTCTTGGGAACTCCTGAGACACAGCATCAAGAGTCAATAAAACAGTCGGGAACCAAAGCAAAACGGGAAGGGTGGTAAAATATTGAGTTCTACAGCAACACAGCGCAGGGCTGGGGGTGTCGGGTCTGGCCAAAGTTCTAATTACAGGGGAAACACAACAATATTGTGAGTTCTCAGAACACAGAGCAAGTTCTTAGAACTTACCCATTGATAATGTTTTCTCTTGTCATTAATTAATATCAGATTGAATTGCCTAATGTTACAGTATTGTTAACATATTTCTAAAGGTATAATTTCGTAGGCTTCTTCCCATCAGGCAAGAATTTAATTATCCCTTATCTTTCAACACAGCCAAGCCCAGTAAATACAATTACAAAAAATTATGTTCACTGAAGTGTGAAAAAATAAGTCACAAAATTAATATTGTATTTACCCTCTTCCTTTTAGCAGCTGTTAAAATGCACCAGTGATTTCTCGGCTGTTCCTTTTTACGGCAGCTTTTGGCTGCAATTAATTTTGACTTTGGTTTCATGCTTGTTTACAAAGTTTTTCACGTTTCTCTGAATTACACAGGCTTCCGGCCAGAACCAAGCGCTTGACAGTACAATGAGCTTGCATAGATTGCTCAATAATTGTTTGCTCCTAAAGAAGGTGGGAAAGCTATAATCACCCTTTAGTAGTTGTAGATCAGCTCATTCCAACCCCCAAATACACAATTTTGACAGTCAACAATTGCTACCCAGTCCCCTGCCATACATCTGTGCCCTGTAGGTCTCTCATACCCATCTTATGTCTTTTATCAGGCTGACATTTTTTACCCGGTCTTTCCATGCACAGACACATCTCCATGGCCTGGGCCATCCTTGTAGTCTGTACAAGTGTCCAGCTCCTCCTCTCCAGAGCTCTAAACAGGGGCCTCTTCAGCCACCCAAAGCTATGGGATCTATACCTGGTGGAGGTTGAGGTTGGATCTGGGGAACAACTTCTTCCCCAAAGGGCTGTGGGGCATTGGAACAGGCTGCCCAGGGCAGTGCTGGAGTCACCAGCCCTGCAGGGTTGGACAGACGGACATGACGTTCTCAGGACATTGGGCAGTGCTGGGAGGGTTATGGTTGGACTCAAAGGTCTCTTCCAACCAAACCAATTCCATGATTCTACAGAGAACCCAAAGCAGACATGTCCTGCTACACCAGGTCCTTCATCATCTCATCAACTTCAGTCAAATCCGTATCACTAAGTGCTCCAAGGGAGACATTTCTTCCCTCAAACACCTCTAAATGGGTCTCATTTATATGCATGGTTTCAGTATTTGGCAACAGCACAAAGCATGTTCTCAAGTTGCTAATGCACCTTTATGAAGTTTAAGTGCCACCCAGTTAGTCAAGTACTAAATAAACATCTGCGTTCCATCCGTGTTTACAGAACATACACTCCAGCAGAACGGCTGTTTTCAAGCTGAATGGTCTGACTGGTGAAAAGGAAAATGCAGTGACAAGAATGCACATTCTTCATTGTAATCCCCTCTTCTCTTCTCTTCTCTAGTTTCCCAATGTAAAAGAGATTAAGAAAACCCCTGCTTTGTTAGACTCAGCCTAGCAGCACTGCTGCCAAGTTTACACACAGTTGTAACTATTTGACCGTCTTGCACCCCCCCCGCCATGACCTGTGCGGTTGTGTCCCCTCCTGTCCCTGCACCGCCCCAAGGTGAGCCCAGATTTCTATTTCAGATTTTCTTTTCCTAAAAAACATTCATTAAAATTTCAGAAAGAACGAGCTGCTGAAAGTCAAATGTATCACCAGCGGCACACCAACCAAACCATCGAAAGCTCCATTTTCGTTTACTTGCACTTTCTGAAGACGCTTTTCTTATTCTCCCCTTCAAACAGCAAACCCAGCCCGTTCAAACCCCGCCGTCCCAGTCACGTTTTACCAGAAACATCTTCACAGACTAAACTTCAAGACCACCCAAAATAACATGGCTCCAATTTGCAAAGTCAAGGTGCAACCCACCAGTCATTTTCATTACCGTCATCGAGAAAACAATAACCTCTTAATTGATTTCTCTACACACCTAACAATTTTGCTCCTGCACACGAGGCTGCAACACCCCCACAAGTAATGGCTGGGGAGTGGAGCATCTCCCGTGTGAGGAAAGGCTGAGGGAGCTGGGGCTCTGGAGCTGGACAAGAGGACACTGAGGGGGGACTCATTGCTGGGGATCAATATGGAAAGGGGCAGTGTCAGGAGGATGGAGCCAGGCTCTGCTGGTGACAACCAGGGACAGGACAAGGGGCAATGGGTGCAAACTGGAACACAGGAGGTTCCACTGAAATGTGAGAAGCAACTTGTTGGGGTGAGGGTGTCAGAGCCTGGCCCAGGCTGCCCAGGGGGTTGTGGAGTCTCCTTCTGTGCAGACATTCCAACCCGCCTGGACACCTTCCTGTGTAACCTCATCTGGGTGTTCCTGCTCCATGGGGGGATTGACCTGGATGAGCTTTCCAGGGCCCTCCAGCCCCTGACACTGTGTGTTCCATGGTCCCCACCGGCAGCCCTGCTGACACGTCCGTTCCCCGTGGGCTGTGTGAACACACCATTAGGATTCTGCAGCTGGGCTGCCGCTCTGCTTGTGTTTTGCATCATGAAACACCCCCAGGGAACCTCTGCAATTAGGACACGAACTTCTTAATGCACTTTATTCTTGTCAAGTTTCCCTCAAGTTCCATGAGGTTTTAACAGCAGCTGAGTTTCTGCTCAAACACTCCTATTTCCTGCATAAAAGGCTTTTTGTGCTACAATAGCTTTGATTTTTTCCTTAAATAATTCTTAAACAGAGCCTTTAAACTTCAGCAAACCTTAAAGACTGTGTGGTCTCTCCTTTTTAGTTGTCCTTTGAGAGTTCATTCTCATATTTGAGATTCATGAAATGGTTATTTTAGCATTGCTAGATAAGCAATTAATTCCCCAATTAATATAAATATTTTATATGCAACTGGGTTCTTATTCAAATAAGCAATTATGTTAAGGTCCTTTGATTCCAAATTAGTACAAAAACCATCCTGGAACACGTAAATTATTCCTGAAGTTTTTGTTTAGATATAAACTATGTGCATGTGCAAAAAGGAACACATTCACATTACTGAATTTATAAGGGTAAGCGGAGTGTTTAAGGAAATCCCCGCCCAGGTTTTCAATGGGGACATCTCCTCCCTTCCCACCCACCGCAACAGGATCACCTGCAAGCGCAAGATCCCAGCGCCTTATGAGGACATGGTGCTGAGCACGCTGCTCTTCAGCAATCCAAAGCCAGAATAAAATAGAGCCATTTGTCACTGTCCTGGGTTTGTTAAAACCAGGTTTCTCTTGTAGTGAATGTGTCTGCCAGCTAAAGCTTCAGATCAGCTGCATTTCCTGAAAGCCAGATCCATGTTTGGTAGACACAGCAATGGGATGCGAGGTCACTGATAAGGATGGATGGACATCTCGGGAGAGGGGCAACGAGAAACAGGTGACCAACAACTGACCAACCCAGTGTAACATCCCATTCACCTGGTACTTCATAGAAAAGGGGGAGATCACCAGGATCTCGTCCCTTTTCCTTATGGCGACATTAGCAGAGGACCTTGCGAGTCGTCCCTGCGAACCGAGGCCAGTGCCAGACTGAATCCAGCTCCGGTTGGCTGCAGAGTCCAGTCCAGGACTTGGGCTGCCGGCTCTGCAGTTGCCGGCACTTTCCAGATTGGTTTGGGAGAGTTTGGATTATTTTCTCTATTTGATCAGCAGCATTAGTAAAACATTTTGAATGTTCCCAGCTCTCTTCTCTCTGTCCTTCTTTCCCTCCAGTCGCCTGTGCTGAGTGGGAAGGGGGAGAGGGGGTTAACAATACACCTGCCAGGGTTTATTGTCACCCCACCCACAATCTAAACCTCGACAGTCGCCTTTCAAGAGAACCGGGTGACAAAAATCCACGGGTGAACTGAAAGCAACAGGCACAGAAAGGGTTCCGAGGCTGGTTCGTGTCATCTATGGGGAAGAAGTGATCGTGCCTCTTTTTGGATAAAACAAGTAGAATAGGAGTAGAAAACCCATCAAGGAACCTTCTGGGGCATCTTTATAACTACTTACTGAATTTACAGTTTCCAAGCAAAACAAAAACCCCACAACCAAAAAACGCACACTCACAGAAAATGAACAACACCCAAACCAACCCAACCAAAACACAAAACCCACCACATAAAACCCAAACCAGACCAAACAACCCCCCAACTGGAACAGCAGTTACTGCGGAGGTCACTTCTCTCCCATTAGTTGCACGAGCACAGGGGTCACTCTCCACCTGCACCCCAAACCACATCCATCTCCCATCAACTGTCCTAAACCATACGAGCTGATGGAAATCACACATCTCTTCACACAACAGGTCCCTTTAAAAGGTTTATTTTTTATTAACTCCATTCTGCCACACTTCATTCATTTCTCACATTTCTAAGATGCTGATACACCTGCAGCAAAGTCACCCGGGTGACAGCTGAAGCATCACATCAGGAATTTCCACCAAATTAACACCTAACAGCCCCAACCAGGCAAAGAGACACCCAGGACCTCATTGACCACAGATTCACACTTATGAGTTTAATCAAACCTAAGAAACCGAGATGAAAAACTCAGGCAACACAAGAATTTTAAGCAAGAAAAAACAAAAAATAGAACTTGTGGTTTCAAACAGCACCTCATATTATAATTATGCTTGAGGGAAAGGAAAGAAACACCAGCAACAAGACTGGGGAAGGGACTGGAACACAAGCCCTATGGGGAGAGGCTGAGGGAGCTGGGCTTGTTTAGTCTGGAGAAGAGGAGGCTCAGAGCTGAGCTCAGCACTCTCTAGAACTACCTGAAGGGCAGTTCTAGCCAGGTGGGGATTGGGCTCTTCTCCCAGGCATCAGCAATAGGACAAGGGGCCATGGGCTGCAACTCTGCCAGGGAAACTGAGGCTGGGGATGAGAAAGCAATTCTGTGCAGAGAGTGGTCAGGCATTGGAATGGCTGCCCAGGGAGGTGCTGGACTCACCGGCCCTGGAGGGTTTTAAGCTGAGACTGGACATGGCACTTAGTGCCATGATCTGGTCAATGGGCTGGAGTTGGACCAAGGGTTGGACTGGATGGTCTCTGAGGGCTTTTCCAACCCAGGCCATGCTGGGATTCTGTGATTTCAGCAGCTTCCCCTGCAGATCAGAGGCTGCTGCTTCACTTGCTGCACATCACTTCTGAAGGAAAGTGCTGATGATTTGTCATTTATTATTAATGGTGTGAAGACCTTGCCTGCAACACACACCCAGCTGTCCCAACCGCACGTGTCCCTCTCTAAAGAATGTATTTTATTCTAGCCAAACACAAACTCGATGAGAATAAAGTTCTTAGTCTCAGTTTTTGCTTGAACGCCTAACCTTTTCAAAAGCATGTCCCATTTTAGCTACATTGGGATGGTACGTGTCTGCTCTTGGTCGAGAGAGCTGCAGAACAGGGGTTTTCGGAGAGCAGACGGCTGAGGTTGGTAACAGACTCTTTGTAGACAGTGGGTCAGGAAAAGGGGAGAGAACAACCTAAACAAGCATCGCCGGCACTGCAACCGCTCAGCAAATAAACCACGGGTTATTGTTCCTGCTTTCTGAATCGTAAGTAGAGATTACAGGCTACACAGACTTAGAAACTGCTATCAATCTTCAAATCACAAGAAAAGGTCACAAAGGTAAATTGCTGCAAGGAAAGATCACAGGTCAAAAGGAATTTGTTTTCACTGGAAATAAGGGGGAAAAAGTTGGCCATGGTATGAATTAAAGAGCGTACATTTCATTTCACCTACAATTTAATTTCACGTACATTTAATTTCACATAAAATATTATATACGTGAAAAGTCTAGTTGTGAAAACCACCTCCTAACTCGTTGAGTTGTGTAGGCGCTGGTGCTGTTTGGGATTAGCAAGGTCTCCCCCGCTGCGAACAGCAATGTTGGCAGAAGCACAGCTCGTTTTCCTCAGTTTCTTTGGATATTCACGTACAGAACCCAGAAAATGCACCATGAGGACGTCAAACTGAAAACCAGCTGGTGCTCGTCAGCGAAGCCTCGTTGTTAAACAGCTTCTGGCTAAAGAGAACGTGCCCTGGACATACCCACAAGCCAAAGCCAGCGTTACAGCACATGAAAACTCCGGAGAAGCATGACCGCTCAGATTCTGGGTGCTGACTACAATAAGACACTTTTTAATGTCAACAGTTTTCATTTTCACTTGTACTTTTTGCAAGATGTAATTTAGCTTCACGACAATGTAATATTTTCTTCAGTAAGTTGAAGAACAAAGGAAACTAATAGTAGCTGATATTATTAAACAAAAGTCCTATCACGAGCAGGCTACCTCCATTGCTGCAAAGCTTGTTTTGCTACTGGGGTTCATTTCCAAGTAGCAGCAAGATAAAGATCTACCTCAATAACCCCACAGCAGCTCCCTTGCCCATGACACATCGGGCCGGATGATCCAATCTGGCCTATTCTGCAATTCTTTAAGTTTAAAACCCACTGTGGATCTGGACCAAACGTCACATTCACCAGTGAGAACAAGGAGTGAGGTCAGTTTGTTCTTGCTCATTTTGTCCCCAACATCAGGGACAGTCACCCCCATTCAGATGTCAAATAAGGAGAACCCAACAGCCACACGGCAGAACCAAGGGAAGCAAGCTCATTTTGTTTTTAAAAATACTTATATTTTTAAGCCATAAAAGCCAAACTTAGAGCTTACTGACAAAGTCCACAGTTCATTGTGATTTGTTTAAAGTGATTTGGTGTTGACCACAAGCTGTTGGAGAAAAGGCAGCGGGCTGAGCACGGCTTGAGGCATTAACACCGCGGACAACCAACCAACCACACACACGGGTTCTGGCCCCAGCTGTGAGCCAGCTGTGCAGCCCCACTCTGACCTTTGGAGACAGCCAGCATGGGGAACAGGCATGTTTGAGTTCTCCTTCTGCCCTGGGCTGGCACCATGTAGGTGGCTGCTGAGGATGCAGCTCCTGGGGTGACCATCCCACCCCCACTCACAGCTCCTGGGGGGACAGGAGCAGGTCACAGCAAGACAGAGACACTAGAATATGGTCACAATGAAAGGGACCAGCAAAGAGGTGGGGCTGCTCCACATAATGGCTGGGAACCCCAGAATGTGAGGGGCTGGAAGGGCCCTGGAAAGCTAACCCAGTGCAATCCCCCCATGGAGCAGGAACACCCAGATGAGGTTACACAGGAAGGTGTCCAGGCGGGTTGGAATGTCTGCACAGAAGGAGACTCCACAACCCCCTGGGCAGCCTGTTCCAGGCTCTGACACCCTCACCCCAACAAGTTGCTTCTCATATTCAAGTGTAACCGCCTGTGTTCCAGTTTGCACCCATTGCCCCTTGTCCTGTCCCTGGTTGTCACCAGCAGAGCCTGGCTCCATCCTCCTGACACTGCCCCTTTCCATATTGATCCCAGGAATGAGTCCCCCCTCAGTGTCCTCTTGTCCAGCTCCAGAGCCCCAGCTCCCTCAGCCTTTCCTCACACGGGAGATGCTCCACTCCCTGCAGCATCTTGGTGGCTCTAAACTCCCCAAAGGAAAAGCAAACAACCGCTGATTCATTTAAGTCAAAATGCACCTCACCTGCTGCAGCTTGATTAGCAGTAGAAACGAGCTCTCTTAAATTTTATTTATAAATACTAAAATTACCATTTCACCCCAAGTTCAAGTGCACAAGCAGTTGGGCAACTTCTGCACAGCCCCAAAGACCAAACCCACAGCCACCAGCTCAAGCCACCAAGATGCCAGTGTTCTTCCTTCAAAACACTGTGTCATTTCTTGTCCTAGTCTGGAAAAAGCAGCTTTCCCCCATCTTAACGTTGTACTTTCCTCCTAAATTATTAAATGAAAACACATTTTCACTCCGCTGAAGTTATTATTAGAACGGGACTTGTCTCATGAAGCGAGCAGCCGGTCCCAGGGCCGCTGTATGCTACAGGCTCAGCTGATTAACACTGGAGATGCTACATTAGAAAATAGACAGCACTAAGTATAGCGTTCCTAGGTACCTCTCTTTAATTCCAGAAAAGGAGAGCTGTAATACCCAAATGGCATTTAATCTGGCACTAAACACATCAACACATAATACCCACAGCAGAGAGACGAGCGTTCTGGGGGAGCTCAGCCTCCTCTCATTAAATCCAACCGTTCATCCTTCCCCAGCACATGAACACACAGGAAAGCTGAAATACCAGAGAAAAAGCAGTAGAAACCTCAGCAAAAAGAAGCACAGAACAGCAGAGCACTCACCAGCTCCACAGGCAGCAGAGCTGCAGGACAGGATGATCCTCAGAGCACCCACCACCCTCCATCACTCCCCTCTGCTCCCCAGCCCAGCTCTCATTATACCGTTACCTTGATGAGAACTGCAAACACCTGCTTTGAACTTCCCAGCAGGTCTGGATGCAACCATGGGACATTGCTCCTGCCCTGGCTGCTGCTGGGCACCCCAGCCTGGCCTGACCTGCTGGGTGCTGTGGGTGCTCAGCACCCTCCCAACCTCACCTGGGACACCCAGCACATCCAGTTTGCTCGTAAATAGCTCAAAGTATTTTACTGGTCTTGAATACGCCCAGTTTCCCCGCTTTTAGGGAGAAAATCCTTCCCAGCCAGCAGAATTCCCAGCGAGAGGCACAGCCCGATTTACACTCCAAGAGAAGATCACCAGTAAAAAGAGCTCATAGCAATTTAACAGTTGGGGAAACGAAGCTGCGAGGAAGATCATTCGCATCCCTAGTGTCTCAAGCTTGTCAGGAGGGCCTGGAGTACGACTCAGTGTGCATCTTGGCCGCTTTGCTCTTTGGGGAAAGGCTGAAAACGCCACCTGTAATTGCATTTTGTCTCCTGTGCCACCAGGGGTGCACAACTGCCACCCCCCAGCATCACACCAGCAGGCAAACGCTTACTTTAAACAACAACAGGCCCATTGCTATGAGAACAGTTCAGTACTCCTCAGCATCCCCCAATCCACAGCTGAATTCTTGCTTCTGCTCCTTAAATGCCCTCATTTGCATAAAATTGTCTGCAAACAATTAAAGTTAATTAGGATAATTTATCATTTGAAAGTAAAGCATCTTATCAGCAGGTATCAGACTGAAGCAAGCAAAGAATTAGTTGTAGGGAAATAGTTGGGGGCTTGTTACCCTGTTAGAAATGAAGTGACAAAGAATGATCTCTTTATGATACTGTTTGGCCTGATTGTTATGTTTTCAAAGTAATTAACCACAATTAGCTAATCATCCTCTATAGTAACTTCATTTGTGACTCTGCACTGTAGTATTGACTCATTTACACTTTGGCGGCCTTCCTGCATGTAAATTGTGATTACAAAGTTTTGCTAACAGCCCAAAGTTCTGTGTGAGCAGAAACGGGATGTTGGAAAGAGCTTTGATTGCATATAGTGGTACCTGTTTCGCCTCAAAAGATGGAAAAGGCAAATGAAACTCTGTTGATGCAGGTGAGGAGTCTGCGCTGTGTCCTGCTGCCCCATCTTGGTGTCAACACGTCCCCTCACCTGCTGCATCGCTGGCTTTCTATCGCATTGCCGATATACGGCGGCTTTGTGATATTTCTGAGAGCTCCATGTGCAAAATGTGTTACCCCTATCTGAAGGGACTGTGAAAATAATGCCCTTTCATGAAAAAATAGCATCATCATCCATCCCAGTTCCACTCCAAGACATCAGCACCAGAACTGAGCAAAGACAATGCAAAGTGTCACCTGTTCCTCTGGGCTGAGCAGTGGGAACTTGGTTAATCGAATTATGATCATAATAATACCAGAGACCGTATTTAACGTTGCGTTTGTGAGGCTGGTCACATAGGAGCATTCACAAAGCACTAACCCATCAGGGTAAACTCACTTGATGCTGCGCAAGAAATGCTAAGCAACCAGCCACAGTAATTTTTAAAATTAACTTAAAACAATTCCTGGAAGCGCTGTGGGAAAAGGCAAATCATTCAACGGCCACATTAACAGCCACGGCGGTTGATGCAACCAGGCGCCACACGCTCATAATGTTCAGAACAGCCACACACGGGACCCCCCAGAGGGACCCCTGGGCCGGATGGGGACAGATCGTCCCCCAAAGGCCCGATCCTGCCCTGCGCTCGCCCAGCCAGACCCGGCTCATTGCGGCTTAGGGACACGGCTTAGCGGTGGACTTGGCGGTGTTGGGTTAATGGTTGGACTCAATTATCTAAAGCATCTTTTCCAAACTAAAATATTCTATGATTTCCCCTCTGTCCTGGGTTTGTTACAAACAGGTTTCTCTTGTAGTGAATGTGCCTGTCAGCTAAAGCTTCAGATCAGCTGCATTTTCCTGAAAGCCAGATCCATGTTTGGTAGACACAGCAATGGGATGCAAGGTCACTGATAAGGATGGATGGACATCTCGGGAGAGGGGCAACGAGAAACAGGTGACCAACAACTGACCAACCCAGTGTAACATCCCATTCACCTGGTACTTCATAGAAAAGGGGGAGATCACCAGGATCTCGTCCCTTTTCCTTATGGCGACATTAGCAGAGGACCTTGCGAGTCGTCCCTGCGAACCGAGGCCAGTGCCAGACTGAATCCAGCTCCGGTTGGCTGCAGAGTCCAGTCCAGGACTTGGGCTGCCGGCTCTGCAGTTGCCGGCACTTTCCAGATTGGTTTGGCAGAGTTTGGATTATTTTCTCTATTTGATCAGCAGCATTAGTAAAACATTTTGAATTTCCCAGCTCTCTTCTCTCTGTCCTTCTTTCCCTCCAATCGCCTGTCCTGAGTGGGAAGGGGGAGCGGGGTTAACAATACACCTGCCAGGGTTTTATTATCACCCTGCAATCAAACCCTCAACACCCCCTTTTGCCATTTTTCTTCGCTTATCTCCTTTTACCATGTGTTCACGTGGACCTGTTCTCACAAAGCAAAAGCAGGAGACGGAGGGATCCCCGTGTGTTTGTGCACAGCAAGGCTGAACACCGGCTGCAACAGACACAGCAGCACGGGGCGGGATGTCGACCCTGCTCCGAAAACACGGGGGACCCGCGGAGGACACGATGCCTTCATTAGTGCGTGAATTGTGGGGCTTGGGGTTTTAATATTCTTCTTTTTCAAAGGCAAAACAACAGGAAAATGTCAGGTTGCAGAACTGGATGTTCAGGCCATCCTCCCTCAGCTGAACACAAAAGTCATCTGCAAAATAACCCGAAACTGAAGGAACGCTAGGAATGGCCCCCTGGTGGGGCCTGGGCATCTAGAGCAGGCAGGGTTTAATTAAGCATTGCCCTGCTGATGGAGGGGCCCGCGTTGCCATGGCAACGGGACTCTGCTCCGCCTGGACCAGCCCCGGGGCCCCAGGGCTTTCCAGGCAGCAGAACCGGGTCCCCAGGGCACCTCGGGCACACAGAAAAGGTGTTAACACGCCCTGAGGCACCTTCAGCTACCGGAGACCCAGCACAGTGTCACAGCACCGGCACACTGACCTGTTTGCGGCTCTGATCGTGCAATATCAGCTTGGGAAAACAGACAAATGTCCAGAATGCAATAACTGCACAAATTGGTGTCCTGTGTTCACCCAGAGACAAGCGGAGCAGGGGCTGCAGCTTCTCCAGCCCCAGCAAAGGGCTTTCTGCTGCTTTCCGTGCAATGAAGGGATTTCAGGTTCAAGTGGCTTTTAGAAAAGACCAAAAAATGAATCTTTAGACTGCAAGTGGGTAAAACCATGTTTTTTACTCTTCCTTGCACTGTTTTAGTCTCTTGGCTTATCTGTATTTCCCAGTCAACAGCAGTTTAATGTAGGTTACTAATGCAACTTAGCTTCAAGTCTTCGCTGTGGCTTACGGCTTCCAATCCAGCTGTTTGGAATGCAATTGTAAATGCACACACCACCCTCATCTCCCATTTAATTGAAAAGCAGACAACATTAAAGTCACGGATTGTGTTTCTAAAGACAGCTTGCAGTTCAATCTATTGAGAACCACAGTTGCGTTGTTTACTTTTTAACTGGGGTCGCCACCTTCTCCACTGTTGTTTCAAGGTTGACAGTGATTTAAACCTGGTGTATTTTTACAACCGGCACCTAAAGCAGGGTATAAATCATTCTGAAGGACATTTATTTCTGCCTGTCATTTCACAGGAAGATGCTATTAAAGCTGCGCTCAGTACAATGTGCAATTGCGAGACGTGTTGCTGATGGCTTCAACACACATTACATGAGCTACAGAGAGGCAGCGCAGGGAGGAACGCCGGCTGATTCACCCCACTGATAATTGCCTTCCCCTCATTTAAGAGCATGTCACTGGCTTTTCTCCATTAATAAAAAGACATCTGCATTTTACCGCACCCCATTTTTTTCAATGGAGACCAAGTAGCTTGGGTTTGCTGGACATATGCGTAGGAAATGCACAGATTTTGCTCTGCTTTCCATTATTATCTCCATTCTCTCGCCGTGATTTCTCCCTGCCTCCTCCTGGCCTGCAGGATGTGTGTGTTTCGGAGATGATCTGTCACAGTTTAGGCAACACGGAGAAAAGATTTATGCCAGACCTCATCAAAGAGCACAGTGTGTCCTGCAGATGATCACGGCACAGCAGCAACCTGCCCATGTCTCACCTCAGTATGTTCAAATGCAAAGCTGTCTGTCTGTTTGCAAATGCAAGAAGAGGAAGAGAAACCCCGGAGCTGTGCACCTTCTCCAAAGGCAGCTCCACCAGGGACCCTTCGCCTGGGACAGCAGCGCAACAGCCCTGGGATGCGTGCAGACCCAGAGCTGGGCTCTTCTTTAGAAAAGGCTCCTTAAGGCTCCCCATGACACGCTGACGTGGGGCTCTGCCCCACTGCCACCCCCACGGGGCAGCAGATCGCTGGCACTCGCAGGGACACTGTCCCACCGTCACCAGTTCTGCTGGGAGCCAGCACCACCCAAAACCCACCCGAGTTGTTGAGCGCTCCAAGGGACAGAAAGCACTGCCTCCTGCAAGGGACAGACAGCATTGCCCCCTGCAAGGGACAGACAGCATTGCCTCCTGCAAGGGACAGACAGCATTGCCTCCTGCAAGGGACAGAAAGCATTGCCCCCTGCAAGGGACGGAAAGCATTGCCTCCTGCAAGGGACGGAAATCCGTAGCTGCTTGGGATTATAGCTGCAATATTTTCCTATCTGCTTAATTAAAGAGGCTGTTACGGCACTTGCTGTGAGTGCTGAGCAGCGAGGATGAGCGGAGCAGAGCACGGTGACATATGCAATTGGAGGCACGAGTGCACAGTCCCTCACCTCGTCCCTCCCAGGAGGTCACGGTGATGCAGGGATGCACGGGAGGGCTGGACTGGTCCCGAAGGAAAGCCCCGCTGCGCTGGGGGCTCAGCTCACAAAGGGACAGTGGGAAGAGAGCACGAAAAAATACCCTGAACAGGAGTGAAAAGGGTTTTTTTTACACATCACAACAGCAGCACACCAACAGAAAGGTGCCCACTGCTGCCGTCCTCCTCTCAGCACCCTCCAAGAAAAGGCTGGTTCGGAGGAAATAAAACCCACCCTCTGTCCCTGGTTCAGCTCAGCTGTTTTGGGAGGTTCCCATCGTGAGCAGCTGAGGCTCGTCCACCCCGTTCAGCTGTGAAACACACGGCAAATCAGAGTGACGGCTGCAGGTGAGACTGAGAGACGGCTTTGTGTCCGCACTGCCCAGCGCCCCCACCGCCCAGCGCCCGCGCCGCCCAGCGCCCGCGCCGCCCAGCGCCCCCACCGCCCAGCGCCCGCCGCGCTCCCCTGGCCTTTGAGCACCAACCAGCACAGCAGGCTGAGGATCAATAAATGTACCCGAACACCCTCTAGCGCCAGCACCTGTTGCACAACCACAAGCTGAGGTGTTATCGGGGACCAGGCGGCTTTAAGCCGCATTTCTGTCCCAGCGGAGGATGCTGCAGCAGGTGTGGGGCTGGCGGGGCCCCTCGATCGCCGCATCTCCAACAGGGTTCGTCATCCAGCCCCAGAGATCTGGAGCAGACTGATGGAATGGGAATCTTCCAGTCCTTGAGACGTCTCCGGAACGAGCAGCGAAGCCATGGCAGACGGGCATTGCCACCAGGTTGCCGCTGCCATACAGTGGGGACAAATTTAACCTGGCTGCTGACTTTGTCATCTCCTTTTATTTCTTAGCGGAGCTTTGCAGCGCAGACCTTCTCCAGGGTACAATAATCATAGTAATAGCATTAAAGAAAGCAAAAGCCAATGATTTTAGTTAATTAGCAGGCTGCTGTGCTGCAGACCCATCATATACAGGCCACGTCTCGCTGTGATGCCCGACAGACACCTCTTGACATGCCTGAACTGATTACATTAAATGCCAATGGAAAGACTGCTTATATTATTTTTAAGAGAACAAAGCAAGAGTTCCTTGTACAAATCCCATTAACAGCCACTTTGAAACTATAGCCTGCAAAGCCCATTAAATCCAGAAAGATATATTTAAGGCAAAACCTAAAACTATTTGAACTTTGCAGTATCTGAGAGGCCACTTTAATTGAACAGCAAACAGAGCATTTCTAATCCAGCCCAGATGGGAACAGAGAGAGCAAAAAGGACACACATATTTAAAAGAGAAGGAAAATAAATAGCAGAAAGGCGCAGAGCGTAGTGGGCTCAAGAGAGCGGGGCTGCAGGACGGGCTTGCGGAGATGGAGACTCCAGCACAAAACCTTCATCAGACCGTCGCCCTTGCGCAGAGTTCAGGGGCTGCTTTGAAATGCTCACCCCAACTTTTGAAGATCTCAGGGGGGCCGTGGCCTGGAAAGTCACCTTCCCATGCACACAGGACTGAGCTCGCCACACGCCATCCCAACAGCTGCTCATGTGGAGCACGAGTGTGATGGAGCGGCTGAGGGACCTGGGGGTTCAGCTGGAGAACAGGAGCTGAGGGGAGACCTTCTGATCTCTGAACTGCCTGAAAGGAGCTTGGAGCCAGGGGGGTCGGGCTCTGCTCCCCAGGAACAAGCGCCAGGAGCAGAGGAAACGGCCTCAAGTTGCGCCGAGGGAGGTTGAGGTTGGATGTGGGGAACAATTTCTTCCCCAAAGGGCTGTGGGGCATTGGAACAGGCTGCCCAGGGCAGTGCTGGAGTCACCATCCCTGGAGGGTTGGACAGACGGACATGAGGTTCTCAGGACATGGGGCAGTGCTGGGTGGGTTACAGTTGGACTCCATGATCTTGAGGGTCTCTTCCAACCAAAGTGGTTCTGTGATTCTAAAGCAAACGTGGCCGGCTGTCAAGGGTTTAGATTGCGGGGTGACAATCAAACCCTGGCAATGTATTGTTAACCCCCTCTCCCCCCCCACTTCCCCCCTTTTGCCCCTCCCTCTCCCCCTTCCCACTCAGCACAGGCGATCGGGAGGGAAAGAAGGACAGAGAGAAGAGAGTTGGAAAAAATTAACAGTGTTTTACTAATGCTACTAATAAGAATAGAGAAAATAATACAAAATATACAAAACCAATCTGGAAAGTGCCGGCAACTGCAGAGCCGGCAGCCCAAGTCCTGGACTGGACTCTGCAGCCAACCGGAGCTGGATTCAGTCTGGCACTGGCCTCGGTTCGCAGGGACGACTCGCAAGGTCCTCTGCTAATGTCACCATAAGGAAAAGGGAAAAAGCAAAGGCAAAAGGGCAAAAGGGACGAGATCCTCGTGATCTCCCACTTTTATATGAAGTATCAGGTGAATGGGATGTTATACACAGTTGGTCAGTTTCTTGGTCACTTGTTTCTCGTCGCCCCTCTCGCGAGATGTCCATCCGTGCTTATCAATAAGTTTGCATTCCATTGCTAGGTTTACCAAAACATGTGTCTGGTTCTCCAGGAAAATGCAGTTAATATGAAGCTTTAGCTGACAGGCAAATTCACTGAAAGAGAAACTTGTTTTTACCAAAACCAGGACACTGGCAGAGCAGTCCCTGGGCTGTGGGGGGTGAGCTGCACCAGGACCGGCCCTGCACGCCGCTGTCCCCAACACCCAGCCCTGCACGCCACTGTCCCCAACACCCGGCCCTGCACGCCGCTGTCCCCAACACCCGGCCCCCCACAGCCGTCCCCGCGCCTGCAGCCCCTGCGCAGCCCGTGCTGCAGAGCTGGCACTGCACACTGGATTTGCAGACATTTGCACACATCAGAGCTCCTCAGCGAACACCGTTTGCTTTCCCCATGCCCAGCACAGCTCGCAGGTGGGTCCGAAGCCCTGGAGCTGCCTCGTGCATCCAGCAAACCCCGGTGCTCCGGGTCCCCTTCTGCAGAGAAGCCGCCACAAAGCAAACAGTCCTCCACAGGCTGGGGACCCAACACAGCGCACGGACCCGCTCCAGTCAAACCCCGTTCACTTCTCAGCCGCTGCCTCCCATGACCAAAGAGATTTTCAGCTTTCCATTTTCATAGAAAATACGTGGTTCTCCTTATTTGCTATGATAAATTTTGCATTTTGAAAGTCATCATTAAAAATCCAGAACCAACCGCTGTCAACACCACAGTTATTCTTCCTTTGTTGTTTTTCTCCTGGCCATTTCGAACGATGTAATTTTTTGTAACAAATAATGATTCTTTTCCTGCTTGCGATTCTGCCAGCAGCGAGCGGCGCCACTTAATGCAATTAGAGCGGGTTAGAACCTGAATGAGAGGGGAAACAGAGCACGATAACTGTTCCCTCTGCAAGGAGAAGGACACGTTGAGGCCGGGCGGCAGAGCTCAGAAATAACGCGCTCAGCTGATGTGTGTCTGTTACACACGGCCTCAGGATCGTGCTGTTTACAAGCAGAATGCATTAGCTCCTCAGCACTAATGCTATAATGAATACATCCGTGCTGATAATGTACATACGAATCCACAAGTTGCCTCTTGAGATAGGTAGTGTCATCAAAACAGCACTTGACGGAAAATTCCTAATATCCTCTTTGGTTGTAACACGCCACTGACTAAATGAAGTAAGAAGAGGGTTAGTGCTGCTGCTCCTGATGAATCACAGATGCTTTGGGTTGGAAGGGCTTTCAGAGCCCCCCCAGTGCCCCCCTGCCATGACAGGGACATCTGCACCAGCTCAGGTTGAGGAGGTTGAGGTGGGGTTGAAGTTGGGTCAAGGAGGTTGAAGACGTTGAGGTTGAGTGGGGGCGGTTGAGTTGGAGAGGTTGAGGTTGGGTTTGTAGAATCTTGGAAGGATTTGGGTTGGAGGGACCTTCCCAGCTTCCCCAGTCCCCCCTGCCATGACAGGGACATCTTCACCAGCTCAGGGTGCTCAGACCCCGTCCAGCCTGGCCTGGGATGTCTCCAGGGATGGTTCAGCCACCACCTCTCTGGCCAACCTGGGCCACCTCTCACCACCCTCAGGGACAACAATTTCTCTCCCGTGTCTGTCCCGATGCCTCCAGCCGCACCAAAAGGCTCCTGCCCAGAGGACACGAGATGCTGAGACGGGGTGGGAGAACGTCCTGGGTGCGTTCAGATGAGCGTAAGATGAGGGAGATCGGCCGCCCCCATTTCAGTTACATCGGCATCCCAAAGTCTTTTGGGATGATGGAGGCTCTTCAACACAAGTTTGTTTCAATAATACTAATTACTTTGGTGCAATTAAACATGCGCCAGAAATGCTACACAGCGGCAGACCTGTCCAGGATTAAATATCACTAAAGCTGAACTAAAACCTTTTAAGATGCACAAACAAGCTGATAACTAGTGCCCATCCCCTCCCATGGAAGGTTATGGGCACTGTGGCTGAATCGCTGGAGTTGGGAAAGGCAGGTGGGAAGTGCTGATTCTGAGAAATACGGGAAATCTCTCAGGCACCACCGCTACAAAACACAGATGGATGCCTCTGGTTTGGTTCCCGTTGTCTGGCCCTGAAGGGGGAAGCACAACGACCACCCCGAGCTCACCCCGCTCCTGCCCTGCAGACAAACCCATTGGCCCAGCCTGGCGCCGGGCGCGGGATCTACACACAAGATGCTAAACCTGAGATTAATAACTCCTGCTTATTGTCAGCTGGACGACTCGCGCTCAGCTGGGATATACAGGGATATAAATCAGAGGATTTACGTATCAAATGTCAACGCAGCATAAAGGAAATAAAATAATTAGCAGTGCGAACCTAACCTAAAGTATGAGTGTCGGTTTTAGTCCACGGTCTCATTTTGCTCTCGTACAGCTGACTCTGCAATTAGCTGCAACCCAGGATGTTGCGGGTGTTTCTCCCCGCGCTGCAGCAGTTCCACGCCGTGCTGCAGGTCAGCGCAGAGCGGCCTGAGCGTGTACTAACTAAACCCCGACCATTGAGCCAGGCTCAAAGGAAACAAAAGATCCAAATGGCTGGGAGGGAACAGGGTTTCAGAGGAAAAGTCCGGCTGCAAAGCAGCGGAGCTGGAGAGGGAGGAGAGATGAAAGCCGCTATTCAACCCCGCACGCCCCACCGGGAGCTCACCGCAATTTATCCAAGCGGCCGCGGATATTTTCAGCGCAGCCCATTCAAAACCGAACAACCTCAAAGCTCCTGCGAGAACCTCCAGGTACTGAATGAGTGGAGGAAAAAAGAACTGAAAAGAACAGCAAAATAAAGCAAAGCTTCTTTATGGAAAATCGGTGATACGCTTTCAAGCGTCCCTGTGTATTTCTCGCTATGCTGGCAAACATTAAAAAGGGCCGTCAGAGGCCAGGCTATAGTTGAGTTCAGAAGCGATGCATTATCTGTTTTTCTTCCCATTCTTCTCTTTCAGCTCTCCTCTCTGGGGCTGTAACAGATGCCGAGAGTCCGTCCGACACACATACCACCAGATGGCATTCACTTATTGCAAAACTCTATCTGTTCTTCTAGAAACACTTGGGTGATGTCCCTCACAACCCCACTCAGGTTCGCTTCATTAAATCAGCTCTGCTTGTTAAAATCTGGTCTCAGGACACAACGGCCACTGCAAGGAGACTCAGACTTGAACAATTAAACAGTCGTGGGGCTGGATCTGCAACACGGTCCTGAACGGTGTGAGGCAGAACTGCCCATCTGCCTTAGGTTCTATAGAAAAGCTATTTTCCTTGGCAGAAGGAGGTTTTCCCCCACCCAAAGGAGAAAATATTTTAAAATAAGTGCATTTTCCTGGTCAGCAGGTTTTCCTGACCAACCCAGTATAACATCCCATTCATGTGATACCTCATGTAAAAGTGGGAGATCACGAGGATCTCGTCCCTTTTCCTTATGGCGACATTAGCAGAGGACCTTGCGAGTCGTCCCTGCGAACCGAGGCCAGTGCCAGACTGAATCCAGCTCCGGTTGGCTGCAGAGTCCAGTCCAGGACTTGGGCTGCCGGCTCTGCAGTTGCCGGCACTTTCCAGATTGGTTTGGCAGAGTTTGGATTATTTTCTCTATTTGATCAGCAGCATTAGTAAAACATTTTGAATGTTCCCAGCTCTCTTCTCTCTGTCCTTCTTTCCCTCCAATCGCCTGTGCTGAGTGGGAAGGGGGAGAGGGGGTTAACAATACACCTGCCAGGGTTTTATTGTCACCCTACAATCTAAACCCTCGACACTGTCCAAGGGCTCGGTCCAAACTCTGATCCTGGTTCTCAAGAAGCCGCTGCCATGCAGCAGGAGCCTGGAGCTGACATGTTTAGCAAGACCCATGTTCTCCCAGCAGCAATTCAAGCATCGTCTACACCATAACGTGTCTCAGCCTAACTAAGTCCAGCCTGGCTCATCACGGTCTGAAGCTCCACTGATACCGGGGTTGATGCCTAGACCCAGCTTCTGGGAACATCTGCAGAGCTCCAGCTTCCACCATTGGTGAACACGCTCCTCTTATTCTGTGCTTAAGCATGGAATGTAAATAAGCACAAATCAGCAAGCATCCCCCTCTTATGGACCACACGAGTTCATGGAAGATGGGCAGCCAAGGAAAATTAAACTTCAAAAAATGCCAGGTGCGAGTTTTTGCTGATGAAACTCCTCGGGTGTCCAGCAGCGAGCCAGATCACCGCAGATATCACTCTACATGCGTCTGTGTTTCCTCTTCTCTATGGGAACGAGGATACGGGAAGAGATGGAGCTGGGATGTGGCGCGGGCTCTGACAAGGTTCCAACAGGTACGCTGTGAATCATTGCCAAGTGAAAGAGGACTTAGAAATCCGGTGTCACTTGCTCCACAGCGATATCCAAACTGTACATCTGAGGGCACAATTGAACCCCCGGTGCCATGGCCAGCCCGGAGCAATTATCAGCTGCCCGAAACAGCGGCCAGAAAGGACAAGACGCCAGAAACTCCGCACTGAACCCCACCAGATCCAAATTACTCGCGTAAGCACGTTGCAAATGTTTGGAAGCCAAATGGCAGATTCCCTCTGGCTCGTAAAAACTCACTGAAATAAACCCCTTGTTAATCCGTTGGCAAAACATCACAAACTTGACAAGCACCACGGGGCGAAAGTCAAACGTTGCGTACCATGCGATTTTTGTTAAGGTATTAAGTCTGCAGGAGAACAGCCTTTCCCATCACCTTAGAGATTAAAAAATGGTGAATATTTTGCTATAATTGGCCTTACTCCTATTTGTACTGCATTTATGAATAATATTAATTCCCACGCAATTTAAGCCATATGGTGGAAAGGAAATTGAAAAGTTACAAAAATAATACTAGCCATTGAGATGTTTTGCTTGTCAGGGAAATTTTCTTGTTGTGTTTCAAATTATAAATCCTTTTTAGCTTTAAATAAAAAAAAAATACATCTTTTCAAGACGGAAAACTAATTCTGCATTGTCGCGACACAAGAAGAGCAGCAGAAATCTCAGCTGGGTTTGCTCCTTCCTACACCTACTTCAGGGACATTTCCTCCCGCTGTTGTCACCTATGGTGTAACATGAATTGGACTCAAAAGGGCGTTTTGGAAAATAGACCCGACCACATTTAGAGAGCTCAATTCACTTTGTGCTCCTCTAAGTTGAATTAAATGAGACTAATGTGGTTTAGAAGTTCTTGAGCAACGCGGTTAACGCCATTCCAACTCAGTAGTTTGCAATGTTGACTTGGAAACTGAGATGGAATTGGTCTTCTTGGGAATTCCTGCATTTGTAGCGGGACACATTTAGCAGAGACATACGCGTTTTACAGGTTCTCTCTCATTTGTAAGTATTGTAAGGTGTTTATTCCGCGGGTGCAGTGCAGCTCAAACCACAGCGCAGCTGCTTTTCCTGGTGTTCGTCCAGCAGCGCTTGTCATGGACCCGTTTGTGCCGTTGCTGAGCTTCCTCTCCGCCCGCTGCTTCAGAGCTCTAGTAAGTTAATAATAGATAACAACTCATGTACCATTTGCATGATAAATGCTCAAGCAAAAGATTATCCAAGTTAAAATGACCAGATATCTAAATGCAGCAGGGACAACTCCAATTTTGTTAGCTCATCAGACTGACTTCTCCCCGTATCCATTTTGTCTCGCTCTTGCCCCGGGGCTTGCCCGTGTCTCAGTAGCCGTTGTGTTTTCCCCTTGGCTGCCCCGCCATTCAACACGATATGCTCCACGTTCCAGCTGCGTTCTGGCTCCTCACTGTGGCAGCAGAGGGAGTGTGGAGCTGCTGGAAGGCAGGAGGCTCTGCAGAGGATCTGGAGAGACTGGAAAAATGGGCCCATTCCAATGGGATGAAGTTCAACAAGGGCAAGTGCCGGGTGCTGCACTTTGGCCACAACAACCCCCTGCAGCTCCAGGCTGGGCACAGAGTGGCTGGAGAGCAGCCAGGCAGAAAGGGACCTGGGGGGACTAATGGACAGGAAGCTCAACAGGAGCCACCAGTGTGCCCAGGTGGCCAAGAAGGCCAATGGTGTGCTGTCCTGTATCCAAACCAGCGTGGTCAGCAGGACAAGGGCAGTGATCCTTCCCCTGTGCTCTGCACTGGGGAGGCCACACCTGGAGTGTTGTGTTCAGTTCTGGGCCCTCAGCTCAGGAAAGAGATTGAAGTGCTGGAGGGTCCAGAGAAGAGCAACAAGACTGGGGAAGGGACTGGAACACAAGCCCTATGGGGAGAGGCTGAGGGAGCTGGGCTTGTTTAGTCTGGAGAAGAGGAGGCTCAGAGCTGAGCTCAGCACTCTCTAGAACTACCTGAAGGGCAGTTCTAGCCAGGGGGGATTGGGCTCTTCTCCCAGGCATCAGCAATAGGACAAGGGGCCATGGGCTGCAACTCTGCCAGGGGAAACTGAGGCTGGAGATGAGAAAGCAATTCTGTGCAGAGAGTGGTCAGGCATTGGAATGGCTGCCCAGGGAGGTGCTGGACTCGCCGGCCCTGGAGGGTTTGAAACTGAGACTGGACATGGCACTTAGTGCCATGATCTGGTCAATGGGCTGGAGTTGGACCAAGGGCTGGACTGGATGATCTCTGAGGGCTTTTCCAACCCAGGCCATGCTGGGATTCTGTGACTTCGCCAGAATTAATTTTTGTGAACTTTAGATGTTTTCTAAAAGAGCAAATGTGGGGAGGAGGAAGAGAGGAGCCAGCATGGCCAGCATCTGGTTCCGCAGGACTCGGAGCGTGTTCCTGCTCCGCCCGCCCGTCGGAGCCTTTCCTGGGGACAACTTGACATTTCAGAGCTTCCTCCCCTCCCCATGACACCATCCAATGGCAACTGGCACATAAAGGGATTCTACTTAAAATCCAGGTTTAGCAACGCAGCCATGTTGAGAAAACCTCAGGGTGCCTGTAAGATTTGAATTGGGGGAAACCGTCAGTGTCAGCCCATCAAACTGTGACAACAACAACAGTCTGCCTCAAATGGCAAACGGATTGCTTTATCTCCTTTGTCAGGGGCTTGCTGCAAATAACTTAACACGGCAAAGCACAGCGCTGGACTTGGAGAAGAATAAAACCAGATGGAGCGCTTCCTCATTTACACGACCTTTTGTTCCTTGACTTGAATGGGGCGGTAAACGAGCTGCACTAAGGAACGAGCGCTCCCTCACACATCTGCTCACTCTCCTCCCGCGCGGCCCTTCCTGCCAGGCCCTTCAGTTCCACGGCGCCTCTCCGACACCAGGCAGATGTGACTCCATGCTGACGGTGCCACGTAAACTCTGCTAATGGGACCTCAAGACAACCTTCACAGCAAGAAACCACCTTCAACATCGCTGCCAGGAAACCTCGGAACGGAGCGGGGTGACCCAGGGCCGGTCCCCGCTCTGTCCAAACTCCCCATTGACGGAACAGTTGATGTGGGATTTGAGCAGAGCTGGTGGTGTGGACGTGAACATGATAATCAGCGTTATATAGGGAGGATGTAAATTCTGCTTCTTACGGGAGATTTGCATGTGTTACAACCTGCTGCGGAGCCAGACCTTTCCCGTGTTTCCAAGACCCAACGAATTAACGTGTTAATTAAGGAAAACACTTCATTTTGACAATGCTGAAACAGTGACGTCGTTCTTACTGTGTCACTCCAAATTAAAAGGCATTTTAAATTCCAAACAATTTGACATTTTTGGACTGAAGGTGGATCTCCTGGCAGCCCTACAGATTCTCCAAACCCGGTTCCATTCCCAGGTAACGCACTTGCTGACCGTATCCTCTTCCAAAGCTTTCACAAAGAGCCGTAGCTCTCAGCGCTCTCCCTCTCTACACAAACGCTCTGCAATGTTTTACACTCCCATCCAACTGGGCAGCTCTCACTTGAACTTCTTTAATGGATGCACTTAGGAAACTAAACCTTTTCTATCTCCTCACCCATTAACCATGCAAGGCTGGTCCTTTGTCTCAGCTCAGTGCGGCTCCTTTGTGTGTGATCCCCACGGGCTGGAGGCCACTGGCCATGGCACCCATTACCTGATCCCATTAATTACCACATTGTGTTCCTCTTCTCCTCATCATGGACCCCATGACTTCTTCATACCAGATCAAAGACACCCCTTAAACCTCAGCACAGATTAGTTCACATACCAATACTGCCCAGATCTGCCTAGATCCCTCTGCTCGATTATGGTCTTTGTATCCTTACAGCGATGTTTTTGATAAGGGTGAGATAAGGCACAATGAGGGCAGAGCGTGTGAATGGAAACAGAGCCATATGGCCACGCTTCAGCTTTTGCACAGGATGCAGCCCGTGTTGCTATAATAATGACCATACAGCATTGGGGGGGGGAAAAACCCAGAACTGTTCTGGTTTGGACTGAAAGGAACAGTATTGAGGCAGCAAATTCCACAGGGACCAAACCGTTATCACGATATAACATCACAACAGGCAGAGCCCGACACCAACAAAGCAGCAGGAACAAGAACAAGCGGTTATAGGAATAAACACCAGGAGATGAGACTCCTCACCCCTGGTGGTCACAGGAGAAAAGCCGTTCTCTGCCAGGCCACAGGGAGAGGGTTCCTGGCTGAACCCACCTTGCTCAAAACACCACAAAGAGAATGATGGGATTCTGTCCTGGGTTTGTTACAAACAAGCTTCTCTTGTAGTGAACGTGCCTGTCAGCTAAAGCTTCAGATCAGCTGCATTTTCCTGAAAGCCAGATCCATGTTTGGTAGACACAGCAATGGGATGCGAGGTCACTGATAAGGATGGATGGACATCTCGGGAGAGGGGCAACGAGAAACAGGTGACCAACAACTGACCAACCCAGTATAACATCCCATTCACCTGGTACTTCATAGAAAAGGGGGAGATCACCAGGATCTCGTCCCTTTTCCTTATGGTGACATTAGCAGAGGACCTTGCGAGTCGTCCCTGCGAACCGAGGCCAGTGCCAGACTGAATCCAGCTCCGGTTGGCTGCAGAGTCCAGTCCAGGACTTGGGCTGCCGGCTCTGCAGTTGCCGGCACTTTCCAGATTGGTTTGGGAGAGTTTGGATTATTTTCTCTATTTGATCAGCAGCATTAGTAAAACATTTTGAATTTTCCCAGCTCTCTTCTCTCTGTCCTTCTTTCCCTCCAATCGCCTGTCCTCAGTGGGAAGGGGGAGAGGGGTTAACAATACACCTGCCAGGGTTTCATAGTCACCGCGCAATCAAACCTCGACAGATTCTGCAGGAAGTATTGATGAAGGAACCCGATACCTGGTGTCCCCTTTGCACCATCTCTGCTCCAACGTCCCCTTCTCCTGCCCAAAGCTCCAGAGCTCCGTGGTGCAGTATGGAGAGCCCCCAAGTCCTTGCAAAGGTACCAGCACATCAGGACAAGGGTGGGAGCTTTGCTCTATTCTGAATTTGTTTGTTGATGGGTCGGCCACTGCAGACAAGCTCTAAATGCCACAGACCTGCTCTGGGTTGCTGGTTAAGATTTAAAGGTTATTGTAATGATGCCATGAAACACAGAATTCCTTTTGGACCTGCAAAACTAAGAGTTGCCTGATTAACATTTGTTGATTACAATATAACATGATTAGAGCTTCTATACAACACTGCGATGCACTCCAGGAAACAGCAGGAGCCCATAAATGAACATCTGTTAATCAGGAATGAAATTCCACGACAATAAAAGCTGTGCGAGCGGGTCCTGATGTGCGGGAACACGAAGCTTTTGTTTGTGTGAGCTCGGGACAGGGTTCCCATCACCTCCGAGCACGGGCGGTTAAATCGTGTGCATTTCACGCTGTTCTTCGTAAGGGGTTTTGTTCATTTAGAGCCCAGATCCTAACAGCGTAAACAATATTTATTAATAAGAAAACTAATGATTTGCCAGCACCGTAGGGATTTCAATGAATTTTAAATTTTCAAAACAATATCTCTAGGCCCGTAAAAATTACAGTAGCAAATCAATTTGCCTTGATTCTGGGTATCCATTTATTTGGTTTCTCCTAATAAAACCAACACCAAGTATTCATTAGTCTAACGGTTTATTTACTCCACTTTTCACAAAAGTACCAACAGGGACTGAAAGCAAAGTCTGTACCTGGGGAAGCTGTTACAGGAGTGTGAACGGGCATTCGGTGGCACTGGAGCGGCTGGAGGAGAACGGGAATCAGCACCCGCTTCCAAAATTAAGGCGACCAAAATGCCAGGGATTATAATTCAATCAAGCAGTGTTGCTTTATTCATTTGCCCGTAAAGTGGCATGTGATACAGAGAGAGAAAAAAAGGGAAAAGAACCGGGGAAAAGTAAAAGTGAAGATGGAAACGAGGTTGTGTTTATCACCATCCAGTTCCAGAAGCTCCCTCTGGTCTCCGGTCCCATGCAGTCCGGCCAGTTCTCCGTCACGGGTCGGGATCCTCCGGTGGGAAGATCTTCAGCAATGTCCATTCTGGTCTCATCTCTCATCCTTCTTCACCCCCTGCTCCCATTGTTTCAGCCCAGTCTCACCTTGATTTCACAGCCCAGGCTTAACTGCGCAGGCTCCAAAGATCCACGCTGGCTTTTGCCAGCGCTCACGTGTCAGCGCTCGGGGGTCTGTCTCTGGTCACTGGTGGCTCAGCCCCTTGGCAGCTTCTGGCCGTGCTCCGTGTCACTGGCCATAGTTTGGGGAGCAGGGGGGGCAGGTGTGACTGAGGCTGCAGGTGAGAACAACCTTGTGCCCGGCAGCTCTTGTGCCCGGGTAGGACAGACCCTCAGAACAGCCCTTGAGGAGGCGGGGGCTGGTTTGGCTGGAGCAGCGGGTGCAGTCCCCACGGCAGCACTGGGAGCAGCACCCCCCGTGTGGAGAAACCAGAGCAGCACAATGCGGCTCCTCGGCCTCTCCCACAGTCACTGTCCATGTTCTGCTGTCAGGGTGCAGTTCCTGATGGCCATGGTCAGGCAACGCTGCTCCATCTTCAGACCCACTCTCGCACATCCCCACACCTGGGAAGGGTCCCTGGGAGCCAACAGGTTCAAACCCAACCCAACAGTGCTCTGCTCACTGCAGGAGCATCACACCCAGCCTGGCCTTGGGCTGTGACAGCCTTTAATATTTCTCAGTCCCCTATTTCCACTTGTACTGAGCTCTGTGCTAAGTGCAAGTCAAACCCTGCAGCCGTGTTTTGCTCCAGGCTCGTGTTGGCCATGATACAGAATTATTGGGGCTCTGTTGAAATTGCAAACACAAGTAACTGCTCTTTTCTAGATCTACTGTTGCGGTTTTCCTCACTCTGGGGTTATTCCCCATCCCTGGAGACATCCCAGGCCAGGCTGGACGGGGTCTGAGCAACATGAGCTGCTGAAGATGTCCCTGTCACGGCAGGGGGGGCACTGGGGAGCTGGGAAGGTCCCTTCAACCCAAACCATCTGTGATTCTATTCTACTCTATGGGGTTTCATCTGGGGCTGAAACCCATTATCGTAAAACCCAAAGGAATAATGAAATATCTGAATGCATTTCAAATCACTGCATTGCTCCAGGAAGAAAGAGATTAAAAAAATACTCTTACATACAACAGTTAGAAGACACCCTACATCAAGCAGCTACTCTCAGTATGTTCTTATTGACGATTCTATCGGGTTGTTAAGAGGAAAAAGATCCCAAACATTTCCAAGTAACAGCTGGCTATTGAAAAATATCTTCTGGAAAATCCACCCATGCGCAGGTGGGTCTGAGGTTGGAAAGGGCTCAGATGGGCAGTTAGGCTGAGCCTTAGACAGCCTGGCACTGGATTTTGTTTGGGTTGGTTTTGGTAAAGCTTAGTTTGTGCCTTCAGTACCAAAGTATAAAACATTGTTTTGGGGATGGGCTGTGCAGCACAGGAGCTCAGAAAGGAAAAGAACTAAGATCAAGTCGTGCTGTAAGCAGAACAACACAAACACCTACGGGTAAGCTCCCAACACACACTTCCCCATAAGTCAACGTTTGATCCTTCTCCTCGTCACCATCAGCTGGAATGTCAGCAGATCCAATGTTTATTCAGTGGGGACGAACAGCATTGTCACAGACATCCCATCTCCTTGGAGACCTGGGCTGGAAGCAACCGAAAATCAAACACGAGCCTCAGCTGCTCTCGTGTGAGACTTCCCGGGGGAGCCCGTCCAAAATGCCTTGTACTTGTAATATAATATTAAAATCAATTAAAAACCTTCTCTTTCCTTAATTAAGGCCAAATGCATGTGTGGAAGCATTTTGACAGATTCTTCAATAATTTAGTTAGGGTGGAAAGACGGAAAGAGAAAAATCACATTTGAAGGTATTTAAAGCGCGGCATGATAAGCAGCTAAATCTGGATAGAAAGGGCAGATGTTTTTCCTCTGTGTCCAAGGAGCGTAACTGCTGAGCAATCAGAGCACAACCACCATGGTGGGACACGGGACGCAACGGGCAGGCGGCACAGCCCCCGGCCGCGCATCGCTCCGCACGGTGCCGTGACACGCTCGCGGTAAAGCCCTTCGGCTGCTGCAATTGAAATTTCCCACCTGATGGGTCAGAAGGAGCAACCGGAGCAGTGCTCGTGCATTTTGGTTTGGGACTTCTAGGGATCTGCCAAAAAAACTCATGGGAACCCAGTCGGTCGTTTCTACCGCTTCAGCCACCTCAATTCCTGCTCCGTGCTCTCCGTTCTGCTGATTACACGTGAGAGAATCCCTAAACGTCACCTGTGTTTGGCACAAAACAGCTCTGCAGCAACAACGTGCAGCTCAGATTGTGCTGCCGATATGAATCAATGCTGTTAGTCCAATTTAACTGGAAACGAGATAAACAAGAGAACTTCAGGCACAGTGCTTCTCTTCCAGAGGACACGTTGCCAAAGGGACATCTGTGTTTCCCGGAGCCTGGTGTCCTGTGCCCGCAGCACCGCTCTGGCGCCTGGACAAGCCTCCTGGGCTCCAGGGGCCTCCAGCCCAGACCTGCCCGGCACTGCTGGCAAACGCTGCTTCCAGCGCCCAACGCCACGGGGAGGAGGATGCTCAAGGGTGAAGGCTGGGACAGCTGGGATACAGCTGAACGGTGCCCGCTTATAGAACCACAGAATGTCAGGGGTTGGAGGGCCCTGGAAAGCTCACCCAGTGCAATCCCCCCATGGAGCAGGAACACCCAGATGAGGTTACACAGGAAGGTGTCCAGGCGGGTTGGAATGTCTGCACAGAAGGAGACTCCACAACCCCCTGGGCAGCCTGGGCCAGGCTCTGACACCCTCACCCCAACAAGTTGCTTCTCCTCTTTCAGTGGAACCTCCTGTGTTCCAGTTTGCACCCATTGCCCCTTGTCCTGTCCCTGGTTGTCACCAGCAGAGCCTGGCTCCATCCTCCTGACACTGCCCCTTTCCATATTGATCCCCAGGAATGAGTCCCCCCTCAGTGTCCTCTTGTCCAGCTCCAGAGCCCCAGCTCCCTCAGCCTTTCCTCACACGGGAGATGCTCCACTCCCTTCAGCATACACCATGAAACGACAAGACAGCTCTTTCATCGCAGCAGCATCACCATCTGTTGGCTGTGCTGGCCAAAGCTGTAGGACACGGCCCTACCCAAGAAACCCTCATTTATGCACACACACTGATGCTAACGAGAAGAAAAGCCCCGAATTACATGAGTCCTGCAGCACTGGGATGAGGCTGCGATGCCCTCGAGCACCCCCAGCCCTGCGCCGGGGGGACCCCCCGCTCCAGCCTGTACCCCTTTGTGACTCCGAGCAATTCAAAACTTCGGACTGATAAGAGAGAGAAGAAAAGCCTTACGGTTGTACTTGCAGCGTCCTTCCCCAGATCCAAAGGGCTTTTGATTAGTTATTAGATTAATTTCCTCATGCCACTCCAACTACAATGCATGGAGATTAATTTATCACAGGTTTTGTATTAGCCAAAGAGTCTTCAAAACCATTGATGAAAAAACAGAGTGAGGCTGATTCCTAACGAGCTCATGTCATCTCCCAACGTCTATTGAACTTCCAGGTCCCCTTTGAAGAAGCACAAACTATTTTTAAAAGTTTCCTAAAACTTTCAGGTTTATACTTTTTACAATAAACCATATTTTTCTGCCGAACTCCTGTGGAGATCTGAAACTATCAGGCCTATTAAAGCCCCATCTTTTGTTGGATATCCCACCTGCATTAACTAGGAGATTGCTCGGCCCCGTTATCGGTCAGATAAATGTGTCTCCCTGCAAAGTCTTACTGGGTTTTAATAGCAGATTCCACCTTGTAGTTTCTTGTTTCTTTCTGGATATATCGTAATGGCATCTGCTTTGATGTTCCTTATCTTGCTTTATCCTTTCCTCTTTAAGGAGCAATTTCTTGCTATTTCTTATGCTGGAACCAGCCTTTATGTAGAAGAAGCCTGAAAGTACAAAGAATGAAAGAGCCCGGCCTTGCAGGACTGTGTCTAATGGGAAAGTCTGTGGTTTTCCAGCAGCAGGGAAACCACGTTACGGCCTTTCGGGTGTTACCAGGTTGTCAATGCATTGTAGAGTGACACGTTGGGTTTGCCGTCCGTCTGTCTGCACTCGGCCCGGGGAGGATGGAGAGAAGCATCCATAGCCGTAAATCCGTCTGCAGACACACCAAGAGACCTTTGAGCAGCTGCTGGGAAGTAGAAACCAGACCCAACTTTATCCAAAAGGGAAATTGGAGACGGCAGCATTTTCTGCAGTAGAAATGAAACGGGAAGAGGGAAACGGCAGGTGGGCCGTACAACTGCTGTGCCACTATTGGCTGCTGATGTTGGTGTTAACACAACATAACTTTCTGCCCATTAAATATTTAGGGTAGAGCACATACGTATTTATTACTTTTAATCAAACAGAATGAGAAAGTTGTTCTTGCTTCAGCTCTTGGGAACCAAAACAAGTCTGGCTGACAGCACCACTGCCTTCCTCTCCAGAACCAAAATAAGAATTTTGGAGAAGAATGAGTGTTCCAGAGGACACAGCTCGGGAATCACCCCCAGGTACAGCTCAGTGTGCCAAAGGGTTAAATTAAATCAGCAAATCCAGGCACGACCTGACCTGGCCCTGGGCAGCCGACTTGGACCACACCATCCCCAGAGGTTCTGTCCAGCCTTGGTGATCTCGTCCTAAAGGATAAAGAGGGACTTGTCCTGGTTTGTTAAAACCAGGTTTCTCTTGTAGTGAATGTTCCTGTCAGCTAAAGCTTCAGATCAGCTGCATTCTCCTGAAAGCCAGATCCATGTTTGGTAGACACAGCAATGGGATGCGAGGTCACTGATAAGGATGGATGGACATCTCGGGAGAGGGGCAACGAGAAACAGTGACTGAAAACTGACCAACCCAGTATAACATCCCATTCACCTGATACTTCATAGAAAAGGGGGAGATCACGAGGATCTCGTCCCTTTTCCTTATGGCGAAATTAGCAGAGGACCTTGCGAGTCGTCCCTGCGAACCGAGGCCAGTGCCAGACTGAATCCAGCTCCGGTTGGCTGCAGAGTCCAGTCCAGGACTTGGGCTGCCGGCTCTGCAGTTGCCGGCACTTTCCAGATTGGTTTGGTAGAGCTTGTATTATTTTCTCTATTTGATCAGCAGCATTAGTAAAACATTTTGAATGTTCCCAGCTCTCTTCTCTCGGTCCTTCTTTCCCTCCCCACCACCCAGGCTGAAAAAATAGATATTTTTTTATGACTCTCACCAAGAATTCAAAACTCAAATTATTGTCAGTTTGTGAAAATAAAATGCCTTTAGGGTTAAATATAAACAGCAACTCGGTGCCGTGGGAAGAGCCGCTGCCCCCACCAACTCACATTTGTCACCAATAAAAGCATTTGGCAATCACAGCCAGGCACTAAAACACAAGGTCGGGCTTTCCTAATGGACCATCCTTCCATATTTAAGCCAATTTTATTTAAACTTATCATTAAAAAAGAATCAGAGAAAACTCAGCTTATTTTAATAGTAAATCTTAAAATCTTTTCAAGTCTCTTAAGCAATATTTATCGGTTTGGAAGAACATTGGTAATGATTATGCTAATAAAATCAATCTGTGACAATTACTTAACTTCTACCATTCTTGAATTAAAGTTTTATGTTCTAGTTCATTCTAAATCGAGTGATTGATCCTGGCGTGAATTAGAATTAAACCAGCTCGCAAAACCTACAGATTAATTGAATAGTTACCCAAGTGTTCAATAAACTTCACACCTTAGGATCAGACCCGTTAAAACTGCTTAATTAGACTTTGCTCCCTGCATAAATAGCTGTGAATGGGGATGGCTTAGCTGCACTTTCCATTTAACTTTATTCTCAGAGCACATTAACAAAATAACTGAGTGTTTATGAGATTTCTTTAGGTTTTTCACAATTGGTTGCTGATCGCAAGGCTGGAGGATTATTGAACATTTGAGGTGCCTGTCCAACAGCTCCGGTGCAGCTGCAGCCCCACGAGCGCAGACCAGGCGCACTTAGGCTCAGCTCAGCAACGCGCTTCAACAGCCGCTCGGTCCTGCTTGAGCTGCTGGTCCTGAGCTGGGCTCTGCTGGGTCCTCCTTCCCACAGAGTGCTCAGGAGCTGCGGCCGCTTTATCTCCTTGAGGCCCTGCAGGACTTTGCCTCTTGTTCTCCACACCCAGCTCTTGTCCATCGGTACCTTGTAGAACTCTATCACGCAATACTCTCCTCCCCCCGTTTCTATTCATTATTTCCTTTGCAGGAGGGTTGTGTTTGGGACATCGCTGCTTCCCCTTGTTTGCACCCCAAGCCAGCGAGAGCCCCGTGCACCCCACAGCAGTCTCTGCCAACCCAGGTGTGTTCCCATCACACGCCTAGAAATCTACCTTAACCACCACCCAGCTCACCAGCACCGCAGCCCACGCAATCATCCATTTCAATGTTTTCCCCCCAATATATTTTTCTCTGGAGCTTTCTCTGCAGTGACCACAGACCCAAAGAACCAAGAGCTGGGCACAGACAGCGTTGCTCCCCAAGCACCACATCAGGCTGCGATGCAAAGAGGAAAACAGCAGGGCAGCCAAACAAGTTCCTCACCGTCTGAGCACAACGAGGCTTCCTGAGCCCTTTGGGAGCCTCCCCAGGGCACACGAGCCAGAGCCCCAACCCCACAGCTCAACGCTGTCCCAGCGCCGAGGTCCGTGCGGCCACCGGCACCCACCGCGGCTGCTCCGCGGGAAGGTTGGAGGCACTTAAAGCATAGAACGGAAACCCCTGAGACCGCGGTGGGGCCAGAGAAGAACCATCTCCTCAACACCCCAGCAGCTAACGAGCCCATGGTAATTAACAGAGAGCTGACGATGCGCAGAGCCGGAGGAACCAGCCACAGCCCCTGACCCGTCTGTTGTTCTTTTTAACACGTTTATTATCAATTACCACCCCTCCTCTTTTATTCCTGACGTTCCGCAGCACAACTCAGCCTCCCAGCCATTATCTTCAGCGAGACCGTTATAGATTCACTTCCACCATAGCATCCTACAGACATTACTCATGTTGGGCATAAACATTTTATAGAATATACTAAAGTTGATGCACACAGCAGCAATTTTTCAATCATAAACATCTTCGATGTTTTAAAGATAATTCCTTCTAACAGCAAGCAGCATTTGGTCACCCTGAGAACTGCGTCCCAGGAAAACAGACATTAAGTTTAAAAAAATATCTGTAAAACACATTTGAAGCTAAACATATATCTATTTTTTTAAACCCACAAAAAAAACCCTTGTGCAAACAAGATGCTCATGTTATAATTAATATTGTGCCTTTCAAGGATATTGAAATAACCACTTCAGAAGGAAGAAGTTAGAAAGGAAGTATGAACGGGCGCCACTTACCTCCTCAAAGTTGGGGGCGGCTCCAGCAAAGCCCAGCATGTCCAGGTCCAGCAAAGCCCAGCATGGCCAGGTCCAGGTCCAGCTCCAGCAAAGCCCGGCATGGCCAGGCCTGGGCACAGCTCTTGTCTTGGGGCACCAATGGCACCACTGGGCAGGGGCCAAGCTGCTTTCTAACAAAAAAACACCAAAAAAGGAGATTTCAGCCCTGGGTGAAGCCATTATTAACATCACCTGGGTTCGTTAACCCAACGAGCAGCAGCTGGCTGTTCCCGTAGGGCTGCAGACACAGGTGTGCGCACCAGCAACACGCACCAGAGGAGGGAGCCCAGAGCAAGTCAATTAGCATCCTCTCAGTAATTGTGTGGATCTCCTTGTGCAAACGATATTTTCCGAGTCTGTATTTGAACCTTCTATCTGCTTATTTTCTCATGCCTTTGCTGCTCCTTATTCTGTTTCAAGAAGGATCTATGGGGCCCGGATGCCTGGGTCCCTTGGGACAGTAGGCTCGGAATAAATGGGACTGGGATCTATAGGGCTCGAACACCTGGGTCCCTTGGGAAAGCAGGTTCAGGATAAATGGGGCTGGGATCTATGGGGCTCGAACACCTGGGTCCCTTGGGACAGCAGGTTTGGGACAGATGGGACTGGGAGCCATGACTGCTGAAGGCTGAGAGAACACACTGCAAAATGTCATTGCAGCCCTCGCCGCTGCCGTTCCGCTGCCTGCAGAGGGGATGGGACGGGACGGGCATTGCTGTGCACCGCTGCAGCATTAACAACCGCCGGGAACACCCAGCGGCACCGCACACCCGCTGCGATGGACGTAATCTGCCCGTGACCCACACTAAAGCTGCTTCATACAGCAGTTAACACTCATCAAAAGCAGCACTGATAGTAAATGCATTATTTTTTAGTATTAATGTATAACGGCACTTTAATCCAAACGAATTTGGGGTTTGTCGCTTACCAATTAAATCCTTATCTCTCCCTGCAGTGGTAAAACATCATTTTAGTATGAAAGATGTGAAATGCGTTCCGTATTTTTCTACTTGGAGAGTTTTTGTTGCCGGATAGATTACTTACAACACCCTTCAGATGTTACTGAAAAGTGTGTAGGGAACATCTGCATTCCTATTTGATCACTCACAACATTAATTCCATATAGAAGGCTGGTTTCACTCGAGGCTTTAAGCCTACGTATACATTACCAGAGCACTTCCACGGAGCGTGACCCGATCGCCCAGAGATCCCCCGTGCACAGACCCGTCCCCTCCATGCCAATGGATGGTAGGAATGGTTTTGAACACTCAACCTTCTTCTTTTCCAGCCGCAACGCTGGGACGACACTGGCACCCGTCACCCCGAACCCGAAAGCATCACACGAGCCCATCAGGAGAGGACACAGGAGGAAGAACCGAGTCTCTGCTTCCTGTTGGAGCCCCCGGCGCTGCCGCACGGCTGCTGGTTCGCGAGGGAGTCACTAAGAGGTGTCCGTGGCTGCAGCACACGCACACTGTGATGGTCTTATGTGATGTGACATATTAGCTGACACATTCTATTTGGTGTGTGAGAGGCCAACAAATGAAATCACAGCTGTCAACCATCCAAATTAAAAATAAATCACTCCACCGACCCCTGAACCGCAGCTGACAAGCCATTCCCCACCCGACGGCATCGTGTTCGCGTTTCCAACCCTCTGCTATCATCCGTGCCTTATTTTCAGTCCTGGCCTAGCAAAGCTGGCTCTGCCCGCCCTCAGCCGCGTGGGTGCCGTGTGCTGGGGTGATGGTGCCACCGGTGTGGGGACCCACATCCACTAGTGGGCTCGGGGACATGGGACGTGCTGGGACCAGCTCGTCTGGAGCTGCTGGGGACGGGCAGGCTGGACGGGGCTCTGAGCAACCGGAGCTGGGGACGATGTCCCTTCCATGGCAGGGGGGAACTGCGTGATCTCTGTGATTCCTTCCAACCCAAACCATCTGTGATCCTGTGACACATGGAGGTGCCGCTTGGTGGCCGGTTGGGGAGGACCAAGGGGGTCACCAGAGCCAGCTGAGCCCCAGCTGAGTGTCCGTGCGGATCAAACCCTCTCTAGGCAGCTGCAGAACAGGCCCTGGCACCCATGGGTGACGTGAAGCACCTCAGAATCTGCCAGATGGGTGCTGTGGCTGGGTGCAAGCAATCCGGGTGATCTATAGAGGGTATTAATTTCTTGATTCAAGTGATTGATGAAACGAGCAGGGTAGATGCTCTGTTGGACCCACTACCCAAACAAGGCAGAGAACTGCTGGGTGACGCAGCCTTGGATTCAGTGCCCATGAGAAAATGTAGAGTCCAAGATCCTTAGAGTGCGATAAACAGCTGGAATACAACTGTGAGCTTCCAAAGAGAATTATTTTAGCCTCTTCATGGACCTACTTGGCAGGACCTGATGAGAATATGCCCCTGGCTAATGGTCAAGAACAGCCTCCTCGAGGCACAAGAACAGTTAATTGCAAGGAAAAAAAGGGAACTCACAGGGGCTGCGGTTGGTAGCCAGCAGGCCCAGGGGACTCTCTGGGGCTGCAGTTGGTAGCCAGCAGGCCCAGGGGACTCTCTGGGGCTGCAGTTGGTAGCCAGCAGGCCCAGGGGACTCTCTGGGGCTGCAGTTGGTAGCCAGCAGCCCCAGGGGACTCTCTGGGGCCGAGGTTGGTAGCCAGCAGCCCCAGGGGACTCTCTGGGGCTGCAGTTGGTAGCCAGCAGCCCCAGGGGACTCTCCGGGGCTGAGGCTGGTAGCCAGCAGGCCAGGGGACTCTCTGCGGCTGCAGTTGGTAGCCAGCAGCCCCAGGGGACTCTCAGGAGCCGAGGCTGGTAGCCAGCAGCCCCAGGGGACTCTCTGGGGCTGCAGTTGGTAGCCAGCAGCCCCAGGGGACTCTCAGGGGCCGAGGCTGGTAGCCAGCAGCCCCAGGGGACTCTCTGCGGCTGCAGTTGGTAGCCAGCAGCGCCAGGGGACTCTCAGGGGCCGAGGTTGGTAGCCAGCAGCCCCAGGGGACTCTCTGCGGCTGCAGTTGGTAGCCAGCAGCCCCAGGGGACTCTCAGGGGCCGAGGTTGGTAGCCAGCAGCCCCAGGGGACTCTCTGGGGCTGCAGTTGGTAGCCAGCAGCCCCAGGGGACTCTCCGGGGCCGAGGCTGGTAGCCAGCAGGCCAGGGGACTCTCTGCGGCTGCAGTTGGTAGCCAGCAGCCCCAGGGGACTCTCAGGGGCCGAGGTTGGTAGCCAGCAGCCCCAGGGGACTCTCTGCGGCTGCAGTTGGTAGCCAGCAGCCCCAGGGGACTCTCAGGGGCCGAGGTTGGTAGCCAGCAGCCCCAGGGGACTCTCTGGGGCTGCAGTTGGTAGCCAGCAGCCCCAGGGGACTCTCAGGGGCCGAGGCTGGTAGCCAGCAGCCCCAGGGGACTCTCTGCGGCTGCAGTTGGTAGCCAGCAGCCCCAGGGGACTCTCAGGGGCCGAGGTTGGTAGCCAGCAGCCCCAGGGGACTCTCTGCGGCTGCAGTTGGTAGCCAGCAGCCCCAGGGGACTCTCAGGGGCCGAGGTTGGTAGCCAGCAGCCCCAGGGGACTCTCTGGGGCTGCAGTTGGTAGCCAGCAGCCCCAGGGGACTCTCAGGGGCCGAGGCTGGTAGCCAGCAGCCCCAGGGGACTCTCTGCGGCTGCAGTTGGTAGCCAGCAGCCCCAGGGGACTCTCAGGGGCCGAGGTTGGTAGCCAGCAGCCCCAGGGGACTCTCTGCGGCTGCAGTTGGTAGCCAGCAGCCCCAGGGGACTCTCCGGGGCCGAGGCTGGTAGCCAGCAGGCCAGGGGACTCTCTGCGGCTGCAGTTGGTAGCCAGCAGCGCCAGGGGACTCTCAGGGGCCGAGGTTGGTAGCCAGCAGCCCCAGGGGACTCTCTGCGGCTGCAGTTGGTAGCCAGCAGCCCCAGGGGACTCTCAGGGGCCGAGGTTGGTAGCCAGCAGCCCCAGGGGACTCTCTGGGGCTGCAGTTGGTAGCCAGCAGCCCCAGGGGACTCTCAGGGGCCGAGGCTGGTAGCCAGCAGGCCCAGAGGGGTGACCCTGTTCTGCACCGGGCGCTGTGCCCAGCTTTGGGTCCCTGGTTCAGATGGCGCAGAGGGACCCAC